>NW_027667666.1:27500-532000 GCF_963924665.1 Micromys minutus | reverse complement strand
TTTTTTTTATGGCAAAAAGGTATGCATTCTTCTTATTTTCGGGCAAAAAGGCAGAAATTCCATGTATTTTGGAGCAAAATTGCAGAAATTCCCCTAATTGTGGGGCAAAAATGCAGAAATTCCCTATATGTTGGGGTAAAAACACAGAAATTCTCCTTATTTTGTGGCAAACCTCAGAAATTCCACTTATTTTGGGGCAAAATTCCAGAAATTTCCCTAATTTTGAACCAAAATTGCAGAAATTTCACTTATTTTGGGGCAAAATTGCAGAAATTTCACTTATTTCAGAGAAAAAAGCAGAAATTTTCTTATTTTGGGGCAAAAAAGCAGAAATTCCTAATATTTTGTACCAAAAAAGCAGAAATTCCCCATATTTTGAGGAAAAAATGTTAAAATTCCCATTATTTGGGGGCAAAATAGCAGAAATTTCCCTTATTTTGGGGCAAAATTGCAGAAATTTCTCTTATTTTGGGGCAAAATTGCAGAAATTTCACTTATTTCAGAAAGAATAGCAGAAATTTTCTTATTTTGAGGCAAAAAGGCAGGAATTTCTTTTATTTTGGTACAAAATTGCAGAAATTTTTCTTATTTTTGGGCAAAAAGGTGAAAATTTCCCATATTTTGGGGCAAAAATGCAGAAATTCCCTGTATTTTGAGGTAAAAAGGCTGAAATTCTCCTTATTTGGGAGCAAAAAGGCAGAAATTTCTCTTATTTTGGGGCAAAATTGCAGAAATTTCACTTATTTAAGGGTAATAAGTCAGAAATTTTTCTTATTTTGGGGCAAACAGACAGAAATTCTCTCTGTTTTGGGGGAAAAAACAGAAATTACACTTATTTAGAGCCAAAAATCAGAAATTCCCCTTATTTTGGAGCAAAAATGAAGAAATTTCTATTTTTATGGCAAAAAGGTATGCATTCTTCTTATTTTCGGGCAAAAAGGCAGAAATTCCCCGTATTTTGGAGCAAAATTGCAGAAATTCCTCTAATTGTGGGGCAAAAAGGCAGAAATTCCCTATATGTTGGGGCAAAAAGACAGAAATTCTCCTTATTTTGGGGTAAAACTCAGAAATTCCACATATTTTGGGGCAAAATTCCAGAAATTTCTCTTATTTGGGGGCAAAATTGCAGAAATTTCACTTATTTTCATTCAAAATTGCAGAAATTTCACTTATTTCAGAGGAAAAAGCAGAAATTTTCTTATTTTGGTGCAAAAAGGCAGAAATTTCTTTTATTTTGCTACAAAATTGCAAAAATTTTTCTTATTTTGGGGAAAAAAAAGGAAATTTCCCATATTTTGAGGCAAAAATGCAGAAATTCCCATTATTTTGAGGTAAAAAGGCTGAAATTCCCCTTATTTGGGGTCAAAAATGCAGAAATTTCCCTTATTTTGGGGCAAAATTGCAGAAATTTCACTTATTTCAGGATAATAAGTCAGAAATTTTCCTTATTTTTGGGCAAAAAAGACAGAAATTCCCTTTGTTTTGGGGGAAAAAGACAGAAATTCCACTTATTTAGAGGCAAAAAAGAAGAAATTCCTATTATTTTGGAGCAAAAATGAAGAAATTTCCCTTTTTTATGGCAAAAAGGTATGCATTCTTCTTATTTTCGTGCAAAAAGGCAGAAATTCCCTGTATTTTGGAGCAAAATTGCAGAAATTCCCCTAATTGTTGGGAAAAAGGCAGAAATTCCGTATATGTTGTGGCAAAAAGACAGAAATTCACCTTAATTTCGGGCAAAACTCAGAAATTCCACTTATTTTGGGGCAAAATTCCAGAAATTTCCTTTATTTTGGGGCAAAATTGCAGAAATTTCACTTATTTCAGAAAAAAAGGCAGAAATTTTCGTAATTTTGGAGCACAATGTCAGAAATTCTTAATATTTTTTTGGCAAAAATGCAGAAATTTTTATTATTTTGAGGTAAAAAGGCTGAAATTCCCCTTATATGGGGGAAAAAGGCAGAAATTTCCCTTATTTTGTGGCAAAAGACAGAAATTCCCCTTATTTTGTTGCAAAAAGGCAGAAATTTCCCTTAATTTGGGGCAAAAAGCAGACATTTCCCTTATATTGGGAAAAATTTTAGAAATTTAACATATTTCAGGGCAAAAAGTCAGAAATTTTCCTTATTTTGAGGCAAAAATCAGATATTCCCCGTATTTTGAAGCAAAATTCCAGAAATTCCCCTAATTGTGGGGCAAAAAGGCAGAAATCCCTATATGTTGGGGCATAAAGACAGAAATTCTCCTTATTTTGGGGCAGAACTCAGAAATTAAACTTATTTTGGGGAAAAATTCCAGAAATTTCCCTTATCTTGACGCAAAACTGCAGAAATTTCACTTATTTTAGGGCAAAATTGCAGAAATTTCACTTATTTCAGGGAAAATAGGCAGAAATTTTCTGATTTTGGGGCAAAAAGGCAGAATTTTCTAATATTTTGTGGCAAAAAGGCAGAAATTCCCCATATTTGGAGGTAAAATGCTGAAATTCCCCTTATTTTGGCAAAAAGGCAGAAATTTCCCTTATTTTGGGGCAAAATTGGAGAAATTTCACTTATTTCTGGGCAAAAAGTCAGAAAGTTGCCTTATTTTGGGGAAAAAAGCATAAATTCTCCTAATTTTGGGCCAAAAACAGAAATTCCATTTATTTTGGGGTAAAATTGTTGAAATTTCAAATATTTCAGGGCAAAAAGGCAGAAATTCCACATTATTTCAGGCAATAAGGCAGAAGTTCCCTGTATTTTGGAGCAAAATTTCAGAAATTCTCCTTATATGGGTGCAAAAATGCATTAATTCCCTTTATTTTGGTTCAATAAGGCAGAAATTCCCCGTATTTTGAAGCAAAATTGCACATATTCCCCTAATTTTAAGGGAAAATGCAGAAATTCACATTATTTTTGGGCAATAAGACAGAAATTGTCCTTATTTTGGGGCAAAACTCAGAAATTCCACTTATTTTGGGGCAAAATTCCAGAAATTTCCCTTATTTTGGGGCAAATTAGCAGAAATTTCACTTATTTTGGGGCAAAATTGCAGAAATTTCACTTATTTCAGAAAAAAAAGCAGAAATTTTCTTATTTTGAAGCAAAAAGTCAGAAATTTCTTTTATTTTGATACAAAATTTCAAAAATTTTTCTTATTTTGGGGCAAAAAGGCAGAAATTTCCCATATTTTGGGGCAGAAATGCAGAAATTCCCCTTACTTTGAGGTAAAAAGGCTGAAATTCCCCATATTTGGGGGCAAAAAGGCAGAAATTTTCTTTATTTTGGGGCAAAATTGCAGAAATTTCACATACTTCAGGGTAATAAGTCAGAAATTTTCCTTATTTTGGGGCAAAAAAGACAGAAATTCCCTTTGTTTTGGGGGAAAAAGACGGGAATTCCACTTATTAGGGGCAAAAAATCAGAAATTCCCCTTATTTTGGAGCAAAAACTAAGAAATTTCCCTTTTTTATGGCAAAAAGGTATGCATTCTTCTTATTTTCGGGCAAAAAGGCAGAAAATCCACGTATTTTGGAGCAAAATTGCAGAAATTCCCCTAATTGTGGGGCAAAAAGGAAGAAATTCCCTATATGTTGGGCCAAAAAGACAGAAATTCTCCTTATTTTGGGGTAAAACTCAGAAATTCCACTTATTTTGGGGCAAAATTCAAGAAATTTCCCTTATTTTGGGGCAAAATTTCAGAAATTTCACTTATTTTGGTTCAAAATTGGAGAAATTTCACTTATTAAAAAAAAAGCAGAAATTTTCTTATTTTGGGGCAAAAGGCAGAAATTTCTTTTATTTTGGTACAAAATTGCAGAAATTTTTCTTATTTTGGGGCAAAAAGGCAGAAATTTCCCATATTTTGGGGCAAAAATGCAGAAATTCCCCTTATTTTGAGGTAAAAAGGCTGAAATTCCCCTTATTTGGGAGCAAAAAGGCAGAAATTTCTCTTATTTTGGGTCAAAATTGCAGAAATTTCCCTTATTATGGGGCAAAATTGCAGAAATTTCACTTATTTTGGGGCAAAATTGCAGAAATTTTACTTATTTTAAGGCAAAAAGGCAGAAATTTCTTTATTTTGGTACAAAATTGAAGAAATTTTTCTTAATTTTGGGCAAAAAGGCGGAAATTTTTCATATCTTGGGGCAAAAACGCAGAAATTCCCCTTATTTTGAGGTAAAAAGGCTGAAATCCCTTTATTTGGGAGCAAAAAGGCAGAAATTTCCCTTATTTTGGGACAGAATTGCAGAAATTTCACTTATTTCAGGGTAATAAGTCAGAAATTTTCCTTATTTTGGGGCAAAAAAGACAGAAATTCTCTTTGTTTTGGGGGAAAACAGAAATTCCACTTATTTAGAGGCAAAAAAGCAGAAATTCCCCTTATTTTGGAGCAAAAATGAAGAAATTTCCCTTTTTTATGGCAAAAAGGTATGCATTCTTCTTATTTTCGGGCAAAAAGGCAGAAATTCCCCGTATTTTGGAGCAAAATTGCAGAAATTCCTCTAATTGTGGGGCAAAAAGGCAGAAATTCCCTATATGTTGGGGCAAAAAGACAGAAATTCTCCTTATTTTGGGGTAAAACTCAGAAATTCCACATATTTTGGGGCAAAATTCCAGAAATTTCTCTTATTTGGGGGCAAAATTGCAGAAATTTCACTTATTTTCATTCAAAATTGCAGAAATTTCACTTATTTCAGAGAAAAAAGCAGAAATTTTCTTATTTTGGGGCAAAAAGGCAGAAATTTCTTTTATTTTGCTACAAAATTGCAAAAATTTTTCTTATTTTGGGGGAAAAAAAGGAAATTTCCCATATTTTGAGGCAAAAATGCAGAAATTCCCATTATTTTGAGGTAAAAAGGCTGAAATTCCCCTTATTTGGGGTCAAAAATGCAGAAATTTCCCTTATTTTGGGGCAAAATTGCAGAAATTTCACTTATTTCAGGATAATAAGTCAGAAATTTTCCTTATTTTTGGGCAAAAAAGACAGAAATTCCCTTTGTTTTGGGGGAAAAAGACAGAAATTCCACTTATTTAGAGGCAAAAAAGAAGAAATTCCTATTATTTTGGAGCAAAAATGAAGAAATTTCCCTTTTTTATGGCAAAAAGGTATGCATTCTTCTTATTTTCGTGCAAAAAGGCAGAAATTCCCTGTATTTTGGAGCAAAATTGCAGAAATTCCCCTAATTGTTGGGAAAAAGGCAGAAATTCCCTATATGTTGTGGCAAAAAGACAGAAATTCACCTTATTTTCGGGCAAAACTCAGAAATTCCACTTATTTTGGGGCAAAATTCCAGAAATTTCCCTTATTTTGGGGCAAAATTGCAGAAATTTCACTTATTTCAGAAAAAAAGGCAGAAATTTTCGTAATTTTGGAGCACAATGTCAGAAATTCTTAATATTTTTTTGGCAAAAATGCAGAAATTTTTATTATTTTGAGGTAAAAAGGCTGAAATTCCCCTTATATGGGGGAAAAAGGCAGAAATTTCCCTTATTTTGTGGCAAAAAGACAGAAATTCCCCTTATTTTGTTGCAAAAAGGCAGAAATTTCCCTTAATTTGGGGCAAAAAGCAGACATTTCCCTTATATTGGGAAAAATTTTAGAAATTTAACATATTTCAGGGCAAAAAGTCAGAAATTTTCCTTATTTTGAGGCAAAAATCAGATATTCCCCGTATTTTGAAGCAAAATTCCAGAAATTCCCCTAATTGTGGGGCAAAAAGGCAGAAATCCCTATATGTTGGGGCATAAAGACAGAAATTCTCCTTATTTTGGGGCAGAACTCAGAAATTAAACTTATTTTGGGGAAAAATTCCAGAAATTTCCCTTATCTTGACGCAAAACTGCAGAAATTTCACTTATTTTAGGGCAAAATTGCAGAAATTTCACTTATTTCAGGGAAAATAGGCAGAAATTTTCTGATTTTGGGGCAAAAAGGCAGAATTTTCTAATATTTTGTGGCAAAAAGGCAGAAATTCCCCATATTTGGAGGTAAAATGCTGAAATTCCCCTTATTTTGGCAAAAAGGCAGAAATTTCCCTTATTTTGGGGCAAAATTGGAGAAATTTCACTTATTTCTGGGCAAAAAGTCAGAAAGTTGCCTTATTTTGGGGAAAAAAGCATAAATTCTCCTAATTTTGGGCCAAAAACAGAAATTCCATTTATTTTGGGGTAAAATTGTTGAAATTTCAAATATTTCAGGGCAAAAAGGCAGAAATTCCACATTATTTCAGGCAATAAGGCAGAAGTTCCCTGTATTTTGGAGCAAAATTTCAGAAATTCTCCTTATATGGGTGCAAAAATGCATTAATTCCCTTTATTTTGGTTCAATAAGGCAGAAATTCCCCGTATTTTGAAGCAAAATTGCACATATTCCCCTAATTTTAAGGGAAAATGCAGAAATTCACATTATTTTTGGGCAATAAGACAGAAATTGTCCTTATTTTGGGGCAAAACTCAGAAATTCCACTTATTTTGGGGCAAAATTCCAGAAATTTCCCTTATTTTGGGGCAAATTAGCAGAAATTTCACTTATTTTGGGGCAAAATTGCAGAAATTTCACTTATTTCAGAAAAAAAAGCAGAAATTTTCTTATTTTGAAGCAAAAAGTCAGAAATTTCTTTTATTTTGATACAAAATTTCAAAAATTTTTCTTATTTTGGGGCAAAAAGGCAGAAATTTCCCATATTTTGGGGCAGAAATGCAGAAATTCCCCTTACTTTGAGGTAAAAAGGCTGAAATTCCCCATATTTGGGGGCAAAAAGGCAGAAATTTTCTTTATTTTGGGGCAAAATTGCAGAAATTTCACATACTTCAGGGTAATAAGTCAGAAATTTTCCTTATTTTGGGGCAAAAAAGACAGAAATTCCCTTTGTTTTGGGGGAAAAAGACGGGAATTCCACTTATTAGGGGCAAAAAATCAGAAATTCCCCTTATTTTGGAGCAAAAACTAAGAAATTTCCCTTTTTTATGGCAAAAAGGTATGCATTCTTCTTATTTTCGGGCAAAAAGGCAGAAAATCCACGTATTTTGGAGCAAAATTGCAGAAATTCCCCTAATTGTGGGGCAAAAAGGAAGAAATTCCCTATATGTTGGGCCAAAAAGACAGAAATTCTCCTTATTTTGGGGTAAAACTCAGAAATTCCACTTATTTTGGGGCAAAATTCAAGAAATTTCCCTTATTTTGGGGCAAAATTTCAGAAATTTCACTTATTTTGGTTCAAAATTGGAGAAATTTCACTTATTAAAAAAAAAGCAGAAATTTTCTTATTTTGGGGCAAAAGGCAGAAATTTCTTTTATTTTGGTACAAAATTGCAGAAATTTTTCTTATTTTGGGGCAAAAAGGCAGAAATTTCCCATATTTTGGGGCAAAAATGCAGAAATTCCCCTTATTTTGAGGTAAAAAGGCTGAAATTCCCCTTATTTGGGAGCAAAAAGGCAGAAATTTCTCTTATTTTGGGGCAAAATTTCAGAAATTTCACTTATTTTGGTTCAAAATTGGAGAAATTTCACTTATTAAAAAAAAGCAGAAATTTTCTTATTTTGGGGCAAAAGGCAGAAATTTCTTTTATTTTGGTACAAAATTGAAGAAATTTTTCTTAATTTTGGGCAAAAAGGCGGAAATTTTTCATATTTTGGGGCAAAAATGCAGAAATTCCCCTTATTTTGAGGTAAAAAGGCTGAAATCCCTTTATTTGGGAGCAAAAAGGCAGAAATTTCCCTTATTTTGGGACAGAATTGCAGAAATTTCACTTATTTCAGGGTAATAAGTCAGAAATTTTCCTTATTTTGGGGCAAAAAAGACAGAAATTCTCTTTGTTTTGGGGGAAAACAGAAATTCCACTTATTTAGAGGCAAAAAAGCAGAAATTCCCCTTATTTTGGAGCAAAAATGAAGAAATTTCCCTTTTTTATGGCAAAAAGGTATGCATTCTTCTTATTTTCGGGCAAAAAGGCAGAAATTCCATGTATTTTGGAGCAAAATTGCAGAAATTCCCCTAATTGTGGGGCAAAAATGCAGAAATTCCCTATATGTTGGGGTAAAAACACAGAAATTCTCCTTATTTTGTGGCAAACCTCAGAAATTCCACTTATTTTGGGGCAAAATTCCAGAAATTTCCCTAATTTTGAACCAAAATTGCAGAAATTTCACTTATTTTGGGGCAAAATTGCAGAAATTTCACTTATTTCAGAGAAAAAAGCAGAAATTTTCTTATTTTGGGGCAAAAAAGCAGAAATTCCTAATATTTTGTACCAAAAAAGCAGAAATTCCCCATATTTTGAGGAAAAAATGTTAAAATTCCCATTATTTGGGGGCAAAATAGCAGAAATTTCCCTTATTTTGGGGCAAAATTGCAGAAATTTCTCTTATTTTGGGGCAAAATTGCAGAAATTTCACTTATTTCAGAAAGAATAGCAGAAATTTTCTTATTTTGAGGCAAAAAGGCAGGAATTTCTTTTATTTTGGTACAAAATTGCAGAAATTTTTCTTATTTTTGGGCAAAAAGGTGAAAATTTCCCATATTTTGGGGCAAAAATGCAGAAATTCCCTGTATTTTGAGGTAAAAAGGCTGAAATTCCCCTTATTTGGGAGCAAAAAGGCAGAAATTTCTCTTATTTTGGGGCAAAATTGCAGAAATTTCACTTATTTAAGGGTAATAAGTCAGAAATTTTTCTTATTTTGGGGCAAACAGACAGAAATTCTCTCTGTTTTGGGGGAAAAAACAGAAATTACACTTATTTAGAGCCAAAAATCAGAAATTCCCCTTATTTTGGAGCAAAAATGAAGAAATTTCTATTTTTATGGCAAAAAGGTATGCATTCTTCTTATTTTCGGGCAAAAAGGCAGAAATTCCCCGTATTTTGGAGCAAAATTGCAGAAATTCCTCTAATTGTGGGGCAAAAAGGCAGAAATTCCCTATATGTTGGGGCAAAAAGACAGAAATTCTCCTTATTTTGGGGTAAAACTCAGAAATTCCACATATTTTGGGGCAAAATTCCAGAAATTTCTCTTATTTGGGGGCAAAATTGCAGAAATTTCACTTATTTTCATTCAAAATTGCAGAAATTTCACTTATTTCAGAGAAAAAAGCAGAAATTTTCTTATTTTGGGGCAAAAAGGCAGAAATTTCTTTTATTTTGCTACAAAATTGCAAAAAATTTTCTTATTTTGGGGAAAAAAAAGGAAATTTCCCATATTTTGAGGCAAAAATGCAGAAATTCCCATTATTTTGAGGTAAAAAGGCTGAAATTCCCCTTATTTGGGGTCAAAAATGCAGAAATTTCCCTTATTTTGGGGCAAAATTGCAGAAATTTCACTTATTTCAGGATAATAAGTCAGAAATTTTCCTTATTTTTGGGCAAAAAAGACAGAAATTCCCTTTGTTTTGGGGGAAAAAGACAGAAATTCCACTTATTTAGAGGCAAAAAAGAAGAAATTCCTATTATTTTGGAGCAAAAATGAAGAAATTTCCCTTTTTTATGGCAAAAAGGTATGCATTCTTCTTATTTTCGTGCAAAAAGGCAGAAATTCCCTGTATTTTGGAGCAAAATTGCAGAAATTCCCCTAATTGTTGGGAAAAAGGCAGAAATTCCCTATATGTTGTGGCAAAAAGACAGAAATTCACCTTATTTTCGGGCAAAACTCAGAAATTCCACTTATTTTGGGGCAAAATTCCAGAAATTTCCCTTATTTTGGGGCAAAATTGCAGAAATTTCACTTATTTCAGAAAAAAAGGCAGAAATTTTCGTAATTTTGGAGCACAGTGTCAGAAATTCTTAATATTTTTTTGGCAAAAATGCAGAAATTTTTATTATTTTGAGGTAAAAAGGCTGAAATTCCCCTTATATGGGGGAAAAAGGCAGAAATTTCCCTTATTTTGTGGCAAAAAGACAGAAATTCCCCTTATTTTGTTGCAAAAAGGCAGAAATTTCCCTTAATTTGGGGCAAAAAGCAGACATTTCCCTTATATTGGGAAAATTTTTAGAAATTTAACATATTTCAGGGCAAAAAGTCAGAAATTTTCCTTATTTTGAGGCAAAAATCAGATATTCCCCGTATTTTGAAGCAAAATTCCAGAAATTCCCCTAATTGTGGGGCAAAAAGGCAGAAATCCCTATATGTTGGGGCATAAAGACAGAAATTCTCCTTATTTTGGGGCAGAACTCAGAAATTAAACTTATTTTGGGGAAAAATTCCAGAAATTTCCCTTATCTTGACGCAAAACTGCAGAAATTTCACTTATTTTAGGGCAAAATTGCAGAAATTTCACTTATTTCAGGGAAAATAGGCAGAAATTTTCTGATTTTGGGGCAAAAAGGCAGAATTTTCTAATATTTTGTGGCAAAAAGGCAGAAATTCCCCATATTTGGAGGTAAAATGCTGAAATTCCCCTTATTTTGGCAAAAAGGCAGAAATTTCCCTTATTTTGGGGCAAAATTGGAGAAATTTCACTTATTTCTGGGCAAAAAGTCAGAAAGTTGCCTTATTTTGGGGAAAAAAGCATAAATTCTCCTAATTTTGGGCCAAAAACAGAAATTCCATTTATTTTGGGGTAAAATTGTTGAAATTTCAAATATTTCAGGGCAAAAAGGCAGAAATTCCACATTATTTCAGGCAATAAGGCAGAAGTTCCCTGTATTTTGGAGCAAAATTTCAGAAATTCTCCTTATATGGGTGCAAAAATGCATTAATTCCCTTTATTTTGGTTCAATAAGGCAGAAATTCCCCGTATTTTGAAGCAAAATTGCACATATTCCCCTAATTTTAAGGGAAAATGCAGAAATTCACATTATTTTTGGGCAATAAGACAGAAATTGTCCTTATTTTGGGGCAAAACTCAGAAATTCCACTTATTTTGGGGCAAAATTCCAGAAATTTCCCTTATTTTGGGGCAAATTAGCAGAAATTTCACTTATTTTGGGGCAAAATTGCAGAAATTTCACTTATTTCAGAAAAAAAAGCAGAAATTTTCTTATTTTGAAGCAAAAAGTCAGAAATTTCTTTTATTTTGATACAAAATTTCAAAAATTTTTCTTATTTTGGGGCAAAAAGGCAGAAATTTCCCATATTTTGGGGCAGAAATGCAGAAATTCCCCTTACTTTGAGGTAAAAAGGCTGAAATTCCCCATATTTGGGGGCAAAAAGGCAGAAATTTTCTTTATTTTGGGGCAAAATTGCAGAAATTTCACATACTTCAGGGTAATAAGTCAGAAATTTTCCTTATTTTGGGGCAAAAAAGACAGAAATTCCCTTTGTTTTGGGGGAAAAAGACGGGAATTCCACTTATTAGGGGCAAAAAATCAGAAATTCCCCTTATTTTGGAGCAAAAACTAAGAAATTTCCCTTTTTTATGGCAAAAAGGTATGCATTCTTCTTATTTTCGGGCAAAAAGGCAGAAAATCCACGTATTTTGGAGCAAAATTGCAGAAATTCCCCTAATTGTGGGGCAAAAAGGAAGAAATTCCCTATATGTTGGGCCAAAAAGACAGAAATTCTCCTTATTTTGGGGTAAAACTCAGAAATTCCACTTATTTTGGGGCAAAATTCAAGAAATTTCCCTTATTTTGGGGCAAAATTTCAGAAATTTCACTTATTTTGGTTCAAAATTGGAGAAATTTCACTTATTAAAAAAAAAGCAGAAATTTTCTTATTTTGGGGCAAAAGGCAGAAATTTCTTTTATTTTGGTACAAAATTGCAGAAATTTTTCTTATTTTGGGGCAAAAAGGCAGAAATTTCCCATATTTTGGGGCAAAAATGCAGAAATTCCCCTTATTTTGAGGTAAAAAGGCTGAAATTCCCCTTATTTGGGAGCAAAAAGGCAGAAATTTCTCTTATTTTGGGTCAAAATTGCAGAAATTTCCCTTATTATGGGGCAAAATTGCAGAAATTTCACTTATTTTGGGGCAAAATTGCAGAAATTTTACTTATTTTAAGGCAAAAAGGCAGAAATTTCTTTATTTTGGTACAAAATTGAAGAAATTTTTCTTAATTTTGGGCAAAAAGGCGGAAATTTTTCATATTTTGGGGCAAAAATGCAGAAATTCCCCTTATTTTGAGGTAAAAAGGCTGAAATCCCTTTATTTGGGAGCAAAAAGGCAGAAATTTCCCTTATT
This sequence comes from Micromys minutus, assembly GCF_963924665.1. Lineage (NCBI taxonomy): Eukaryota > Metazoa > Chordata > Mammalia > Rodentia > Muridae > Micromys > Micromys minutus. Next base: position 519,910 of record NW_027667666.1, on the reverse strand, counting down.
TTGGGACAGAATTGCAGAAATTTCACTTATTTCAGGGTAATAAGTCAGAAATTTTCCTTATTTTGGGGCAAAAAAGACAGAAATTCTCTTTGTTTTGGGGGAAAACAGAAATTCCACTTATTTAGAGGCAAAAAAGCAGAAATTCCCCTTATTTTGGAGCAAAAATGAAGAAATTTCCCTTTTTTATGGCAAAAAGGTATGCATTCTTCTTATTTTCGGGCAAAAAGGCAGAAATTCCATGTATTTTGGAGCAAAATTGCAGAAATTCCCCTAATTGTGGGGCAAAAATGCAGAAATTCCCTATATGTTGGGGTAAAAACACAGAAATTCTCCTTATTTTGTGGCAAACCTCAGAAATTCCACTTATTTTGGGGCAAAATTCCAGAAATTTCCCTAATTTTGAACCAAAATTGCAGAAATTTCACTTATTTTGGGGCAAAATTGCAGAAATTTCACTTATTTCAGAGAAAAAAGCAGAAATTTTCTTATTTTGGGGCAAAAAAGCAGAAATTCCTAATATTTTGTACCAAAAAAGCAGAAATTCCCCATATTTTGAGGAAAAAATGTTAAAATTCCCATTATTTGGGGGCAAAATAGCAGAAATTTCCCTTATTTTGGGGCAAAATTGCAGAAATTTCTCTTATTTTGGGGCAAAATTGCAGAAATTTCACTTATTTCAGAAAGAATAGCAGAAATTTTCTTATTTTGAGGCAAAAAGGCAGGAATTTCTTTTATTTTGGTACAAAATTGCAGAAATTTTTCTTATTTTTGGGCAAAAAGGTGAAAATTTCCCATATTTTGGGGCAAAAATGCAGAAATTCCCTGTATTTTGAGGTAAAAAGGCTGAAATTCCCCTTATTTGGGAGCAAAAAGGCAGAAATTTCTCTTATTTTGGGGCAAAATTGCAGAAATTTCACTTATTTAAGGGTAATAAGTCAGAAATTTTTCTTATTTTGGGGCAAACAGACAGAAATTCTCTCTGTTTTGGGGGAAAAAACAGAAATTACACTTATTTAGAGCCAAAAATCAGAAATTCCCCTTATTTTGGAGCAAAAATGAAGAAATTTCTATTTTTATGGCAAAAAGGTATGCATTCTTCTTATTTTCGGGCAAAAAGGCAGAAATTCCCCGTATTTTGGAGCAAAATTGCAGAAATTCCTCTAATTGTGGGGCAAAAAGGCAGAAATTCCCTATATGTTGGGGCAAAAAGACAGAAATTCTCCTTATTTTGGGGTAAAACTCAGAAATTCCACATATTTTGGGGCAAAATTCCAGAAATTTCTCTTATTTGGGGGCAAAATTGCAGAAATTTCACTTATTTTCATTCAAAATTGCAGAAATTTCACTTATTTCAGAGAAAAAAGCAGAAATTTTCTTATTTTGGGGCAAAAAGGCAGAAATTTCTTTTATTTTGCTACAAAATTGCAAAAAATTTTCTTATTTTGGGGAAAAAAAAGGAAATTTCCCATATTTTGAGGCAAAAATGCAGAAATTCCCATTATTTTGAGGTAAAAAGGCTGAAATTCCCCTTATTTGGGGTCAAAAATGCAGAAATTTCCCTTATTTTGGGGCAAAATTGCAGAAATTTCACTTATTTCAGGATAATAAGTCAGAAATTTTCCTTATTTTTGGGCAAAAAAGACAGAAATTCCCTTTGTTTTGGGGGAAAAAGACAGAAATTCCACTTATTTAGAGGCAAAAAAGAAGAAATTCCTATTATTTTGGAGCAAAAATGAAGAAATTTCCCTTTTTTATGGCAAAAAGGTATGCATTCTTCTTATTTTCGTGCAAAAAGGCAGAAATTCCCTGTATTTTGGAGCAAAATTGCAGAAATTCCCCTAATTGTTGGGAAAAAGGCAGAAATTCCCTATATGTTGTGGCAAAAAGACAGAAATTCACCTTATTTTCGGGCAAAACTCAGAAATTCCACTTATTTTGGGGCAAAATTCCAGAAATTTCCCTTATTTTGGGGCAAAATTGCAGAAATTTCACTTATTTCAGAAAAAAAGGCAGAAATTTTCGTAATTTTGGAGCACAGTGTCAGAAATTCTTAATATTTTTTTGGCAAAAATGCAGAAATTTTTATTATTTTGAGGTAAAAAGGCTGAAATTCCCCTTATATGGGGGAAAAAGGCAGAAATTTCCCTTATTTTGTGGCAAAAAGACAGAAATTCCCCTTATTTTGTTGCAAAAAGGCAGAAATTTCCCTTAATTTGGGGCAAAAAGCAGACATTTCCCTTATATTGGGAAAATTTTTAGAAATTTAACATATTTCAGGGCAAAAAGTCAGAAATTTTCCTTATTTTGAGGCAAAAATCAGATATTCCCCGTATTTTGAAGCAAAATTCCAGAAATTCCCCTAATTGTGGGGCAAAAAGGCAGAAATCCCTATATGTTGGGGCATAAAGACAGAAATTCTCCTTATTTTGGGGCAGAACTCAGAAATTAAACTTATTTTGGGGAAAAATTCCAGAAATTTCCCTTATCTTGACGCAAAACTGCAGAAATTTCACTTATTTTAGGGCAAAATTGCAGAAATTTCACTTATTTCAGGGAAAATAGGCAGAAATTTTCTGATTTTGGGGCAAAAAGGCAGAATTTTCTAATATTTTGTGGCAAAAAGGCAGAAATTCCCCATATTTGGAGGTAAAATGCTGAAATTCCCCTTATTTTGGCAAAAAGGCAGAAATTTCCCTTATTTTGGGGCAAAATTGGAGAAATTTCACTTATTTCTGGGCAAAAAGTCAGAAAGTTGCCTTATTTTGGGGAAAAAAGCATAAATTCTCCTAATTTTGGGCCAAAAACAGAAATTCCATTTATTTTGGGGTAAAATTGTTGAAATTTCAAATATTTCAGGGCAAAAAGGCAGAAATTCCACATTATTTCAGGCAATAAGGCAGAAGTTCCCTGTATTTTGGAGCAAAATTTCAGAAATTCTCCTTATATGGGTGCAAAAATGCATTAATTCCCTTTATTTTGGTTCAATAAGGCAGAAATTCCCCGTATTTTGAAGCAAAATTGCACATATTCCCCTAATTTTAAGGGAAAATGCAGAAATTCACATTATTTTTGGGCAATAAGACAGAAATTGTCCTTATTTTGGGGCAAAACTCAGAAATTCCACTTATTTTGGGGCAAAATTCCAGAAATTTCCCTTATTTTGGGGCAAATTAGCAGAAATTTCACTTATTTTGGGGCAAAATTGCAGAAATTTCACTTATTTCAGAAAAAAAAGCAGAAATTTTCTTATTTTGAAGCAAAAAGTCAGAAATTTCTTTTATTTTGATACAAAATTTCAAAAATTTTTCTTATTTTGGGGCAAAAAGGCAGAAATTTCCCATATTTTGGGGCAGAAATGCAGAAATTCCCCTTACTTTGAGGTAAAAAGGCTGAAATTCCCCATATTTGGGGGCAAAAAGGCAGAAATTTTCTTTATTTTGGGGCAAAATTGCAGAAATTTCACATACTTCAGGGTAATAAGTCAGAAATTTTCCTTATTTTGGGGCAAAAAAGACAGAAATTCCCTTTGTTTTGGGGGAAAAAGACGGGAATTCCACTTATTAGGGGCAAAAAATCAGAAATTCCCCTTATTTTGGAGCAAAAACTAAGAAATTTCCCTTTTTTATGGCAAAAAGGTATGCATTCTTCTTATTTTCGGGCAAAAAGGCAGAAAATCCACGTATTTTGGAGCAAAATTGCAGAAATTCCCCTAATTGTGGGGCAAAAAGGAAGAAATTCCCTATATGTTGGGCCAAAAAGACAGAAATTCTCCTTATTTTGGGGTAAAACTCAGAAATTCCACTTATTTTGGGGCAAAATTCAAGAAATTTCCCTTATTTTGGGGCAAAATTTCAGAAATTTCACTTATTTTGGTTCAAAATTGGAGAAATTTCACTTATTAAAAAAAAAGCAGAAATTTTCTTATTTTGGGGCAAAAGGCAGAAATTTCTTTTATTTTGGTACAAAATTGCAGAAATTTTTCTTATTTTGGGGCAAAAAGGCAGAAATTTCCCATATTTTGGGGCAAAAATGCAGAAATTCCCCTTATTTTGAGGTAAAAAGGCTGAAATTCCCCTTATTTGGGAGCAAAAAGGCAGAAATTTCTCTTATTTTGGGTCAAAATTGCAGAAATTTCCCTTATTATGGGGCAAAATTGCAGAAATTTCACTTATTTTGGGGCAAAATTGCAGAAATTTTACTTATTTTAAGGCAAAAAGGCAGAAATTTCTTTATTTTGGTACAAAATTGAAGAAATTTTTCTTAATTTTGGGCAAAAAGGCGGAAATTTTTCATATTTTGGGGCAAAAATGCAGAAATTCCCCTTATTTTGAGGTAAAAAGGCTGAAATCCCTTTATTTGGGAGCAAAAAGGCAGAAATTTCCCTTATTTTGGGACAGAATTGCAGAAATTTCACTTATTTCAGGGTAATAAGTCAGAAATTTTCCTTATTTTGGGGCAAAAAAGACAGAAATTCTCTTTGTTTTGGGGGAAAACAGAAATTCCACTTATTTAGAGGCAAAAAAGCAGAAATTCCCCTTATTTTGGAGCAAAAATGAAGAAATTTCCCTTTTTTATGGCAAAAAGGTATGCATTCTTCTTATTTTCGGGCAAAAAGGCAGAAATTCCATGTATTTTGGAGCAAAATTGCAGAAATTCCCCTAATTGTGGGGCAAAAATGCAGAAATTCCCTATATGTTGGGGTAAAAACACAGAAATTCTCCTTATTTTGTGGCAAACCTCAGAAATTCCACTTATTTTGGGGCAAAATTCCAGAAATTTCCCTAATTTTGAACCAAAATTGCAGAAATTTCACTTATTTTGGGGCAAAATTGCAGAAATTTCACTTATTTCAGAGAAAAAAGCAGAAATTTTCTTATTTTGGGGCAAAAAAGCAGAAATTCCTAATATTTTGTACCAAAAAAGCAGAAATTCCCCATATTTTGAGGAAAAAATGTTAAAATTCCCATTATTTGGGGGCAAAATAGCAGAAATTTCCCTTATTTTGGGGCAAAATTGCAGAAATTTCTCTTATTTTGGGGCAAAATTGCAGAAATTTCACTTATTTCAGAAAGAATAGCAGAAATTTTCTTATTTTGAGGCAAAAAGGCAGGAATTTCTTTTATTTTGGTACAAAATTGCAGAAATTTTTCTTATTTTTGGGCAAAAAGGTGAAAATTTCCCATATTTTGGGGCAAAAATGCAGAAATTCCCTGTATTTTGAGGTAAAAAGGCTGAAATTCCCCTTATTTGGGAGCAAAAAGGCAGAAATTTCTCTTATTTTGGGGCAAAATTGCAGAAATTTCACTTATTTAAGGGTAATAAGTCAGAAATTTTTCTTATTTTGGGGCAAACAGACAGAAATTCTCTCTGTTTTGGGGGAAAAAACAGAAATTACACTTATTTAGAGCCAAAAATCAGAAATTCCCCTTATTTTGGAGCAAAAATGAAGAAATTTCTATTTTTATGGCAAAAAGGTATGCATTCTTCTTATTTTCGGGCAAAAAGGCAGAAATTCCCCGTATTTTGGAGCAAAATTGCAGAAATTCCTCTAATTGTGGGGCAAAAAGGCAGAAATTCCCTATATGTTGGGGCAAAAAGACAGAAATTCTCCTTATTTTGGGGTAAAACTCAGAAATTCCACATATTTTGGGGCAAAATTCCAGAAATTTCTCTTATTTGGGGGCAAAATTGCAGAAATTTCACTTATTTTCATTCAAAATTGCAGAAATTTCACTTATTTCAGAGAAAAAAGCAGAAATTTTCTTATTTTGGGGCAAAAAGGCAGAAATTTCTTTTATTTTGCTACAAAATTGCAAAAATTTTTCTTATTTTGGGGAAAAAAAAGGAAATTTCCCATATTTTGAGGCAAAAATGCAGAAATTCCCATTATTTTGAGGTAAAAAGGCTGAAATTCCCCTTATTTGGGGTCAAAAATGCAGAAATTTCCCTTATTTTGGGGCAAAATTGCAGAAATTTCACTTATTTCAGGATAATAAGTCAGAAATTTTCCTTATTTTTGGGCAAAAAAGACAGAAATTCCCTTTGTTTTGGGGGAAAAAGACAGAAATTCCACTTATTTAGAGGCAAAAAAGAAGAAATTCCTATTATTTTGGAGCAAAAATGAAGAAATTTCCCTTTTTTATGGCAAAAAGGTATGCATTCTTCTTATTTTCGTGCAAAAAGGCAGAAATTCCCTGTATTTTGGAGCAAAATTGCAGAAATTCCCCTAATTGTTGGGAAAAAGGCAGAAATTCCGTATATGTTGTGGCAAAAAGACAGAAATTCACCTTAATTTCGGGCAAAACTCAGAAATTCCACTTATTTTGGGGCAAAATTCCAGAAATTTCCTTTATTTTGGGGCAAAATTGCAGAAATTTCACTTATTTCAGAAAAAAAGGCAGAAATTTTCGTAATTTTGGAGCACAATGTCAGAAATTCTTAATATTTTTTTGGCAAAAATGCAGAAATTTTTATTATTTTGAGGTAAAAAGGCTGAAATTCCCCTTATATGGGGGAAAAAGGCAGAAATTTCCCTTATTTTGTGGCAAAAAGACAGAAATTCCCCTTATTTTGTTGCAAAAAGGCAGAAATTTCCCTTAATTTGGGGCAAAAAGCAGACATTTCCCTTATATTGGGAAAAATTTTAGAAATTTAACATATTTCAGGGCAAAAAGTCAGAAATTTTCCTTATTTTGAGGCAAAAATCAGATATTCCCCGTATTTTGAAGCAAAATTCCAGAAATTCCCCTAATTGTGGGGCAAAAAGGCAGAAATCCCTATATGTTGGGGCATAAAGACAGAAATTCTCCTTATTTTGGGGCAGAACTCAGAAATTAAACTTATTTTGGGGAAAAATTCCAGAAATTTCCCTTATCTTGACGCAAAACTGCAGAAATTTCACTTATTTTAGGGCAAAATTGCAGAAATTTCACTTATTTCAGGGAAAATAGGCAGAAATTTTCTGATTTTGGGGCAAAAAGGCAGAATTTTCTAATATTTTGTGGCAAAAAGGCAGAAATTCCCCATATTTGGAGGTAAAATGCTGAAATTCCCCTTATTTTGGCAAAAAGGCAGAAATTTCCCTTATTTTGGGGCAAAATTGGAGAAATTTCACTTATTTCTGGGCAAAAAGTCAGAAAGTTGCCTTATTTTGGGGAAAAAAGCATAAATTCTCCTAATTTTGGGCCAAAAACAGAAATTCCATTTATTTTGGGGTAAAATTGTTGAAATTTCAAATATTTCAGGGCAAAAAGGCAGAAATTCCACATTATTTCAGGCAATAAGGCAGAAGTTCCCTGTATTTTGGAGCAAAATTTCAGAAATTCTCCTTATATGGGTGCAAAAATGCATTAATTCCCTTTATTTTGGTTCAATAAGGCAGAAATTCCCCGTATTTTGAAGCAAAATTGCACATATTCCCCTAATTTTAAGGGAAAATGCAGAAATTCACATTATTTTTGGGCAATAAGACAGAAATTGTCGTTATTTTGGGGCAAAACTCAGAAATTCCACTTATTTTGGGGCAAAATTCCAGAAATTTCCCTTATTTTGGGGCAAATTAGCAGAAATTTCACTTATTTTGGGGCAAAATTGCAGAAATTTCACTTATTTCAGAAAAAAAAGCAGAAATTTTCTTATTTTGAAGCAAAAAGTCAGAAATTTCTTTTATTTTGATACAAAATTTCAAAAATTTTTCTTATTTTGGGGCAAAAAGGCAGAAATTTCCCATATTTTGGGGCAGAAATGCAGAAATTCCCCTTACTTTGAGGTAAAAAGGCTGAAATTCCCCATATTTGGGGGCAAAAAGGCAGAAATTTTCTTTATTTTGGGGCAAAATTGCAGAAATTTCACATACTTCAGGGTAATAAGTCAGAAATTTTCCTTATTTTGGGGCAAAAAAGACAGAAATTCCCTTTGTTTTGGGGGAAAAAGACGGGAATTCCACTTATTAGGGGCAAAAAATCAGAAATTCCCCTTATTTTGGAGCAAAAACTAAGAAATTTCCCTTTTTTATGGCAAAAAGGTATGCATTCTTCTTATTTTCGGGCAAAAAGGCAGAAAATCCACGTATTTTGGAGCAAAATTGCAGAAATTCCCCTAATTGTGGGGCAAAAAGGAAGAAATTCCCTATATGTAGGGCCAAAAAGACAGAAATTCTCCTTATTTTGGGGTAAAACTCAGAAATTCCACTTATTTTGGGGCAAAATTCAAGAAATTTCCCTTATTTTGGGGCAAAATTTCAGAAATTTCACTTATTTTGGTTCAAAATTGGAGAAATTTCACTTATTAAAAAAAAGCAGAAATTTTCTTATTTTGGGGCAAAAGGCAGAAATTTCTTTTATTTTGGTACAAAATTGCAGAAATTTTTCTTATTTTGGGGCAAAAAGGCAGAAATTTCCCATATTTTGGGGCAAAAATGCAGAAATTCCCCTTATTTTGAGGTAAAAAGGCTGAAATTCCCCTTATTTGGGAGCAAAAAGGCAGAAATTTCTCTTATTTTGGGGCAAAATTGCAGAAAGTTCCCTTATTATGGGGCAAAATTGCAGAAATTTCACTTATTTTGGGGCAAAATTGCAGAAATTTTACTTATTTTAAGGCAAAAAGGCAGAAATTTCTTTATTTTGGTACAAAATTGAAGAAATTTTTCTTAATTTTGGGCAAAAAGGCGGAAATTTTTCATATTTTGGGGCAAAAATGCAGAAATTCCCCTTATTTTGAGGTAAAAAGGCTGAAATCCCTTTATTTGGGAGCAAAAAGGCAGAAATTTCCCTTATTTTGGGACAGAATTGCAGAAATTTCACTTATTTCAGGGTAATAAGTCAGAAATTTTCCTTATTTTGGGGCAAAAAAGACAGAAATTCTCTTTGTTTTGGGGGAAAACAGAAATTCCACTTATTTAGAGGCAAAAAAGCAGAAATTCCCCTTATTTTGGAGCAAAAATGAAGAAATTTCCCTTTTTATGGCAAAAAGGTATGCATTCTTCTTATTTTCGGGCAAAAAGGCAGAAATTCCATGTATTTTGGAGCAAAATTGCAGAAATTCCCCTAATTGTGGGGCAAAAATGCAGAAATTCCCTATATGTTGGGGTAAAAACACAGAAATTCTCCTTATTTTGTGGCAAACCTCAGAAATTCCACTTATTTTGGGGCAAAATTCCAGAAATTTCCCTAATTTTGAACCAAAATTGCAGAAATTTCACTTATTTTGGGGCAAAATTGCAGAAATTTCACTTATTTCAGAGAAAAAAGCAGAAATTTTCTTATTTTGGGGCAAAAAAGCAGAAATTCCTAATATTTTGTACCAAAAAAGCAGAAATTCCCCATATTTTGAGGAAAAAATGTTAAAATTCCCATTATTTGGGGGCAAAATAGCAGAAATTTCCCTTATTTTGGGGCAAAATTGCAGAAATTTCTCTTATTTTGGGGCAAAATTGCAGAAATTTCACTTATTTCAGAAAGAATAGCAGAAATTTTCTTATTTTGAGGCAAAAAGGCAGGAATTTCTTTTATTTTGGTACAAAATTGCAGAAATTTTTCTTATTTTTGGGCAAAAAGGTGAAAATTTCCCATATTTTGGGGCAAAAATGCAGAAATTCCCTGTATTTTGAGGTAAAAAGGCTGAAATTCCCCTTATTTGGGAGCAAAAAGGCAGAAATTTCTCTTATTTTGGGGCAAAATTGCAGAAATTTCACTTATTTAAGGGTAATAAGTCAGAAATTTTTCTTATTTTGGGGCAAACAGACAGAAATTCTCTCTGTTTTGGGGGAAAAAACAGAAATTACACTTATTTAGAGCCAAAAATCAGAAATTCCCCTTATTTTGGAGCAAAAATGAAGAAATTTCTATTTTTATGGCAAAAAGGTATGCATTCTTCTTATTTTCGGGCAAAAAGGCAGAAATTCCCCGTATTTTGGAGCAAAATTGCAGAAATTCCTCTAATTGTGGGGCAAAAAGGCAGAAATTCCCTATATGTTGGGGCAAAAAGACAGAAATTCTCCTTATTTTGGGGTAAAACTCAGAAATTCCACATATTTTGGGGCAAAATTCCAGAAATTTCTCTTATTTGGGGGCAAAATTGCAGAAATTTCACTTATTTTCATTCAAAATTGCAGAAATTTCACTTATTTCAGAGAAAAAAGCAGAAATTTTCTTATTTTGGGGCAAAAAGGCAGAAATTTCTTTTATTTTGCTACAAAATTGCAAAAATTTTTCTTATTTTGGGGAAAAAAAAGGAAATTTCCCATATTTTGAGGCAAAAATGCAGAAATTCCCATTATTTTGAGGTAAAAAGGCTGAAATTCCCCTTATTTGGGGTCAAAAATGCAGAAATTTCCCTTATTTTGGGGCAAAATTGCAGAAATTTCACTTATTTCAGGATAATAAGTCAGAAATTTTCCTTATTTTTGGGCAAAAAAGACAGAAATTCCCTTTGTTTTGGGGGAAAAAGACAGAAATTCCACTTATTTAGAGGCAAAAAAGAAGAAATTCCTATTATTTTGGAGCAAAAATGAAGAAATTTCCCTTTTTTATGGCAAAAAGGTATGCATTCTTCTTATTTTCGTGCAAAAAGGCAGAAATTCCCTGTATTTTGGAGCAAAATTGCAGAAATTCCCCTAATTGTTGGGAAAAAGGCAGAAATTCCCTATATGTTGTGGCAAAAAGACAGAAATTCACCTTATTTTCGGGCAAAACTCAGAAATTCCACTTATTTTGGGGCAAAATTCCAGAAATTTCCCTTATTTTGGGGCAAAATTGCAGAAATTTCACTTATTTCAGAAAAAAAGGCAGAAATTTTCGTAATTTTGGAGCACAATGTCAGAAATTCTTAATATTTTTTTGGCAAAAATGCAGAAATTTTTATTATTTTGAGGTAAAAAGGCTGAAATTCCCCTTATATGGGGGAAAAAGGCAGAAATTTCCCTTATTTTGTGGCAAAAAGACAGAAATTCCCCTTATTTTGTTGCAAAAAGGCAGAAATTTCCCTTAATTTGGGGCAAAAAGCAGACATTTCCCTTATATTGGGAAAAATTTTAGAAATTTAACATATTTCAGGGCAAAAAGTCAGAAATTTTCCTTATTTTGAGGCAAAAATCAGATATTCCCCGTATTTTGAAGCAAAATTCCAGAAATTCCCCTAATTGTGGGGCAAAAAGGCAGAAATCCCTATATGTTGGGGCATAAAGACAGAAATTCTCCTTATTTTGGGGCAGAACTCAGAAATTAAACTTATTTTGGGGAAAAATTCCAGAAATTTCCCTTATCTTGACGCAAAACTGCAGAAATTTCACTTATTTTAGGGCAAAATTGCAGAAATTTCACTTATTTCAGGGAAAATAGGCAGAAATTTTCTGATTTTGGGGCAAAAAGGCAGAATTTTCTAATATTTTGTGGCAAAAAGGCAGAAATTCCCCATATTTGGAGGTAAAATGCTGAAATTCCCCTTATTTTGGCAAAAAGGCAGAAATTTCCCTTATTTTGGGGCAAAATTGGAGAAATTTCACTTATTTCTGGGCAAAAAGTCAGAAAGTTGCCTTATTTTGGGGAAAAAAGCATAAATTCTCCTAATTTTGGGCCAAAAACAGAAATTCCATTTATTTTGGGGTAAAATTGTTGAAATTTCAAATATTTCAGGGCAAAAAGGCAGAAATTCCACATTATTTCAGGCAATAAGGCAGAAGTTCCCTGTATTTTGGAGCAAAATTTCAGAAATTCTCCTTATATGGGTGCAAAAATGCATTAATTCCCTTTATTTTGGTTCAATAAGGCAGAAATTCCCCGTATTTTGAAGCAAAATTGCACATATTCCCCTAATTTTAAGGGAAAATGCAGAAATTCACATTATTTTTGGGCAATAAGACAGAAATTGTCCTTATTTTGGGGCAAAACTCAGAAATTCCACTTATTTTGGGGCAAAATTCCAGAAATTTCCCTTATTTTGGGGCAAATTAGCAGAAATTTCACTTATTTTGGGGCAAAATTGCAGAAATTTCACTTATTTCAGAAAAAAAAGCAGAAATTTTCTTATTTTGAAGCAAAAAGTCAGAAATTTCTTTTATTTTGATACAAAATTTCAAAAATTTTTCTTATTTTGGGGCAAAAAGGCAGAAATTTCCCATATTTTGGGGCAGAAATGCAGAAATTCCCCTTACTTTGAGGTAAAAAGGCTGAAATTCCCCATATTTGGGGGCAAAAAGGCAGAAATTTTCTTTATTTTGGGGCAAAATTGCAGAAATTTCACATACTTCAGGGTAATAAGTCAGAAATTTTCCTTATTTTGGGGCAAAAAAGACAGAAATTCCCTTTGTTTTGGGGGAAAAAGACGGGAATTCCACTTATTAGGGGCAAAAAATCAGAAATTCCCCTTATTTTGGAGCAAAAACTAAGAAATTTCCCTTTTTTATGGCAAAAAGGTATGCATTCTTCTTATTTTCGGGCAAAAAGGCAGAAAATCCACGTATTTTGGAGCAAAATTGCAGAAATTCCCCTAATTGTGGGGCAAAAAGGAAGAAATTCCCTATATGTTGGGCCAAAAAGACAGAAATTCTCCTTATTTTGGGGTAAAACTCAGAAATTCCACTTATTTTGGGGCAAAATTCAAGAAATTTCCCTTATTTTGGGGCAAAATTTCAGAAATTTCACTTATTTTGGTTCAAAATTGGAGAAATTTCACTTATTAAAAAAAAGCAGAAATTTTCTTATTTTGGGGCAAAAGGCAGAAATTTCTTTTATTTTGGTACAAAATTGAAGAAATTTTTCTTAATTTTGGGCAAAAAGGCGGAAATTTTTCATATTTTGGGGCAAAAATGCAGAAATTCCCCTTATTTTGAGGTAAAAAGGCTGAAATCCCTTTATTTGGGAGCAAAAAGGCAGAAATTTCCCTTATTTTGGGACAGAATTGCAGAAATTTCACTTATTTCAGGGTAATAAGTCAGAAATTTTCCTTATTTTGGGGCAAAAAAGACAGAAATTCTCTTTGTTTTGGGGGAAAACAGAAATTCCACTTATTTAGAGGCAAAAAAGCAGAAATTCCCCTTATTTTGGAGCAAAAATGAAGAAATTTCCCTTTTTTATGGCAAAAAGGTATGCATTCTTCTTATTTTCGGGCAAAAAGGCAGAAATTCCATGTATTTTGGAGCAAAATTGCAGAAATTCCCCTAATTGTGGGGCAAAAATGCAGAAATTCCCTATATGTTGGGGTAAAAACACAGAAATTCTCCTTATTTTGTGGCAAACCTCAGAAATTCCACTTATTTTGGGGCAAAATTCCAGAAATTTCCCTAATTTTGAACCAAAATTGCAGAAATTTCACTTATTTTGGGGCAAAATTGCAGAAATTTCACTTATTTCAGAGAAAAAAGCAGAAATTTTCTTATTTTGGGGCAAAAAAGCAGAAATTCCTAATATTTTGTACCAAAAAAGCAGAAATTCCCCATATTTTGAGGAAAAAATGTTAAAATTCCCATTATTTGGGGGCAAAATAGCAGAAATTTCCCTTATTTTGGGGCAAAATTGCAGAAATTTCTCTTATTTTGGGGCAAAATTGCAGAAATTTCACTTATTTCAGAAAGAATAGCAGAAATTTTCTTATTTTGAGGCAAAAAGGCAGGAATTTCTTTTATTTTGGTACAAAATTGCAGAAATTTTTCTTATTTTTGGGCAAAAAGGTGAAAATTTCCCATATTTTGGGGCAAAAATGCAGAAATTCCCTGTATTTTGAGGTAAAAAGGCTGAAATTCCCCTTATTTGGGAGCAAAAAGGCAGAAATTTCTCTTATTTTGGGGCAAAATTGCAGAAATTTCACTTATTTAAGGGTAATAAGTCAGAAATTTTTCTTATTTTGGGGCAAACAGACAGAAATTCTCTCTGTTTTGGGGGAAAAAACAGAAATTACACTTATTTAGAGCCAAAAATCAGAAATTCCCCTTATTTTGGAGCAAAAATGAAGAAATTTCTATTTTTATGGCAAAAAGGTATGCATTCTTCTTATTTTCGGGCAAAAAGGCAGAAATTCCCCGTATTTTGGAGCAAAATTGCAGAAATTCCTCTAATTGTGGGGCAAAAAGGCAGAAATTCCCTATATGTTGGGGCAAAAAGACAGAAATTCTCCTTATTTTGGGGTAAAACTCAGAAATTCCACATATTTTGGGGCAAAATTCCAGAAATTTCTCTTATTTGGGGGCAAAATTGCAGAAATTTCACTTATTTTCATTCAAAATTGCAGAAATTTCACTTATTTCAGAGAAAAAAGCAGAAATTTTCTTATTTTGGGGCAAAAAGGCAGAAATTTCTTTTATTTTGCTACAAAATTGCAAAAATTTTTCTTATTTTGGGGAAAAAAAAGGAAATTTCCCATATTTTGAGGCAAAAATGCAGAAATTCCCATTATTTTGAGGTAAAAAGGCTGAAATTCCCCTTATTTGGGGTCAAAAATGCAGAAATTTCCCTTATTTTGGGGCAAAATTGCAGAAATTTCACTTATTTCAGGATAATAAGTCAGAAATTTTCCTTATTTTTGGGCAAAAAAGACAGAAATTCCCTTTGTTTTGGGGGAAAAAGACAGAAATTCCACTTATTTAGAGGCAAAAAAGAAGAAATTCCTATTATTTTGGAGCAAAAATGAAGAAATTTCCCTTTTTTATGGCAAAAAGGTATGCATTCTTCTTATTTTCGTGCAAAAAGGCAGAAATTCCCTGTATTTTGGAGCAAAATTGCAGAAATTCCCCTAATTGTTGGGAAAAAGGCAGAAATTCCGTATATGTTGTGGCAAAAAGACAGAAATTCACCTTATTTTCGGGCAAAACTCAGAAATTCCACTTATTTTGGGGCAAAATTCCAGAAATTTCCCTTATTTTGGGGCAAAATTGCAGAAATTTCACTTATTTCAGAAAAAAAGGCAGAAATTTTCGTAATTTTGGAGCACAATGTCAGAAATTCTTAATATTTTTTTGGCAAAAATGCAGAAATTTTTATTATTTTGAGGTAAAAAGGCTGAAATTCCCCTTATATGGGGGAAAAAGGCAGAAATTTCCCTTATTTTGTGGCAAAAAGACAGAAATTCCCCTTATTTTGTTGCAAAAAGGCAGAAATTTCCCTTAATTTGGGGCAAAAAGCAGACATTTCCCTTATATTGGGAAAAATTTTAGAAATTTAACATATTTCAGGGCAAAAAGTCAGAAATTTTCCTTATTTTGAGGCAAAAATCAGATATTCCCCGTATTTTGAAGCAAAATTCCAGAAATTCCCCTAATTGTGGGGCAAAAAGGCAGAAATCCCTATATGTTGGGGCATAAAGACAGAAATTCTCCTTATTTTGGGGCAGAACTCAGAAATTAAACTTATTTTGGGGAAAAATTCCAGAAATTTCCCTTATCTTGACGCAAAACTGCAGAAATTTCACTTATTTTAGGGCAAAATTGCAGAAATTTCACTTATTTCAGGGAAAATAGGCAGAAATTTTCTGATTTTGGGGCAAAAAGGCAGAATTTTCTAATATTTTGTGGCAAAAAGGCAGAAATTCCCCATATTTGGAGGTAAAATGCTGAAATTCCCCTTATTTTGGCAAAAAGGCAGAAATTTCCCTTATTTTGGGGCAAAATTGGAGAAATTTCACTTATTTCTGGGCAAAAAGTCAGAAAGTTGCCTTATTTTGGGGAAAAAAGCATAAATTCTCCTAATTTTGGGCCAAAAACAGAAATTCCATTTATTTTGGGGTAAAATTGTTGAAATTTCAAATATTTCAGGGCAAAAAGGCAGAAATTCCACATTATTTCAGGCAATAAGGCAGAAGTTCCCTGTATTTTGGAGCAAAATTTCAGAAATTCTCCTTATATGGGTGCAAAAATGCATTAATTCCCTTTATTTTGGTTCAATAAGGCAGAAATTCCCCGTATTTTGAAGCAAAATTGCACATATTCCCCTAATTTTAAGGGAAAATGCAGAAATTCACATTATTTTTGGGCAATAAGACAGAAATTGTCGTTATTTTGGGGCAAAACTCAGAAATTCCACTTATTTTGGGGCAAAATTCCAGAAATTTCCCTTATTTTGGGGCAAATTAGCAGAAATTTCACTTATTTTGGGGCAAAATTGCAGAAATTTCACTTATTTCAGAAAAAAAAGCAGAAATTTTCTTATTTTGAAGCAAAAAGTCAGAAATTTCTTTTATTTTGATACAAAATTTCAAAAATTTTTCTTATTTTGGGGCAAAAAGGCAGAAATTTCCCATATTTTGGGGCAGAAATGCAGAAATTCCCCTTACTTTGAGGTAAAAAGGCTGAAATTCCCCATATTTGGGGGCAAAAAGGCAGAAATTTTCTTTATTTTGGGGCAAAATTGCAGAAATTTCACATACTTCAGGGTAATAAGTCAGAAATTTTCCTTATTTTGGGGCAAAAAAGACAGAAATTCCCTTTGTTTTGGGGGAAAAAGACGGGAATTCCACTTATTAGGGGCAAAAAATCAGAAATTCCCCTTATTTTGGAGCAAAAACTAAGAAATTTCCCTTTTTTATGGCAAAAAGGTATGCATTCTTCTTATTTTCGGGCAAAAAGGCAGAAAATCCACGTATTTTGGAGCAAAATTGCAGAAATTCCCCTAATTGTGGGGCAAAAAGGAAGAAATTCCCTATATGTTGGGCCAAAAAGACAGAAATTCTCCTTATTTTGGGGTAAAACTCAGAAATTCCACTTATTTGGGGGCAAAATTCAAGAAATTTCCCTTATTTTGGGGCAAAATTTCAGAAATTTCACTTATTTTGGTTCAAAATTGGAGAAATTTCACTTATTAAAAAAAAAGCAGAAATTTTCTTATTTTGGGGCAAAAGGCAGAAATTTCTTTTATTTTGGTACAAAATTGCAGAAATTTTTCTTATTTTGGGGCAAAAAGGCAGAAATTTCCCATATTTTGGGGCAAAAATGCAGAAATTCCCCTTATTTTGAGGTAAAAAGGCTGAAATTCCCCTTATTTGGGAGCAAAAAGGCAGAAATTTCTCTTATTTTGGGGCAAAATTGCAGAAATTTCCCTTATTATGGGGCAAAATTGCAGAAATTTCACTTATTTTGGGGCAAAATTGCAGAAATTTTACTTATTTTAAGGCAAAAAGGCAGAAATTTCTTTATTTTGGTACAAAATTGAAGAAATTTTTCTTAATTTTGGGCAAAAAGGCGGAAATTTTTCATATTTTGGGGCAAAAATGCAGAAATTCCCCTTATTTTGAGGTAAAAAGGCTGAAATCCCTTTATTTGGGAGCAAAAAGGCAGAAATTTCCCTTATTTTGGGACAGAATTGCAGAAATTTCACTTATTTCAGGGTAATAAGTCAGAAATTTTCCTTATTTTGGGGCAAAAAAGACAGAAATTCTCTTTGTTTTGGGGGAAAACAGAAATTCCACTTATTTAGAGGCAAAAAAGCAGAAATTCCCCTTATTTTGGAGCAAAAATGAAGAAATTTCCCTTTTTTATGGCAAAAAGGTATGCATTCTTCTTATTTTCGGGCAAAAAGGCAGAAATTCCATGTATTTTGGAGCAAAATTGCAGAAATTCCCCTAATTGTGGGGCAAAAATGCAGAAATTCCCTATATGTTGGGGTAAAAACACAGAAATTCTCCTTATTTTGTGGCAAACCTCAGAAATTCCACTTATTTTGGGGCAAAATTCCAGAAATTTCCCTAATTTTGAACCAAAATTGCAGAAATTTCACTTATTTTGGGGCAAAATTGCAGAAATTTCACTTATTTCAGAGAAAAAAGCAGAAATTTTCTTATTTTGGGGCAAAAAAGCAGAAATTCCTAATATTTTGTACCAAAAAAGCAGAAATTCCCCATATTTTGAGGAAAAAATGTTAAAATTCCCATTATTTGGGGGCAAAATAGCAGAAATTTCCCTTATTTTGGGGCAAAATTGCAGAAATTTCTCTTATTTTGGGGCAAAATTGCAGAAATTTCACTTATTTCAGAAAGAATAGCAGAAATTTTCTTATTTTGAGGCAAAAAGGCAGGAATTTCTTTTATTTTGGTACAAAATTGCAGAAATTTTTCTTATTTTTGGGCAAAAAGGTGAAAATTTCCCATATTTTGGGGCAAAAATGCAGAAATTCCCTGTATTTTGAGGTAAAAAGGCTGAAATTCCCCTTATTTGGGAGCAAAAAGGCAGAAATTTCTCTTATTTTGGGGCAAAATTGCAGAAATTTCACTTATTTAAGGGTAATAAGTCAGAAATTTTTCTTATTTTGGGGCAAACAGACAGAAATTCTCTCTGTTTTGGGGGAAAAAACAGAAATTACACTTATTTAGAGCCAAAAATCAGAAATTCCCCTTATTTTGGAGCAAAAATGAAGAAATTTCTATTTTTATGGCAAAAAGGTATGCATTCTTCTTATTTTCGGGCAAAAAGGCAGAAATTCCCCGTATTTTGGAGCAAAATTGCAGAAATTCCTCTAATTGTGGGGCAAAAAGGCAGAAATTCCCTATATGTTGGGGCAAAAAGACAGAAATTCTCCTTATTTTGGGGTAAAACTCAGAAATTCCACATATTTTGGGGCAAAATTCCAGAAATTTCTCTTATTTGGGGGCAAAATTGCAGAAATTTCACTTATTTTCATTCAAAATTGCAGAAATTTTACTTATTTCAGAGAAAAAAGCAGAAATTTTCTTATTTTGGGGCAAAAAGGCAGAAATTTCTTTTATTTTGCTACAAAATTGCAAAAATTTTTCTTATTTTGGGGAAAAAAAAGGAAATTTCCCATATTTTGAGGCAAAAATGCAGAAATTCCCATTATTTTGAGGTAAAAAGGCTGAAATTCCCCTTATTTGGGGTCAAAAATGCAGAAATTTCCCTTATTTTGGGGCAAAATTGCAGAAATTTCACTTATTTCAGGATAATAAGTCAGAAATTTTCCTTATTTTTGGGCAAAAAAGACAGAAATTCCCTTTGTTTTGGGGGAAAAAGACAGAAATTCCACTTATTTAGAGGCAAAAAAGAAGAAATTCCTATTATTTTGGAGCAAAAATGAAGAAATTTCCCTTTTTTATGGCAAAAAGGTATGCATTCTTCTTATTTTCGTGCAAAAAGGCAGAAATTCCCTGTATTTTGGAGCAAAATTGCAGAAATTCCCCTAAGTGTTGGGAAAAAGGCAGAAATTCCGTATATGTTGTGGCAAAAAGACAGAAATTCACCTTAATTTCGGGCAAAACTCAGAAATTCCACTTATTTTGGGGCAAAATTCCAGAAATTTCCTTTATTTTGGGGCAAAATTGCAGAAATTTCACTTATTTCAGAAAAAAAGGCAGAAATTTTCGTAATTTTGGAGCACAATGTCAGAAATTCTTAATATTTTTTTGGCAAAAATGCAGAAATTTTTATTATTTTGAGGTAAAAAGGCTGAAATTCCCCTTATATGGGGGAAAAAGGCAGAAATTTCCCTTATTTTGTGGCAAAAAGACAGAAATTCCCCTTATTTTGTTGCAAAAAGGCAGAAATTTCCCTTAATTTGGGGCAAAAAGCAGACATTTCCCTTATATTGGGAAAAATTTTAGAAATTTAACATATTTCAGGGCAAAAAGTCAGAAATTTTCCTTATTTTGAGGCAAAAATCAGATATTCCCCGTATTTTGAAGCAAAATTCCAGAAATTCCCCTAATTGTGGGGCAAAAAGGCAGAAATCCCTATATGTTGGGGCATAAAGACAGAAATTCTCCTTATTTTGGGGCAGAACTCAGAAATTAAACTTATTTTGGGGAAAAATTCCAGAAATTTCCCTTATCTTGACGCAAAACTGCAGAAATTTCACTTATTTTAGGGCAAAATTGCAGAAATTTCACTTATTTCAGGGAAAATAGGCAGAAATTTTCTGATTTTGGGGCAAAAAGGCAGAATTTTTTAATATTTTGTGGCAAAAACGCAGAAATTCCCCATATTTGGAGGTAAAATGCTGAAATTCCCCTTATTTTGGCAAAAAGGCAGAAATTTCCCTTATTTTGGGGCAAAATTGGAGAAATTTCACTTATTTCTGGGCAAAAAGTCAGAAAGTTGCCTTATTTGGGGGAAAAAAGCATAAATTCTCCTAATTTTGGGCCAAAAACAGAAATTCCATTTATTTTGGGGTAAAATTGTTGAAATTTCAAATATTTCAGGGCAAAAAGG
Organism: Micromys minutus; assembly: GCF_963924665.1. Lineage (NCBI taxonomy): Eukaryota > Metazoa > Chordata > Mammalia > Rodentia > Muridae > Micromys > Micromys minutus. The sequence continues at coordinate 499,773 of NW_027667666.1, read as the reverse complement.
CAGAAATTCCACATTATTTCAGGCAATAAGGCAGAAGTTCCCTGTATTTTGGAGCAAAATTTCAGAAATTCTCCTTATATGGGTGCAAAAATGCATTAATTCCCTTTATTTTGGTTCAATAAGGCAGAAATTCCCCGTATTTTGAAGCAAAATTGCACATATTCCCCTAATTTTAAGGGAAAATGCAGAAATTCACATTATTTTTGGGCAATAAGACAGAAATTGTCCTTATTTTGGGGCAAAACTCAGAAATTCCACTTATTTTGGGGCAAAATTCCAGAAATTTCCCTTATTTTGGGGCAAATTAGCAGAAATTTCACTTATTTTGGGGCAAAATTGCAGAAATTTCACTTATTTCAGAAAAAAAAGCAGAAATTTTCTTATTTTGAAGCAAAAAGTCAGAAATTTCTTTTATTTTGATACAAAATTTCAAAAATTTTTCTTATTTTGGGGCAAAAAGGCAGAAATTTCCCATATTTTGGGGCAGAAATGCAGAAATTCCCCTTACTTTGAGGTAAAAAGGCTGAAATTCCCCATATTTGGGGGCAAAAAGGCAGAAATTTTCTTTATTTTGGGGCAAAATTGCAGAAATTTCACATACTTCAGGGTAATAAGTCAGAAATTTTCCTTATTTTGGGGCAAAAAAGACAGAAATTCCCTTTGTTTTGGGGGAAAAAGACGGGAATTCCACTTATTAGGGGCAAAAAATCAGAAATTCCCCTTATTTTGGAGCAAAAACTAAGAAATTTCCCTTTTTTATGGCAAAAAGGTATGCATTCTTCTTATTTTCGGGCAAAAAGGCAGAAAATCCACGTATTTTGGAGCAAAATTGCAGAAATTCCCCTAATTGTGGGGCAAAAAGGAAGAAATTCCCTATATGTAGGGCCAAAAAGACAGAAATTCTCCTTATTTTGGGGTAAAACTCAGAAATTCCACTTATTTTGGGGCAAAATTCAAGAAATTTCCCTTATTTTGGGGCAAAATTTCAGAAATTTCACTTATTTTGGTTCAAAATTGGAGAAATTTCACTTATTAAAAAAAAGCAGAAATTTTCTTATTTTGGGGCAAAAGGCAGAAATTTCTTTTATTTTGGTACAAAATTGCAGAAATTTTTCTTATTTTGGGGCAAAAAGGCAGAAATTTCCCATATTTTGGGGCAAAAATGCAGAAATTCCCCTTATTTTGAGGTAAAAAGGCTGAAATTCCCCTTATTTGGGAGCAAAAAGGCAGAAATTTCTCTTATTTTGGGGCAAAATTGCAGAAATTTCCCTTATTATGGGGCAAAATTGCAGAAATTTCACTTATTTTGGGGCAAAATTGCAGAAATTTTACTTATTTTAAGGCAAAAAGGCAGAAATTTCTTTATTTTGGTACAAAATTGAAGAAATTTTTCTTAATTTTGGGCAAAAAGGCGGAAATTTTTCATATTTTGGGGCAAAAATGCAGAAATTCCCCTTATTTTGAGGTAAAAAGGCTGAAATCCCTTTATTTGGGAGCAAAAAGGCAGAAATTTCCCTTATTTTGGGACAGAATTGCAGAAATTTCACTTATTTCAGGGTAATAAGTCAGAAATTTTCCTTATTTTGGGGCAAAAAAGACAGAAATTCTCTTTGTTTTGGGGGAAAACAGAAATTCCACTTATTTAGAGGCAAAAAAGCAGAAATTCCCCTTATTTTGGAGCAAAAATGAAGAAATTTCCCTTTTTATGGCAAAAAGGTATGCATTCTTCTTATTTTCGGGCAAAAAGGCAGAAATTCCATGTATTTTGGAGCAAAATTGCAGAAATTCCCCTAATTGTGGGGCAAAAATGCAGAAATTCCCTATATGTTGGGGTAAAAACACAGAAATTCTCCTTATTTTGTGGCAAACCTCAGAAATTCCACTTATTTTGGGGCAAAATTCCAGAAATTTCCCTAATTTTGAACCAAAATTGCAGAAATTTCACTTATTTTGGGGCAAAATTGCAGAAATTTCACTTATTTCAGAGAAAAAAGCAGAAATTTTCTTATTTTGGGGCAAAAAAGCAGAAATTCCTAATATTTTGTACCAAAAAAGCAGAAATTCCCCATATTTTGAGGAAAAAATGTTAAAATTCCCATTATTTGGGGGCAAAATAGCAGAAATTTCCCTTATTTTGGGGCAAAATTGCAGAAATTTCTCTTATTTTGGGGCAAAATTGCAGAAATTTCACTTATTTCAGAAAGAATAGCAGAAATTTTCTTATTTTGAGGCAAAAAGGCAGGAATTTCTTTTATTTTGGTACAAAATTGCAGAAATTTTTCTTATTTTTGGGCAAAAAGGTGAAAATTTCCCATATTTTGGGGCAAAAATGCAGAAATTCCCTGTATTTTGAGGTAAAAAGGCTGAAATTCCCCTTATTTGGGAGCAAAAAGGCAGAAATTTCTCTTATTTTGGGGCAAAATTGCAGAAATTTCACTTATTTAAGGGTAATAAGTCAGAAATTTTTCTTATTTTGGGGCAAACAGACAGAAATTCTCTCTGTTTTGGGGGAAAAAACAGAAATTACACTTATTTAGAGCCAAAAATCAGAAATTCCCCTTATTTTGGAGCAAAAATGAAGAAATTTCTATTTTTATGGCAAAAAGGTATGCATTCTTCTTATTTTCGGGCAAAAAGGCAGAAATTCCCCGTATTTTGGAGCAAAATTGCAGAAATTCCTCTAATTGTGGGGCAAAAAGGCAGAAATTCCCTATATGTTGGGGCAAAAAGACAGAAATTCTCCTTATTTTGGGGTAAAACTCAGAAATTCCACATATTTTGGGGCAAAATTCCAGAAATTTCTCTTATTTGGGGGCAAAATTGCAGAAATTTCACTTATTTTCATTCAAAATTGCAGAAATTTCACTTATTTCAGAGAAAAAAGCAGAAATTTTCTTATTTTGGGACAAAAAGGCAGAAATTTCTTTTATTTTGCTACAAAATTGCAAAAATTTTTCTTATTTTGGGGAAAAAAAAGGAAATTTCCCATATTTTGAGGCAAAAATGCAGAAATTCCCATTATTTTGAGGTAAAAAGGCTGAAATTCCCCTTATTTGGGGTCAAAAATGCAGAAATTTCCCTTATTTTGGGGCAAAATTGCAGAAATTTCACTTATTTCAGGATAATAAGTCAGAAATTTTCCTTATTTTTGGGCAAAAAAGACAGAAATTCCCTTTGTTTTGGGGGAAAAAGACAGAAATTCCACTTATTTAGAGGCAAAAAAGAAGAAATTCCTATTATTTTGGAGCAAAAATGAAGAAATTTCCCTTTTTTATGGCAAAAAGGTATGCATTCTTCTTATTTTCGTGCAAAAAGGCAGAAATTCCCTGTATTTTGGAGCAAAATTGCAGAAATTCCCCTAATTGTTGGGAAAAAGGCAGAAATTCCCTATATGTTGTGGCAAAAAGACAGAAATTCACCTTATTTTCGGGCAAAACTCAGAAATTCCACTTATTTTGGGGCAAAATTCCAGAAATTTCCCTTATTTTGGGGCAAAATTGCAGAAATTTCACTTATTTCAGAAAAAAAGGCAGAAATTTTCGTAATTTTGGAGCACAATGTCAGAAATTCTTAATATTTTTTTGGCAAAAATGCAGAAATTTTTATTATTTTGAGGTAAAAAGGCTGAAATTCCCCTTATATGGGGGAAAAAGGCAGAAATTTCCCTTATTTTGTGGCAAAAAGACAGAAATTCCCCTTATTTTGTTGCAAAAAGGCAGAAATTTCCCTTAATTTGGGGCAAAAAGCAGACATTTCCCTTATATTGGGAAAAATTTTAGAAATTTAACATATTTCAGGGCAAAAAGTCAGAAATTTTCCTTATTTTGAGGCAAAAATCAGATATTCCCCGTATTTTGAAGCAAAATTCCAGAAATTCCCCTAATTGTGGGGCAAAAAGGCAGAAATCCCTATATGTTGGGGCATAAAGACAGAAATTCTATTTATTTTGGGGCAGAACTCAGAAATTAAACTTATTTTGGGGAAAAATTCCAGAAATTTCCCTTATCTTGACGCAAAACTGCAGAAATTTCACTTATTTTAGGGCAAAATTGCAGAAATTTCACTTATTTCAGGGAAAATAGGCAGAAATTTTCTGATTTTGTGGCAAAAAGGCAGAATTTTCTAATATTTTGTGGCAAAAAGGCAGAAATTCCCCATATTTGGAGGTAAAATGCTGAAATTCCCCTTATTTTGGCAAAAAGGCAGAAATTTCCCTTATTTTGGGGCAAAATTGGAGAAATTTCACTTATTTCTGGGCAAAAAGTCAGAAAGTTGCCTTATTTTGGGGAAAAAAGCATAAATTCTCCTAATTTTGGGCCAAAAACAGAAATTCCATTTATTTTGGGGTAAAATTGTTGAAATTTCAAATATTTCAGGGCAAAAAGGCAGAAATTCCACATTATTTCAGGCAATAAGGCAGAAGTTCCCTGTATTTTGGAGCAAAATTTCAGAAATTCTCCTTATATGGGTGCAAAAATGCATTAATTCCCTTTATTTTGGTTCAATAAGGCAGAAATTCCCCGTATTTTGAAGCAAAATTGCACATATTCCCCTAATTTTAAGGGAAAATGCAGAAATTCACATTATTTTTGGGCAATAAGACAGAAATTGTCCTTATTTTGGGGCAAAACTCAGAAATTCCACTTATTTTGGGGCAAAATTCCAGAAATTTCCCTTATTTTGGGGCAAATTAGCAGAAATTTCACTTATTTTGGGGCAAAATTGCAGAAATTTCACTTATTTCAGAAAAAAAAGCAGAAATTTTCTTATTTTGAAGCAAAAAGTCAGAAATTTCTTTTATTTTGATACAAAATTTCAAAAATTTTTCTTATTTTGGGGCAAAAAGGCAGAAATTTCCCATATTTTGGGGCAGAAATGCAGAAATTCCCCTTACTTTGAGGTAAAAAGGCTGAAATTCCCCATATTTGGGGGCAAAAAGGCAGAAATTTTCTTTATTTTGGGGCAAAATTGCAGAAATTTCACATACTTCAGGGTAATAAGTCAGAAATTTTCCTTATTTTGGGGCAAAAAAGACAGAAATTCCCTTTGTTTTGGGGGAAAAAGACGGGAATTCCACTTATTAGGGGCAAAAAATCAGAAATTCCCCTTATTTTGGAGCAAAAACTAAGAAATTTCCCTTTTTTATGGCAAAAAGGTATGCATTCTTCTTATTTTCGGGCAAAAAGGCAGAAAATCCACGTATTTTGGAGCAAAATTGCAGAAATTCCCCTAATTGTGGGGCAAAAAGGAAGAAATTCCCTATATGTTGGGCCAAAAAGACAGAAATTCTCCTTATTTTGGGGTAAAACTCAGAAATTCCACTTATTTTGGGGCAAAATTCAAGAAATTTCCCTTATTTTGGGGCAAAATTTCAGAAATTTCACTTATTTTGGTTCAAAATTGGAGAAATTTCACTTATTAAAAAAAAGCAGAAATTTTCTTATTTTGGGGCAAAAGGCAGAAATTTCTTTTATTTTGGTACAAAATTGCAGAAATTTTTCTTATTTTGGGGCAAAAAGGCAGAAATTTCCCATATTTTGGGGCAAAAATGCAGAAATTCCCCTTATTTTGAGGTAAAAAGGCTGAAATCCCTTTATTTGGGAGCAAAAAGGCAGAAATTTCCCTTATTTTGGGACAGAATTGCAGAAATTTCACTTATTTCAGGGTAATAAGTCAGAAATTTTCCTTATTTTGGGGCAAAAAAGACAGAAATTCTCTTTGTTTTGGGGGAAAACAGAAATTCCACTTATTTAGAGGCAAAAAAGCAGAAATTCCCCTTATTTTGGAGCAAAAATGAAGAAATTTCCCTTTTTTATGGCAAAAAGGTATGCATTCTTCTTATTTTCGGGCAAAAAGGCAGAAATTCCATGTATTTTGGAGCAAAATTGCAGAAATTCCCCTAATTGTGGGGCAAAAATGCAGAAATTCCCTATATGTTGGGGTAAAAACACAGAAATTCTCCTTATTTTGTGGCAAACCTCAGAAATTCCACTTATTTTGGGGCAAAATTCCAGAAATTTCCCTAATTTTGAACCAAAATTGCAGAAATTTCACTTATTTTGGGGCAAAATTGCAGAAATTTCACTTATTTCAGAGAAAAAAGCAGAAATTTTCTTATTTTGGGGCAAAAAAGCAGAAATTCCTAATATTTTGTACCAAAAAAGCAGAAATTCCCCATATTTTGAGGAAAAAATGTTAAAATTCCCATTATTTGGGGGCAAAATAGCAGAAATTTCCCTTATTTTGGGGCAAAATTGCAGAAATTTCTCTTATTTTGGGGCAAAATTGCAGAAATTTCACTTATTTCAGAAAGAATAGCAGAAATTTTCTTATTTTGAGGCAAAAAGGCAGGAATTTCTTTTATTTTGGTACAAAATTGCAGAAATTTTTCTTATTTTTGGGCAAAAAGGTGAAAATTTCCCATATTTTGGGGCAAAAATGCAGAAATTCCCTGTATTTTGAGGTAAAAAGGCTGAAATTCCCCTTATTTGGGAGCAAAAAGGCAGAAATTTCTCTTATTTTGGGGCAAAATTGCAGAAATTTCACTTATTTAAGGGTAATAAGTCAGAAATTTTTCTTATTTTGGGGCAAACAGACAGAAATTCTCTCTGTTTTGGGGGAAAAAACAGAAATTACACTTATTTAGAGCCAAAAATCAGAAATTCCCCTTATTTTGGAGCAAAAATGAAGAAATTTCTATTTTTATGGCAAAAAGGTATGCATTCTTCTTATTTTCGGGCAAAAAGGCAGAAATTCCCCGTATTTTGGAGCAAAATTGCAGAAATTCCTCTAATTGTGGGGCAAAAAGGCAGAAATTCCCTATATGTTGGGGCAAAAAGACAGAAATTCTCCTTATTTTGGGGTAAAACTCAGAAATTCCACATATTTTGGGGCAAAATTCCAGAAATTTCTCTTATTTGGGGGCAAAATTGCAGAAATTTCACTTATTTTCATTCAAAATTGCAGAAATTTCACTTATTTCAGAGAAAAAAGCAGAAATTTTCTTATTTTGGGGCAAAAAGGCAGAAATTTCTTTTATTTTGCTACAAAATTGCAAAAATTTTTCTTATTTTGGGGAAAAAAAGGAAATTTCCCATATTTTGAGGCAAAAATGCAGAAATTCCCATTATTTTGAGGTAAAAAGGCTGAAATTCCCCTTATTTGGGGTGAAAAATGCAGAAATTTCCCTTATTTTGGCGCAAAATTGCAGAAATTTCACTTATTTCAGGATAATAAGTCAGAAATTTTCCTTATTTTTGGGCAAAAAAGACAGAAATTCCCTTTGTTTTGGGGGAAAAAGACAGAAATTCCACTTATTTAGAGGCAAAAAAGAAGAAATTCCTATTATTTTGGAGCAAAAATGAAGAAATTTCCCTTTTTTATGGCAAAAAGGTATGCATTCTTCTTATTTTCGTGCAAAAAGGCAGAAATTCCCTGTATTTTGGAGCAAAATTGCAGAAATTCCCCTAATTGTTGGGAAAAAGGCAGAAATTCCGTATATGTTGTGGCAAAAAGACAGAAATTCACCTTATTTTCGGGCAAAACTCAGAAATTCCACTTATTTTGGGGCAAAATTCCAGAAATTTCCTTTATTTTGGGGCAAAATTGCAGAAATTTCACTTATTTCAGAAAAAAAGGCAGAAATTTTCGTAATTTTGGAGCACAATGTCAGAAATTCTTAATATTTTTTTGGCAAAAATGCAGAAATTTTTATTATTTTGAGGTAAAAAGGCTGAAATTCCCCTTATATGGGGGAAAAAGGCAGAAATTTCCCTTATTTTGTGGCAAAAAGACAGAAATTCCCCTTATTTTGTTGCAAAAAGGCAGAAATTTCCCTTAATTTGGGGCAAAAAGCAGACATTTCCCTTATATTGGGAAAAATTTTAGAAATTTAACATATTTCAGGGCAAAAAGTCAGAAATTTTCCTTATTTTGAGGCAAAAATCAGATATTCCCCGTATTTTGAAGCAAAATTCCAGAAATTCCCCTAATTGTGGGGCAAAAAGGCAGAAATCCCTATATGTTGGGGCATAAAGACAGAAATTCTCCTTATTTTGGGGCAGAACTCAGAAATTAAACTTATTTTGGGGAAAAATTCCAGAAATTTCCCTTATCTTGACGCAAAACTGCAGAAATTTCACTTATTTTAGGGCAAAATTGCAGAAATTTCACTTATTTCAGGGAAAATAGGCAGAAATTTTCTGATTTTGGGGCAAAAAGGCAGAATTTTTTAATATTTTGTGGCAAAAACGCAGAAATTCCCCATATTTGGAGGTAAAATGCTGAAATTCCCCTTATTTTGGCAAAAAGGCAGAAATTTCCCTTATTTTGGGGCAAAATTGGAGAAATTTCACTTATTTCTGGGCAAAAAGTCAGAAAGTTGCCTTATTTGGGGGAAAAAAGCATAAATTCTCCTAATTTTGGGCCAAAAACAGAAATTCCATTTATTTTGGGGTAAAATTGTTGAAATTTCAAATATTTCAGGGCAAAAAGGCAGAAATTCCACATTATTTCAGGCAATAAGGCAGAAGTTCCCTGTATTTTGGAGCAAAATTTCAGAAATTCTCCTTATATGGGTGCAAAAATGCATTAATTCCCTTTATTTTGGTTCAATAAGGCAGAAATTCCCCGTATTTTGAAGCAAAATTGCACATATTCCCCTAATTTTAAGGGAAAATGCAGAAATTCACATTATTTTTGGGCAATAAGACAGAAATTGTCCTTATTTTGGGGCAAAACTCAGAAATTCCACTTATTTTGGGGCAAAATTCCAGAAATTTCCCTTATTTTGGGGCAAATTAGCAGAAATTCCACTTATTTTGGGGCAAAATTGCAGAAATTTCACTTATTTCAGAAAAAAAAGCAGAAATTTTCTTATTTTGAAGCAAAAAGTCAGAAATTTCTTTTATTTTGATACAAAATTTCAAAAATTTTTCTTATTTTGGGGCAAAAAGGCAGAAATTTCCCATATTTTGGGGCAGAAATGCAGAAATTCCCCTTACTTTGAGGTAAAAAGGCTGAAATTCCCCATATTTGGGGGCAAAAAGGCAGAAATTTTCTTTATTTTGGGGCAAAATTGCAGAAATTTCACATACTTCAGGGTAATAAGTCAGAAATTTTCCTTATTTTGGGGCAAAAAAGACAGAAATTCCCTTTGTTTTGGGGGAAAAAGACGGGAATTCCACTTATTAGGGGCAAAAAATCAGAAATTCCCCTTATTTTGGAGCAAAAACTAAGAAATTTCCCTTTTTTATGGCAAAAAGGTATGCATTCTTCTTATTTTCGGGCAAAAAGGCAGAAAATCCACGTATTTTGGAGCAAAATTGCAGAAATTCCCCTAATTGTGGGGCAAAAAGGAAGAAATTCCCTATATGTTGGGCCAAAAAGACAGAAATTCTCCTTATTTTGGGGTAAAACTCAGAAATTCCACTTATTTTGGGGCAAAATTCAAGAAATTTCCCTTATTTTGGGGCAAAATTTCAGAAATTTCACTTATTTTGGTTCAAAATTGGAGAAATTTCACTTATTAAAAAAAAGCAGAAATTTTCTTATTTTGGGGCAAAAGGCAGAAATTTCTTTTATTTTGGTACAAAATTGCAGAAATTTTTCTTATTTTGGGGCAAAAAGGCAGAAATTTCCCATATTTTGGGGCAAAAATGCAGAAATTCCCCTTATTTTGAGGTAAAAAGGCTGAAATTCCCCTTATTTGGGAGCAAAAAGGCAGAAATTTCTCTTATTTTGGGGCAAAATTGCAGAAATTTCCCTTATTATGGGGCAAAATTGCAGAAATTTCACTTATTTTGGGGCAAAATTGCAGAAATTTTACTTATTTTAAGGCAAAAAGGCAGAAATTTCTTTATTTTGGTACAAAATTGAAGAAATTTTTCTTAATTTTGGGCAAAAAGGCGGAAATTTTTCATATTTTGGGGCAAAAATGCAGAAATTCCCCTTATTTTGAGGTAAAAAGGCTGAAATCCCTTTATTTGGGAGCAAAAAGGCAGAAATTTCCCTTATTTTGGGACAGAATTGCAGAAATTTCACTTATTTCAGGGTAATAAGTCAGAAATTTTCCTTATTTTGGGGCAAAAAAGACAGAAATTCTCTTTGTTTTGGGGGAAAACAGAAATTCCACTTATTTAGAGGCAAAAAAGCAGAAATTCCCCTTATTTTGGAGCAAAAATGAAGAAATTTCCCTTTTTTATGGCAAAAAGGTATGCATTCTTCTTATTTTCGGGCAAAAAGGCAGAAATTCCATGTATTTTGGAGCAAAATTGCAGAAATTCCCCTAATTGTGGGGCAAAAATGCAGAAATTCCCTATATGTTGGGGTAAAAACACAGAAATTCTCCTTATTTTGTGGCAAACCTCAGAAATTCCACTTATTTTGGGGCAAAATTCCAGAAATTTCCCTAATTTTGAACCAAAATTGCAGAAATTTCACTTATTTTGGGGCAAAATTGCAGAAATTTCACTTATTTCAGAGAAAAAAGCAGAAATTTTCTTATTTTGGGGCAAAAAAGCAGAAATTCCTAATATTTTGTACCAAAAAAGCAGAAATTCCCCATATTTTGAGGAAAAAATGTTAAAATTCCCATTATTTGGGGGCAAAATAGCAGAAATTTCCCTTATTTTGGGGCAAAATTGCAGAAATTTCTCTTATTTTGGGGCAAAATTGCAGAAATTTCACTTATTTCAGAAAGAATAGCAGAAATTTTCTTATTTTGAGGCAAAAAGGCAGGAATTTCTTTTATTTTGGTACAAAATTGCAGAAATTTTTCTTATTTTTGGGCAAAAAGGTGAAAATTTCCCATATTTTGGGGCAAAAATGCAGAAATTCCCTGTATTTTGAGGTAAAAAGGCTGAAATTCCCCTTATTTGGGAGCAAAAAGGCAGAAATTTCTCTTATTTTGGGGCAAAATTGCAGAAATTTCACTTATTTAAGGGTAATAAGTCAGAAATTTTTCTTATTTTGGGGCAAACAGACAGAAATTCTCTCTGTTTTGGGGGAAAAAACAGAAATTACACTTATTTAGAGCCAAAAATCAGAAATTCCCCTTATTTTGGAGCAAAAATGAAGAAATTTCTATTTTTATGGCAAAAAGGTATGCATTCTTCTTATTTTCGGGCAAAAAGGCAGAAATTCCCCGTATTTTGGAGCAAAATTGCAGAAATTCCTCTAATTGTGGGGCAAAAAGGCAGAAATTCCCTATATGTTGGGGCAAAAAGACAGAAATTCTCCTTATTTTGGGGTAAAACTCAGAAATTCCACATATTTTGGGGCAAAATTCCAGAAATTTCTCTTATTTGGGGGCAAAATTGCAGAAATTTCACTTATTTTCATTCAAAATTGCAGAAATTTCACTTATTTCAGAGAAAAAAGCAGAAATTTTCTTATTTTGGGACAAAAAGGCAGAAATTTCTTTTATTTTGCTACAAAATTGCAAAAATTTTTCTTATTTTGGGGAAAAAAAAGGAAATTTCCCATATTTTGAGGCAAAAATGCAGAAATTCCCATTATTTTGAGGTAAAAAGGCTGAAATTCCCCTTATTTGGGGTCAAAAATGCAGAAATTTCCCTTATTTTGGGGCAAAATTGCAGAAATTTCACTTATTTCAGGATAATAAGTCAGAAATTTTCCTTATTTTTGGGCAAAAAAGACAGAAATTCCCTTTGTTTTGGGGGAAAAAGACAGAAATTCCACTTATTTAGAGGCAAAAAAGAAGAAATTCCTATTATTTTGGAGCAAAAATGAAGAAATTTCCCTTTTTTATGGCAAAAAGGTATGCATTCTTCTTATTTTCGTGCAAAAAGGCAGAAATTCCCTGTATTTTGGAGCAAAATTGCAGAAATTCCCCTAATTGTTGGGAAAAAGGCAGAAATTCCGTATATGTTGTGGCAAAAAGACAGAAATTCACCTTATTTTCGGGCAAAACTCAGAAATTCCACTTATTTTGGGGCAAAATTCCAGAAATTTCCCTTATTTTGGGGCAAAATTGCAGAAATTTCACTTATTTCAGAAAAAAAGGCAGAAATTTTCGTAATTTTGGAGCACAATGTCAGAAATTCTTAATATTTTTTTGGCAAAAATGCAGAAATTTTTATTATTTTGAGGTAAAAAGGCTGAAATTCCCCTTATATGGGGGAAAAAGGCAGAAATTTCCCTTATTTTGTGGCAAAAAGACAGAAATTCCCCTTATTTTGTTGCAAAAAGGCAGAAATTTCCCTTAATTTGGGGCAAAAAGCAGACATTTCCCTTATATTGGGAAAAATTTTAGAAATTTAACATATTTCAGGGCAAAAAGTCAGAAATTTTCCTTATTTTGAGGCAAAAATCAGATATTCCCCGTATTTTGAAGCAAAATTCCAGAAATTCCCCTAATTGTGGGGCAAAAAGGCAGAAATCCCTATATGTTGGGGCATAAAGACAGAAATTCTCCTTATTTTGGGGCAGAACTCAGAAATTAAACTTATTTTGGGGAAAAATTCCAGAAATTTCCCTTATCTTGACGCAAAACTGCAGAAATTTCACTTATTTTAGGGCAAAATTGCAGAAATTTCACTTATTTCAGGGAAAATAGGCAGAAATTTTCTGATTTTGGGGCAATAAGGCAGAATTTTCTAATATTTTGTGGCAAAAAGGCAGAAATTCCCCATATTTGGAGGTAAAATGCTGAAATTCCCCTTATTTTGGCAAAAAGGCAGAAATTTCCCTTATTTTGGGGCAAAATTGGAGAAATTTCACTTATTTCTGGGCAAAAAGTCAGAAAGTTGCCTTATTTGGGGGAAAAAAGCATAAATTCTCCTAATTTTGGGCCAAAAACAGAAATTCCATTTATTTTGGGGTAAAATTGTTGAAATTTCAAATATTTCAGGGCAAAAAGGCAGAAATTCCACATTATTTCAGGCAATAAGGCAGAAGTTCCCTGTATTTTGGAGCAAAATTTCAGAAATTCTCCTTATATGGGTGCAAAAATGCATTAATTCCCTTTATTTTGGTTCAATAAGGCAGAAATTCCCCGTATTTTGAAGCAAAATTGCACATATTCCCCTAATTTTAAGGGAAAATGCAGAAATTCACATTATTTTTGGGCAATAAGACAGAAATTGTCCTTATTTTGGGGCAAAACTCAGAAATTCCACTTATTTTGGGGCAAAATTCCAGAAATTTCCCTTATTTTGGGGCAAATTAGCAGAAATTTCACTTATTTTGGGGCAAAATTGCAGAAATTTCACTTATTTCAGAAAAAAAAGCAGAAATTTTCTTATTTTGAAGCAAAAAGTCAGAAATTTCTTTTATTTTGATACAAAATTTCAAAAATTTTTCTTATTTTGGGGCAAAAAGGCAGAAATTTCCCATATTTTGGGGCAGAAATGCAGAAATTCCCCTTACTTTGAGGTAAAAAGGCTGAAATTCCCCATATTTGGGGGCAAAAAGGCAGAAATTTTCTTTATTTTGGGGCAAAATTGCAGAAATTTCACATACTTCAGGGTAATAAGTCAGAAATTTTCCTTATTTTGGGGCAAAAAAGACAGAAATTCCCTTTGTTTTGGGGGAAAAAGACGGGAATTCCACTTATTAGGGGCAAAAATCAGAAATTCCCCTTATTTTGGAGCAAAAACTAAGAAATTTCCCTTTTTTATGGCAAAAAGGTATGCATTCTTCTTATTTTCGGGCAAAAAGGCAGAAAATCCACGTATTTTGGAGCAAAATTGCAGAAATTCCCCTAATTGTGGGGCAAAAAGGAAGAAATTTCCTATATGTTGGGCCAAAAAGACAGAATTTCTCCTTATTTGGGGTAAAACTCAGAAATTCCACTTATTTTGGGGCAAAATTCAAGAAATTTCCCTTATTTTGGGGCAAAATTTCAGAAATTTCACTTATTTTGGTTCAAAATTGGAGAAATTTCACTTATTAAAAAAAAAGCAGAAATTTTCTTATTTTGGGGCAAAAGGCAGAAATTTCTTTTATTTTGGTACAAAATTGCAGAAATTTTTCTTATTTTGGGGCAAAAAGGCAGAAATTTCCCATATTTTGGGGCAAAAATGCAGAAATTCCCCTTATTTTGAGGTAAAAAGGCTGAAATTCCCCTTATTTGGGAGCAAAAAGGCAGAAATTTCTCTTATTTTGGGGCAAAATTGCAGAAATTTCACTTATTTCAGGGTAATAAGTCAGAAATTTTCCTTATTTTTGGGCCAAAAAGACAGAAATTCCCTTTGTTTGGGGGGAAAAAGACAGATATTCCACATATTTAGAGGCAAAAAAGAAGAAATTCCCCTTATTTTGGAGCAAAAATGAAGAAATTTCCCTTTTTTATGGCAAAAAGTTATGCATTCTTCTTATTTTCGGGCAAAAAGGCAGAAATTTCTCGTATTTTGGAGCAAAATTGCAGAAATTTCCCTAATTGTGGGGCAAAAAGGAAGAAATTCCCTATATGTTGTGGCAAAAAGACAGAAATTCTCCTTATTTTGGGGCAAAACTCAGAAATTCCACTTAATTTGGGGCAAAATTCCAGAAATTTCCCTTATTTTGGGGCAAAATTGCAGAAATTTCACTTATTTTGGGGCAAAATTGCAGAAATTTCACTTATTCCAAAAAAAGGCAGAAATTTTCATAATTTTGGAGCACAATGTCAGAAATTCTTAATATTTTTTGGCAACAATGCAGAAATTTTCATTATTTTGAGGTAAAAAGGCTGAAATTCCCCTTATTTGGGCGAAAAAGGCAGAAATTTTCCTTATTTTGGGGCAAAAAGACAGAAATTCCACTTATTTTGTGGCAAAAGGCAGAAATTTCTTTTATTTTGGGGCAAAATTGCAGAAATTTCACTTATTTCATAGCATAATTCAAAAATTCCTTTTATTTTGGGGCAAAAAGACAGAAATTCTGTTTATTTTTGGGTAAAAAGGCAGAAATTTTACTTATTTTGAGGTCAAAAGGCAAAAATTCCTCTTATTTTGGGTCAAAAATGAAGAAATTTTTCTTTTTTGTGGCAAAAGTTATACGTTCCCCTTATTTTCGGGCTAAAAAGCAGAAATTCCCCGTATTTTAGAGCAAAATTGCAGAAATTCCCCTAATTGTGTGGCAAAAAGGCAGAAATTCCCTATATGTTGGGGCAAAAAGACAGAAATTCTCCTCATTTTGGGGCAAAACTCATAAACTCCACTTATTTTATGGCAAAATTCCAGAAATTTTCCTTATTTTGGGGCAAAATTGCAGAAATTTCACTTATTTCAGAAAAAAAAGCAGAAATTTTCTTAATTGGAGGCAACAAGGCCGAAATTTCTTTTATTTTGGTACAAAATTGCAGAAATTTTTATTATTTTGGGGCAAAAGGCAGAAATTCTCATATTTGGGGGCAAAAATGCAGAAATTCCCTTTCTTTTGAGGGAAAAAGGCTGAAATTCCCTTTATTTGGGGGCAAAAAGGCAGAATTTTTCCTTATTTTGGGGTAAAAATGCAGAACTTTCACATATTTCAGGGAAAAAAGGCACAAATTTTCCTTATTTTGTGGCAAAAAGGCAGAAATTCCTAATATTTTGTGGCAAAAATGCAGATATTTCCCTTATTTTGAGGTAAAAAGGCTGAAATTCTCCTTATTTGCAGGCAAAAATGCAGAATTTTACCTTATTTTGGGGCACAATTGCAGAAATTTCACTTATTTCAGGGTAATAAGTCAGAAATTTTCCTTATTTTGGGGCAAAAAAGACAGAAATCCCCTTTGTTTTGGGGGAAAAAGACAGAAATTCCACTTATTTACAGGCAAAAAAAGAAATTCCCCTTATTTTGGAGCAAAATTGCAGAAATTCCTATAATTGTGGGGCAATAAGGCAGAAATTCCCCATATTTTGTGGCAAAAAGGCAGAAATTCCCCTTATTTGGAGGTAAAATGATGAAATTCCCCTTATTTTGGCAAAAAGGCAGAAATTTCCCTTATTTTGGGGCAAAATTGCAGAAATTTCACTTATTTCAGTACAAAAAGTCAGAAAATTGCCTTATTTTGGGGCAAAAAGCAAAAATTCTCCTAATTTAGGGGCCAAAAACAGAAATTCCCCTAATTTTGGGGTAAAATTGTGGAAATTTCAAATATTTCAGGGCAAAAAGGCAGAAATTCCACTTTATTTCGGGCAATAAGGCAGAAATTCCCTGTATTTTTGAGCAAAATTTCAGAAATTTCCCTTATATTGGTGCAAAAATGCAGAAATTCCCTTTATTTTGGTTCAATAAGGCAGAAATTCCCCGTATTTTGAAGCAAAATTCCACATATTCCCCTAATTTTGAGGGAAAATGCAGAAATTCACATTATTTTCGGGCAAAAAAACAGAAATTCTCCTTATTTTGGGGCAAAACTCAGAAATTCCACTTAATTTGCGGCAAAATTCCAGAAATTTCCCTTATTTTGGGGCAAATTTGCAGAAATTTCACTTATTTGGGGCAAAATTGCAGAAATTTCACTTATTTCAGAAAAAAAGCAGAAATTTTCATATTTTGAAGCAAAAAGTCAGAAATTTCTTTTATTTTGATACAAAATTTCAAAAATTTTTCTTATTTTGGGGCAAAAAGGCAGAAATTTCCCATATTTTGGGGCAAAAATGAAGAAATTCCCTTTACTTTTAGGTAAAAAGGCTGAAATTCCCCATATTTGGGGCCAAAGAGGCAGAAATTTTCTTTATTTTGGGGCAAAATTGCAGAAATTTCACATACTTCAGGGTAAAAAGTCAGAAATTTTCCTTATTTTGGGGCAAAAAAGACAGAAATTCCCTTTGTTTTGGGGGAAAAAGACAAAAATTTCACTTATTTAGAGGCAAAAAAGCAGAAATTCCCCTTATCTTGGAGCAAAAATTAAGAAATTTCTCTTTTTTATGGCAAAAAGGTATGCATTCTTTTTATTTTCGGGCAAAAAAGCAGAAATTCCCTGTATTTTGGAGCAAAATTGCAGAAATTCCCCTAATTGTGGGGCAAAAAGGCAAAAATTCCCTATAGGTTGGGGCAAAAAAACAGAAATTCTCCTTATTTTGGGGCAAAACTCAAAAATTCCACTTAATTTGGGGCAAAATTCCAGAAATTTCCCTTATTTTGGAACAAAATTGCAGAAATTTCACTTATTTTGGGGCAAAATTGCAGAAATTTCACTTATTTTATGGAAAAAAAGCAGAAATTTTCTGATTTTGGGGCAAAAAGGCAGAAATTTCTTTTATTTGGTACAAAATTGCAGAAATTTCACTTATTTTGGGGCAAAATTGCAGAAATATCACTTATTTCAGGGAAAAAAAGCAGAAACTTTCTTATTTTGGGGCAAAAAGGCAGAAATTTCTTTTATTTGGTACAAAATTGCAGAAATTTTTCTTATTTTGTGTAAAAAGGCAGAAATTTCCCATATTTTGGTGCAAAAATGCAGAAATTCCTTTTATTTTGAGGTAAAAAAGCTGAAATTACCTTTATTTTGGGGCAAAAAAGCAGAAATTCCACTTATTTTGGGGCAAAAAGCAGACATTTCCCTTATTTTGGAAATAGTTTGAGAAATTTAACTTATTTCAGGGCAAAAAGTCAGAAATTAGTCTTATTTTGGGGAAAAAAAAACAGAAATTCCGTTTATTTTTGGGGAAAAGTCAGAAATTGCACTTATTTTGAGTCAAAAAGGCGGAAAATCCCCTTATTTTGGGGTAAAAATGAAGAAATTTTCCTTTTTTATGGCAAAAAGTTGTACATTCCCCTTATTTTCGGGCAAAAAGGCAGAAATTCCCCGTATTTTGGAGCAAAATTGCAGAAATTCCCCTAATTTTGGGCAAAAACGCAGAACTTCCCCTTATTTTGGGGTAAAACTGCAGAAATTTCACTTATTTCGTGGCAAAATGGCAGAAATTCCCTTTATTTTCGGCGAAAAAGGAAGAAAATCTCCGTATTTTGGAGCAAAATTGCAGAAATTCACCTAATTTTGGGGTAAAACATGCAGTAATATTTTATATTTGGGGAAAAAAGGCAGAAATTCCCCTTTCTTTGGGGCAAAAGGCAGAAATTCCTCATGTTTTAGGGCAAAATTGCAGAAATTTCCCTTTTTTGGGGACAAAAAACAGAAATTCCCTTTATTTTGGGGGCAAAATTGCGGAAAATTCCTTTATTTTGGGGAAAAATTGCAGAAATTTTTTTTTATTTTAAGGCAAAATTGCAGAAATTTCACTTATTTCAGAGAAAAAAAGCAAAAATTTTTCTTATTTTAGGGCAAAATGCAGAAATTCCCATTATTTTGGGGCAAAAAGGCAGAAATTCACCTTATTTTGGGGTAAAATTGCAGACATTTCACATATTTCAGGGTAAAAAGGCAGAAATTTCCCTTATTTGGGGGCAAAAAGGCAGAAAATCCCCTTATTTTGGGATAAAATTGCAGAAATTTCCCTTGTTTGGGTGCAAAAAGGCAGAAAATCCCCTTGATTTCAGGCAAAAAGGCAGAAATTTTCCATATTTTAGAGCAAAATTGCAGAAATTCCCCTAATATTGGGGCAAAAATGCAGAAATTCCCTTTATTTGGGGCAAATCGGCAGAAGTTCCCCTTATTTTCGGGAAAAGAGGCAGAAATTCCCTGTATTTCAAAGCAAAATTGCAGAAACTCCCCTAATTTTGGGGCAAAAGGCAGAAATTCCCTTTATTTTGGGGCAAAAATACAGAAATTCTCATTATTTCGGGGCAAAAATCAGAAATTTCTTTTATTTGGGGGCAAAATTTTAGAAATTTCTTTTATTTTGGTACAGAATTGCAGAAATTTTTCTTATTTCGTGGCAAAAAGGCAGAAATTTTCCATATTTTGGTGCAAAAAGGCTGAAATTCCCCTTTTTTTTCAGGTAAAATGCTGAAATTCCCCATATTTTGGGGCAAAGAGGCAGAAAATCCCCTCATTTTGGGGCAAAATGCACAAATTTCCCTTATTTTCGGGCCAAATTGCAGAAATTTCATTTATTTCAGGGCAAAAAGTCAGAAATTACTTTTATTTTGGGGTAAAAATCAGAAATTTCTTTTATTTTGGTACAAAATTGAAGAAATTTTTCTTATTTTGGAACAAAAAGTCAGAAATTCCCCATATTTTGGGCAAAAGGCAGAAATTCCCCTTATTTTGAGGTAAAAAGGCTGAAATTCCCGTTATTTTGGGGCAAAAAGGCAGAAATTCCCTTTACTTTGTGGCAAAAAGGCAGAAATTCCCGTTATTTGGGGCAGAAAAGCAAAATTTTTCCTTATTTGGGGGCAATAAGGCAGAAATTCCCCATATTTTGTGGCAAAAAGGCAGAAATTCTCCTTATTTGGAGGTAAAATGATGAAATTCCCCTTATTTTGGCAAAAAGGCAGAAATTCCCCTTATTTTGTGGCAAATTTGCAGAAATTTCACTTATTTCTGGGCAAAAAGTCAGAAAATTGCCTTATTTTGGGGCAAAAAGTAGAAATTCTCCTAATTTTGGGGTCAAAAACAGAAATTCCCCTTATTTTGGGGTAAAATTGTGGAAATTTCAAATATTTCAGGGCAAAAATGCAGAAGTTCCACTTTATTTCGGGCAATAAGGCAGAAATTCACCGTATTTTGGAGAAAAATTTCAGAAATTCCCCTTATATTGGAGCAAAAATGCAGAAATTCCTATTATTTTGGTGCAATAAGGCAGAAATTTTTTGTATTTTGAAGCACAATTGCACATATTCCCCTAATTTTGAGGGAAAATGCAGAAATTCACATTATTTTGGGGCTAAAAGACAGAAATTCTCCTTATTCAGTGCAAAAAGTCAGAAATTCCCCTTATTTTGGGAAAAAATTCCAGAAATTTCCTTTATTTTGGGGCAAAATTGCAGAAATCTTCCTTATTTTGGGGAAAAATTACAGAAATTTCACTTATTTCAGAGAAAAAACGCAAAAATTTCTCTTATTTTGGGGCAAAAAGGCAGAAATTACTTTTAATTTGCTACAAAATTGCAGAAATTTTCTCTATTTTAGGGCAAAAATACAGAATTTCACCATATTTTGAGGAAAAAGGCAGAGATTCCCCTTATTATGAGGTAAAAAGGCGGAAATTCCCCTTATTTTGGAGCAAAAAGACAAAAATTCCCCTTATTTTGTGTCAAAAAGGCAGAAATTTCCCTTATTTTGGGGCAAAATTGCAGAAATTTCACTTATTTCAGGGAAAAAAGGCAGAAATTTTCCTTATTTTGGGACAAAAGTCAGAAATTCCTAATATTTTGTGGCAAAAATGCAGAAATGCCCCTTATTTTGTGTCAAAAAGGCAGAAATTCCCCTTATCTGGGGGCACAATTGCAGAAATTTCACTTATTTCAAGGCATAATTCAAAAATTGCTTTTATTTTGGGGCAAAAAGACAGAAATTCCGTTTATTTTTGGGTAAAAAGGCAGAAATTTCACTTATTTTTTGGTAAAAAGGCAGAAATTCTTCTTATTTTGGGGCAAAAATGAAGAAATTTCCCTTCTTTGTGGAAAAAGGTATACATTCCCTTTATTTTTGTGAAAAGAAGCAGAAATTCCCCGTATTTTGGAGCAAAAATGCAGAAATTCCCCTAGTTGTGGGGCAAAAAGGGAGAAATTTCCTATTTGTTGGGGCAAAAAGACAGAAATTCTCCTTAATTTGGGGCAAAACTCAGAAATTCCACTTATTTTGGGGCAAAATTGCAGAAATTTCACTTATTTTGGGGCAAAATTGCAGAAATTTCACTTATGTCAGAGAAAAAAGGCAGAAATTTTCTTTATTTTGGGGCAAAAAGGCAGAAATTCCTAATATTTTGAGGTAAAAAGGCTGAAATTCGCCTTATTTGGGGGCAAAAAGGCAGAAATTTCCCTTATTTTAGGGCAAAAAGACAGAAATTTCCCTTATTTTGTGGCAAAAAAACAGAAATTTCTTTTATTTTGGAGCAAAATTGCAGAAATATCACTTATTTGGGGGCAAAATTGCAGAAATTTCACTTATTTCAGGGAAAAAAGGCAGAAATTTTTCTTATTTTGGGGCAAAAAGGCAGAAATTCCTAATATTTTGTGGCAAAAATGCAGAAATTCCCCTTATTTTGTGTCAAAAAGGCAGAAATTTCCCTTATCTGGGGGCACAATTGCAGAAATTTCAATTATTTCAGAGCATAATTCAAAAATTGCTTTTATTTTGGGGCAAAAAAACAGAACTTCCATTTCTTTTTGGTAAAAAGGCAGAAATTTCACATATTTTGAGGTAAAAAGGCAGAAATTCTTCTTATTTTGGGGCAAAAATGAAGAAATTTCACTTTTTTGTGGCTAAAGGTATACATTCCTCTTATTTTTGGAAAAAAAAGCAGAAATTCCCCGTATTTTGAAGCAAAATTGCAGAAATTCCCCTAGTTGTGGGGCAAAAAGGGAGAAATTCCCTATTGGTTGGGGCAAAAAGACAGAAATTCTTTTTATTTTGGGGCAAAACTCAGAAATTCCACTTATTTTGGGGCAAAATTGCAGAAATTTCACTTATTTTGAGGCAAAATTGCAGAAATTTCACTTATTTCAGAGAAAAAAGGAAGAAATTTTCTTTATTTTGGGCAAAAAGGCAGAAATTCCTAATATTTTGAGGTAAAAAGGCTGAAATTCGCCTTATTTGGGGGCAAAAAGGCAGAAATTTCCCTTATTTTAGGGCAAAAAGACAGAAATTCCCCTTATTTTGTGGCAAAAAGGCAGAAATTTCGTTTATTTTGGAGCAAAATTGCAGAAATTTCACTTATTTTGGGGCAAAATTGCAGAAATTTCACTTATTTCTGGGAAAAAAAGCAGAAATTTTCTTATTTTGGGGCAAAAAGCAGAAATTTCTTTCATTTTGATACAAAATTGCAAAAATTTTTCTTATTTTGTGGCAAAAAGGCAGAAATTTCTCATATTTTGGGGCAAAAATGAAGAAATTTCCCTTATTTTGAGGTAAAAAGGCTGAAATTCCTCTTATTTTGGGGCAAAAAGTCAGAAATTCCGCTTATTTTGGGGCAAAAACAGACATTTTCCTTATTTTGGGGAAAAATTTTAGAAATTTAATTTATTTCAGGGCAAAAAGTCAGAAATTCCCCTTATTTTGGGGCAAAACTCAGAAATTCCACTTATTTTGGGGCTAAATTCCAGAAATTTCCCTTATTTTGGGGCAAAATTGCAGAAATTTCACTTATTTGGGGCAAAATTGCAGAAATTTCACTTAATTCAGGAAAAAAGGCAGAAATTTTCATTATTTTGGGGCAAAAAGGCAGAAATTCCTAATATTTTGTGGCATAAATGCAGAAATTCCCCTTATTTTGTGTCAAAAAGGCAGAAATTTCACTTATTTCAGGGCATAATTCAAAAATTTCTTTTATTTTGGGGCAAAAAGACAGAAATTCCGTTTATTTTGGGGTAAAAAGGCAGAAATTTCACTTATGTTGAGGTAAAAAGGCAGAAATTCCTCTTATTTTGTGGCAAAAATGAAGAAATTTCCCTTCTTTGTGGCAAAAAGTATCCATTTCATTTATTTATGGCAAAATTGCAGAAATTCCCCATATTTTGGAGCAAAATTGCAGAAAATCCCCTAATTGTGGGGCAAAAAGTCAGAAATTCCTTATATGTTGGGGCAAAAACACGGAAATTCTCCTTATTTTGGGGCAAAACTCAGATTTCCACATATTTTGGGGCAAAATTCCAGAAATTTTCTTTATTTTGGGGCAAAATTGTAGAAATTTCACTTATTTTGAGGCAAAATTGCAGAAATTTCACTTATTTCAGGGAAAAAAGACAGAAATTTTCCTTATTTTGGGGCAAAAAGGCAGAAATTCCTAATATTTTGTGGCAAAAATGCAGAAATTTTCCTTATTTTGTGTCGAAAAAGCAGAAATTTCCCTTATTTGGGGGCAAAATTGCAGAAATTTCACGTATTTCAGGGCATATTTCAAAAATTCATTTTATTTTGGGGCAAAAAGACAGAAATTCCGTTTATTTTTTAGTAAAAAGGCAGAAATTTCACTTATTTTGAGGTACAAAGGCAGAAATTACTCTTATTTTGGGGCAAAAATAAAGAAATTTCTATTTTTTTGTGGCAAAAGGTATACATTCCCCTTATTTTGGGGGAAAAAAGCAGAAATACCCCATATTTTGGAGCAAAATTGCAGAAATTCCCCTAGTTGTGGGGCAAAAAAAAAGAAATTCACTATTTGTTGGGGCAAAAAGACAGAAATTCTCCTTATATTGGGGCAAAACTCAGAAATTCCACTTATTTTGGGACAAAATTGCAGAAATTTCACTTATTTTGGGGCAAAATTGCAAAAATTTCAATAATTTCAGGGAAAAAAGGCAGAAATTTTCCTTATTTTGGGGCAAAAAGGCAGAAATTCCTAATACTTTGTGGAAAAAATGCAGAAATTCCCTTTATTTTGTTTCAAAAATGGAGAAATTCCTGTTATTTTGAGGTAAAAAGGCTGAAATTCGCCTCATTTGGGGGCAGAAAGGCAGAAATTTCACTTATTTTGGGGCAAAAAAACAGAAATTCCTCTTATTTTGTGGCAAAAAGGCAGAAATTTCTTTTATTTTGGGGCAAAATTGCAGAAATTTAACTTATTTTGGGGCAAAATTGCAGAAATTTCATTTATTTCAGGGAAAAAAGCAGAAATTTTCTTATTTTGGGGCAAAAAGGCAAAAATTTCTTTTATTTTGGTACAAAATTGCAAAAATTTTTATTATTTTGGGGCAAAAATGCAGAAATCTTCCTTATTTTGGGGAAAAATTACAGAAATTTCACTTATTTCAGGGAAAAAACGCAAAAATTTCTCTTATTTTGGGGCAAAAAGGCAGAAATTACTTTTAATTTGCTACAAAATTGCAGAAATTTTTTCTATTTTGGGGAAAAATACAGAATTTCCCCATATTTTCGGGCAAAAAGGCAGAGATTCCCCTTATTATGAGGTAAAAAGGCGGAAATTCCCCTTATTTTGGAGCAAAAAGACAGAAATTCCCCTTATTTTGTGTCAAAAAGGCAGAAATTTCCCTTATTTTGGGGCAAAATTGCAGAAATTTCACTTATTTCAGGGAAAAAAGGCAGGAATTTTCCTTATTTTGGGGCAAAAGTCAGAAATTCCTAATATTTTGTGGCAAAAATGCAGAAATGCCCCTTATTTTGTGTCAAAAAGGCAGAAATTTCCCTTATCTGGGGGCAAAATTGCAGAAATTTCACTTATTTCAGGGCATAATTAAAAAATTGCTTTTATTTTGGGGCAAAAAGACAGAAATTCCGTTTATTTTTGGGTAAAAAGGCAGAAATTTCACTTATTTTGAGGTAAAAAGGCAGAAATTCTTCTTATTTGGGGCAAAAATGAAAAAATTTCCCTTTTTTGTGGGAAAAGGTTTACATTCCCTTTATTTTTGTGAAAAAAAGCAGAAATTCCCCGTATTTTGGAGCAAAATTGCAGAAATTCCCCTAGTTGTGGGGCAAAAAGGGAGAAATTTCCTATTTGTTGGGGCAAAAAGACAGAAATTCTCCTTATTTTGGGGCAAAACTCAGAAATTCCACTTATTTTGGGGCAAAATTGCAGAAATTTCACTTATTTTGGGGCAAAATTGCAGAAATTTCACTTATGTCAGAGAAAAAAGGCAGAGATTTTCTTTATTTTGGGGCAAAAAGGCAGAAATTCCTAATATTTTGAGGTAAAAAGGCTGAAATTCGCCTTATTTGGGTGCAAAAAGGCAGAAATTTTCCTTATTTTAGGGCAAAAAGACAGAAATTTCCCTTATTTTGTGGCAAAAAAACAGAAATTTCTTTTATTTTGGAGCAAAATTGCAGAAATATCACTTATTTGGGGGCAAAATTGCAGAAATTTCACTTATTTCAGGGAAAAAAGGCAGAAATTTTTCTTATTTTGGGGCAAAAAGGCAGAAATTCCTAATATTTTGTGGCAAAAATGCAGAAATTCCCCTTATTTTGTGTCAAAAAGGCAGAAATTTTCCTTATCTGGGGGCACAATTGCAGAAATTTCAATTATTTCAGAGCATAATTCAAAAATTGCTTTTATTTTGGGGCAAAAAGAC
The DNA here is from genome assembly GCF_963924665.1 of Micromys minutus. Lineage (NCBI taxonomy): Eukaryota > Metazoa > Chordata > Mammalia > Rodentia > Muridae > Micromys > Micromys minutus. The sequence continues at coordinate 474,750 of NW_027667666.1, read as the reverse complement.
AGAACTTCCATTTCTTTTTGGTAAAAAGGCAGAAATTTCACATATTTTGAGGTAAAAAGGCAGAAATTCTTCTTATTTTGGGGCAAAAATGAAGAAATTTCACTTTTTTGTGGCAAAAGGTATACATTCCTCTTATTTTTGGAAAAAAAAGCAGAAATTCCCCGTATTTTGAAGCAAAATTGCAGAAATTCCCCTAGTTGTGGGGCAAAAAGGGAGAAATTCCCTATTTGTTGGGGCAAAAAGACAGAAATTCTTTTTATTTTGGGGCAAAACTCAGAAATTCCACTTATTTTGGGGCAAAATTGCAGAAATTTCACTTATTTTGGGGCAAAATTGCAGAAATTTCACTTATTTCAGAGAAAAAAGGAAGAAATTTTCTTTATTTTGGGCAAAAAGGCAGAAATTCCTAATATTTTGAGGTAAAAAGGCTGAAATTCGCCTTATTTGGAGGCAAAAAGGCAGAAATTTCCCTTATTTTAGGGCAAAAAGACAGAAATTCCCCTTATTTTGTGGCAAAAAGGCAGAAATTTCGTTTATTTTGGAGCAAAATTGCAGAAATTTCACTTATTTTGGGGCAAAATTGCAGAAATTTCACTTATTTCTGGGAAAAAAGCAGAAATTTTCTTATTTTGGGGCAAAAAGCAGAAATTTCTTTCATTTTGGTACAAAATTGCAAAAATTTTTCTTATTTTGGGGCAAAAAGGCAGAAATTTCTCATATTTTGGGGCAAAAATGAAGAAATTTCCCTTATTTTGAGTTAGAAAGGCTGAAATTCCTCTTATTTTGGGGCAAAAAATCAGAAATTCCGCTTATTTTGGGGCAAAAACAGACATTTCCCTTATTTTAGGGAAAAAATTTTAGAAATTTAATTTATTTCAGGGCAAAAAGTCAGAAATTCCCCTTATTTTGGGGCAAAACTCAGAAATTCCACTTATTTTGGGGCTAAATTCCAGAAATTTCCCTTATTTTGGGGCAAAATTGCAGAAATTTCACTTATTTGGGGCAAAATTGCAGAAATTTCACTTAATTCAGGAAAAAAGGCAGAAATTTTCATTATTTTGGGGCAAAAAAGCAGAAATTCCTAATATTTTGAGGCATAAATGCAGAAATTCCCCTTATTTTGTGTCAAAAATGCAGAAATTTCACTTATTTCAGGGCCTAATTCAAAAATTTCTTTTATTTTGGGGCAAAAAGACAGAAATTCCGTTTATTTTGGGGTAAAAAGGCAGAAATTTCACTTATGTTGAGGTAAAAAGGCAGAAATTCCTCTTATTTTGTGGCAAAAATGAAGAAATTTCCCTTCTTTGTGGCAAAAAGTATCCATTTCAGTTATTTATGGCAAAATTGCAGAAATTCCCCATATTTTGGAGCAAAATTGCAGAAAATCCCCTAATTGTGGGGCAAAAAGTCAGAAATTCCTTATATGTTGGGGCAAAAACACCGAAATTCTCCTTATTTTGGGGCAAAACTCAGAATTCCACATATTTTGGGGCAAAATTCCAGAAATTTTCTTTATTTTGGGGCAAAATTGTAGAAATTTCACTTATTTTGAGGCAAAATTGCAGAAATTTCACTTATTTCAGGGAAAAAAGACAGAAATTTTCCTTATTTTGGGGCAAAAAGGCAGAAATTCCTAATATTTTGTGGCAAAAATGCAGAAATTTTCCTTATTTTGTGTCGAAAAAGCAGAAATTTCCCTTATTTGGGGGCAAAATTGCAGAAATTTCACGTATTTCAGGGCATATTTCAAAAATTCATTTTATTTTGGGGCAAAAAGACAGAAATTCCGTTTATTTTTTAGTAAAAAGGCAGAAATTTCACTTATTTTGAGGTAAAAAGGCAGAAATTCCTCTTATTTTGGGGCAAAAATAAAGAAATTTCTATTTTTTTGTGGCAAAAGGTATACATTCCCCTTATTTTTGGGGAAAAAAGCAGAAATACCCTATATTTTGGAGCAAAATTGCAGAAATTCCCCTAGTTGTGGGGCAAAAAGAAAGAAATTCACTATTTGTTGGGGCAAAAAGACAGAAATTCTCCTTATATTGGGGCAAAACTCAGAAATTCCACTTATTTTGGGACAAAATTGCAGAAATTTCACTTATTTTAGGGGAAAAATTGCAAAAATTTCAATAATTTCAGGGAAAAAAGGCAGAAATTTTCCTTATTTTGGGGCAAAAAGGCAGAAATTCCTAATACTTTGTGGAAAAAATGCAGAAATTCCCCTTATTTTGTTTCAAAAATGGAGAAATTCCTGTTATTTTGAGGTAAAAAGGCTGAAATTCGCCTGATTTGGGGGCAGAAAGGCAGAAATTTCACTTATTTTGGGGCAAAAAAACAGAAATTCCTCTTATTTTGTGGCAAAAAGGCAGAAATTTCTTTTATTTTGGGGCAAAATTGCAGAAATTTAACTTATTTTGGGGCAAAATTGCAGAAATTTCTTTTATTTCAGGGAAAAAAGCAGAAATTTTCTTATTTTGGGGCAAAAAGGCAAAAATTTCTTTTATTTGGTACAAAATTGCAAAAATTTTTATTATTTTGGGGCAAAAATGCAGAAATCTTCCTTATTTTGGGGAAAAATTACAGAAATTTCACTTATTTCAGGGAAAAAACGCAAAAATTTCTCTTATTTTGGGGCAAAAAGGCAGAAATTACTTTTAATTTGCTACAAAATTGCAGAATTTTTTTCTATTTTGGGGCAAAAATACAGAATTTCCCCATATTTTCGGGCAAAAAGGCAGAGATTCCCCTTATTATGAGGTAAAAAGGCGGAAATTCCCCTTATTTTGGAGCAAAAAGACAGAAATTCCCCTTATTTTGTGTCAAAAAGGCAGAAATTTCCCTTATTTTGGGGCAAAATTGCAGAAATTTCACTTATTTCAGGGAAAAAAGGCAGAAATTTTCCTTATTTTGGGGCAAAAGTCAGAAATTCCTAATATTTTGTGGCAAAAATGCAGAAATGCCCCTTATTTTGTGTCAAAAAGGCAGAAATTTCCCTTATCTGGGGGCAAAATTGCAGAAATTTCACTTATTTCAGGGCATAATTAAAAAATTGCTTTTATTTTGGGGCAAAAAGACAGAAATTCCGTTTATTTTTGGGTAAAAAGGCAGAAATTTCACTTATTTTGAGGTAAAAAGGCAGAAATTCTTCTTATTTTGGGGCAAAAATGAAAAAATTTCCCTTTTTTGTGGGAAAAGGTATACATTCCCTTTATTTTTGTGAAAAAAAGCAGAAATTCCCCGTATTTTGGAGCAAAATTGCAGAAATTCCCCTAGTTGTGGGGCAAAAAGGGAGAAATTTCCTATTTGTTGGGGCAAAAAGACAGAAATTCTCCTTATTTTGGGGCAAAACTCAGAAATTCCACTTATTTTTGGGCAAAATTGCAGAAATTTCACTTATTTTGGGGCAAAATTGCAGAAATTTCAATTATGTCAGAGAAAAAAGGCAGAAATTTTCTTTATTTTGGGGCAAAAAGGCAGAAATTCCTAATATTTTGAGGTAAAAAAGCTGAAATTCGCCTTATTTGGGTGCAAAAAGGCAGAAATTTCCCTTATTTTAGGGCAAAAGACAGAAATTTCCCTTATTTTGTGGCAAAAAAACAGAAATTTCTTTTATTTTGGAGCAAAATTGCAGAAATATCACTTATTTTGGGGCAAAATTGCAGAAATTTCACTTATTTCAGGGAAAAAAGGCAGAAATTTTTCTTATTTTGGGGCAAAAAGGCAGAAATTCCTAATATTTTGTGGCAAAAATGCAGAAATTCCCCTTATTTTGTGTGAAAAAGGCAGAAATTTTTCTTATCTGGGGGCACAATTGCAGAAATTTCAATTATTTCAGAGCATAATTCAAAAATTGCTTTTATTTTGGGGCAAAAAGACAGAACTTCCATTTCTTTTTGGGTAAAAAGGCAGAAATTTCACATATTTTGAGGTAAAAAGGCAGAAATTCTTCTTATTTTGGGGCAAAAATGAAGAAATTTCCCTTTTTGTGGCAAAAGGTATACATTCCCCTTATTTTTGGGAAAAAAAGCAGAAATTCCCCGTATTTTTGGAGCAAAATTGCAGAAATTCCCCTAGTTGTGAAACAAAAAGGGAGAAATTCCCTATTTGTTGGGGCAAAAAGACAGAAATTCTCCTTATTTTTGGGCAAAACTCAAAAATTCCACTTATTTTGGGGCAAAATTGCAGAAATTTCACTTATTTTGGGGCAAAATTGCAGAAATTTCACTTATTTCAGAGAAAAAAGGCAGAAATTTTCTTTATTTTGGGGAAAAAGGGCAGAAATTCCTAATATTTTGAGGTAAAAAGGCTGAAATTCGCCTTATTTGGTGGAAAAAGGCAGAAATTTACCTTATTTTAGGGCAAAAAGACAGAAATTCCCCTTATTTTGTGGCAAAAAGGCAGAAATTTCTTTCATTTTGGAGCAAAATTGCAGAAATTTCACTTATTTTGGGGCAAAATTGCAGAAATTTCACTTATTTCAGGGAAAAAAAGCAGAAATTTTCTTATTTTGGGGCAAAAAGCAGAAATTTCTTTCATTTTGGTACAAAATTGCAAAAATTTTTCTTATTTTGGGGCAAAAAGGCAGAAATTTCTCATATTTTGGGGCAAAAATGAAGAAATTTTCCTTATTTTGAGGTAAAAAGGCTGAAATTCCTCTTATTTTGGGGCAAAAAGTCAGAAATTCCGCTTATTTTGGGGCAAAAACAGACATTTCCCTTATTTTGGGGAAAAATTTTAGAAATTTAATTTATTTCAGGGCAAAAAGTCAGAAATTCCCCTTATCTTGAGGCAAAACTCAGAAATTCCACTTATTTTGGGGCTAAATTCCAGAAATTTCCCTTATTTGGGGGAAAAATTGCAGAAATTTCACTTATTTGGGGCAAAATTGCAGAAATTTCACTTAATTCAGGAAAAAAGGCAGAAATTTTCATTATTTTGGGGCAAAAAGGCAGAAATTCCTAATATTTTGTGGCATAAATGCAGAAGTTCCCCTTATTTTGTGTCAAAAATGCAGAAATTTCACTTATTTCAGGGCATAATTCAAAAATTTCTTTTATTTTGGGGCAAAAAGACAGAAATTCCGTTTATTTTGGGGTAAAAAGGCAGAAATTTCACTTATGTTGAGGTAAAAAGGCAGAAATTCCTCTTATTTTGTGGCAAAAATGAAGAAATTTCCCTTCTTTGTGGCAAAAAGTATCCATTTCATTTATTTATGGCAAAATTGCAGAAATTCCCCATATTTTGGAGCAAAATTGCAGAAAATCCCCTAATTGTGGGGCAAAAAGTCAGAAATTCCTTATATGTTGGGGCAAAAACACGGAAATTCTCCTTATTTTGGGGCAAAACTCAGAATTCCACATATTTTGGGAAAAAATTCCAGAAATTTCCTTTATTTTGGGGCAAAATTGTAGAAATTTCACTTATTTTGAGGCAAAATTGCAGACATTTCACTTATTTCAGGGAAAAAAGACAGAAATTTTCCTTATTTTGGGGCAAAAAGGCAGAAATTCCTAATATTTGGTGGCAAAAATGCAGAAATTTTCTTTATTTTGTGTCGAAAAAGCAGAAATTTCCCTTATTTGGGGGCAAAATTGCAGAAATTTCACTTATTTCAGGGCATATTTCAAAAATTCATTTTATTTTGGGGCAAAAAGACAGAAATTCCGTTTATTTTTTGGTAAAAAGGCAGAAATTTCACTTATTTTGAGGTAAAAAGGCAGATATTCCTCTTATTTTGGGGCAAAAATAAAGAAATTTCTATTTTTTTGTGGCAAAAGGTATATATTCCCCTTATTTTTGGGGAAAAAAGCAGAAATACCCCATATTTGGAGCAAAATTGCAGAAATTCCCCTAGTTGTGGGGCAAAAAGAAAGAAATTCACTATTTGTTGGGGCAAAATACAGAAATTCTCCTTATATTGGGGCAAAACTCAGAAATTCCACTTATTTTGGGACAAAATTGCAGAAATTTCACTTATTTTGGGGCAAAATTGCAAAAATTTCAATAATTTCAGGGAAAAAAGGCAGAAATTTTCCTTATTTTGGGGCAAAAAGGCAGAAATTCCTAATACTTTGTGGAAAAAAATGCAGAAATTCCCCTTATTTTGTTTCAAAAATGGAGAAATTCCTCTTATTTTGAGGTAAAAAGGCTGAAATTCGCCTTATTTGGGGGCAGAGAGGCAGAAATTTCACTTATTTTGGGGCAAAAAAACAGAAATTCCTCTTATTTTGTGGCAAAAAGGCAGAAATTTCTTTTATTTTGGGGCAAAATTGCAGAAATTTAACTTATTTTGGGGCAAAATTGCAGAAATTTCATTTATTTCAGGGAAAAAAGCAGAAATTTTCTTATTTTGAGGCAAAAGGGCAAAAATTTCTTTTATTTTTGTACAAAATTGCAAAAATTTTTATTATTTTGGGGCAAAAATGCAGAAATCTTCCTTATTTTGGGGAAAAATTACAGAAATTTCACTTATTTCAGGGAAAAAACGCAAAAATTTCTCTTATTTTGGGGCAAAAAGGCAAATTACTTTTAATTTGCTACAAAATTGCAGAAATTTTCTCTATTTTGGGGCAAAAATACAGAATTTCCCCATATTTTAGGGCAAAAAGGCAGAGATTCCCCTTATTATGAGGTAAAAAGGCGGAAATTCCCCTTATTTTGGAGCAAAAAGACAGAAATTCCCCATATTTTGTGTCAAAAAGGCAGAAATTTCCCTTATTTTGGGGCAAAATTGCAGAAATTTCACTTATTTCAGGGAAAAAAGGCAGAAATTTCCCTTATTTTGGGGCAAATTCAGAAATTCCTAATATTTTGTGGCAAAAATGCAGAAATGCCCCTTATTTTGTGTCAAAAAGGCAGAAATTTCCCTTATCTGGGGGCAAAATTGCAGAAATTTCACTTATTTCAGGGCATAATTAAAAAATTGCTTTTATTTTGGGGCAAAAAGACAGAAATTCCGTTTATTTTTGGGTAAAAAGGCAGAAATTTCACTTATTTTGAGGTAAAAAGGCAGAAATTCTTATTTTGGGGTAAAAATGAAGAAATTTCCCTTTTTTGTGGGAAAAGGTATACATTCCCTTTATTTTTGTGAAAAAAAAAGCAGAAATTCCCCATATTTTGGAGCAAAATTGCAGAAATTCCCCTAGTTGTGGGGCAAAAAGGGAGAAATTTCCTATTTGTTGGGGCAAAAAGACAGAAATTCTCCTTATTTTGGGGCAAAACTCAGAAATTCCACTTATTTTGGGGCAAAATTGCAGAAATTTCACTTTTTCTGGGCAAAATTGCAGAAATTTCACTTATGTCAGAGAAAAAAGTCAGAAATTTTCTTTATTTTGGGGCAAAAAGGCAGAAATTCCTAATATTTTGAGGTAAAAAGGCTGAAATTCGCCTGATTTGGGGGCAAAAAGGCAGAAATTTCCCTTATTTTGTGGCAAAAAATCAGAAATTTCTTTTATTTTGGAGCAAAATTGCAGAAATATCACTTATTTATGGGCAAAATTGCAGAAATTTCACTTATTTCAGGGAAAAAAGGCAGAAATTTTTCTTATTTTGGGGCAAAAAGGCAGAAATTCTTAATATTTTGTGGCAAAAAGCAGAAATTTCTTTCATTTTGGTACAAAATTGCAAAAATTTTTCTTATTTTGGGGCAAAAAGGCAGAAATTTCTCATATTTTGGGGCAAAAATGAAGAAATTTCCCTTATTTTGAGGTAAAAAGGCTGAAATTCCTCTTATTTTGGGGCAAAAAGTCAGAAATTCCGCTTATTTTGGGGCAAAAACAGACATTTCCCTTATTTTGGGGAAAAATTTTAGAAATTTAATTTATTTCAGGGCAAAAAGTCAGAAATTCCCCTTTATTTATGGCAAAACTCAGAAATTCCACTTATTTTGGGGCTAAATTCCAGAAATTTTCCTTATTTTGGGCAAAATTCCAGAAATTTCACTTATTTGGGGCAAAATTGCAGAAATTTCACTTAATTCAGGAAAAAGGGCAGAAATTTTCATTATTTTGGGGCAAAAAATCAGAAATTCCTAATATTTTGTGGCATAAATGCAGAAATTCCCCTTATTTTGTGTCAAAAAGGCAGAAATTTCACTTATTTCGGGGCATAATTCAAAAATTTCTTTTATTTTGGGGCAAAAAGACAGAAATTCCGTTTATTTTGGGGTAAAAAGGCAGAAATTTCACTTATTTTGAGGTAAAAAGGCAGAAATTCCTCTTATTTTGTGGCAAAAATGAAGAAATTTCCCTTCTTTGTGGCAAAAAGTATCCATTTCATTTATTTATGGCAAAATTGCAGAAATTCCCCATATTTTGGAGCAAAATTGCAGAAAATCCCCTAATTGTGGGGCAAAAAGTCAGAAATTCCTTATATGTTGGGGCAAAAACACCGAAATTCTCCTTATTTTGGGGCAAAACTCAGAATTCCACATATTTTGGGGCAAAATTCCAGAAATTTCCTTTATTTTGGGGCAAAATTGTAGAAATTTCACTTATTTTGAGGCAAAATTGCAGAAATTTCAATTATTTCAGGGAAAAAAGACAGAAATTTTCCTTATTTTGGGGCAAAAAGGCAGAAATTCCTAATATTTTGTGGCAAAAATGCAGAAATTTTCCTTATTTTCTGTCGAAAAAGCAGAAATTTCCCTTATTTGGGGGCAAAATTGCAGAAATTTCACTTATTTCAGGGCATATTTCAAAAATTCAATTTATTTTGGGGCAAAAAGAAGGAAATTCCGTTTATTTTTTGGTAAAAAGGCAGAAATTTCACTTATTTTGAGGTAAAAAGGCAGAAATTCCTCTTATTTTGGGGCAAAAATAAAGAAATTTCTATTTTTTGTGGCAAAAGGTATACATTCCCCTTATTTTTGGGGAAAAAAGCAGAAATACCCCATATTTTGGAGCAAAATTGCAGAAATTCCCCTAGTTGTGGGGCAAAAAGGGAGAAATTCACTATTTGTTGGGGCAAAAATACAGAAATTCTCCTTATATTAGGGCAAAACTCAGAAATTCCACTTATTTTGGGACAAAATTGCAGAAATTTCACTTATTTTGGGGCAAAATTGCAAAAATTTCAATAATTTCAGGGAAAAAAGGCAGAAATTTTCCTTATTTTGGGGCAAAAAGGCAGAAATTCCTAATACTTTGTGGAAAAAATGCAGAAATTCCCCTTATTTTGTTTCAATATGGAGAAATTCCTCTTATTTTGAGGTAAAAAGGCTGAAATTCGCCTCATTTGGGGGCAGAAAGGCAGAAATTTCACTTATTTTGGGGCAAAAAAACAGAAATTCCTCTTATTTTGTGGCAAAAAGGCAGAAATTTCTTTTATTTTGGGGCAAAATTGCAGAAATTTAACTTATTTTGGGGCAAAATTGCAGAAATTTTTTTTATTTCAGGGAAAAAAGCAGAAATTTTCTTATTTTGGGGCAAAAAGGCAAAAATTTTTATTATTTTGGGGCAAAAATGCAGAAATCTTCCTTATTTTGGGGAAAAATTACAGAAATTTCACTTATTTCAGGGAAAAAACGCAAAAATTTCTCTTATTTTGGGGCAAAAAGGCAGAAATTACTTTTAATTTGCTACAAAATTGCAGAAATTTTCTCTATTTTGGGGCAAAAATACAGAATTTCCCCATATTTTCGGGCAAAAAGGCAGAGATTCCCCTTATTATGAGGTAAAAAGGCGGAAATTCCCCTTATTTTGGAGCAAAAAGACAGAAATTCCCCATATTTTGTGTCAAAAAGGCAGAAATTTCCCTTATTTTGGGGCAAAATTGCAGAAATTCCACTTATTTCAGGGAAAAAGGCAGAAATTTTCCTTATTTTGGGGCAAAAGTCAGAAATTCCTAATATTTTGTGGCAAAAATGCAGAAATGCCCCTTATTTTTGTCAAAAAGGCAGAAATTTCCCTTATCTGGGGGCAAAATTGCAGAAATTTCACTTATTTCAGGGCATAATTAAAAAATTGCTTTTATTTTGGGGCAAAAAGACAGAAATTCCGTTTATTTTTGGGTAAAAAGGCAGAAATTTCACTTATTTTGAGGTAAAAAGGCAGAAATTCTTCTTATTTTGGGGCAAAAATGAAAAAATTTCCCTTTTTTTGTGGGAAAAGGTATACATTCCCTTTATTTTTGTGAAAAAAAGCAGAAATTCCCCGTATTTTGCAGCAAAATTGCAGAAATTCCCCTAGTTGTGGGGCAAAAAGGGAGAAATTTCCTATTTGTTGGGGCAAAAAGACAGAAATTCTCCTTATTTTGGGGCAAAACTCAGAAATTCCACTTATTTTGGGGCAAAATTGCAGAAATTTCACTTATTTTGGGGCAAAATTGCAGAAATTTCACTTATGTCAGAGAAAAAAGGCAGAAATTTTCTTTATTTTGGGGCAAAAAGGCAGAAATTCCTAATATTTTGAAGTAAAAAGGCTGAAATTCGCCTTATTTGGGGGCAAAAAGGCAGAAATTTCCCTTATTTTAGGGCAAAAAGATAGAAATTTCCCTTATTTTGTGGCAAAAAAACAGAAATTTCTTTTATTTTGGAGCAAAATTGCAGAAATATCACATATTTTGGGGCAAAATTGCAGAAATTTCACTTATTTCAGGGAAAAAAGGCAGAAATTTTTCTTAATTTGAGGCAAAAAGGCAGAAATTCCTAATAGTTTGTGGCAAAAATGCAGAAATTCCCCTTATTTTGTGTGAAAAAGGCAGAAATTTCCCTTATCTGGGGGCACAATTGCAGAAATTTCAATTATTTCAGAGCATAATTCAAAAATTGCTTTTATTTTGGGGCAAAAGACAGAACTTCCATTACTTTTTGGGTAAAAAGGCAGAAATTTCACATATTTTGAGGTAAAAAGGCAGAAATTCTTCTTATTTTGGGGCAAAAATGAAGAAATTACCCTTTTTGTGATAAAAGGTATACATTCCCCTTATTTTTGGGAAAAAAAGCAGAAATTCCCCGTATTTTGGAGCAAAATTGCAGAAATTCCCCTAGTTGTGGGGCAAAAAGGGAGAAATTCCCTATTTGTTGGGGCAAAAAGACAGAAATTCTCCTTATTTTGGGGCAAAACTCAGAAATTCCACTTATTTTGGGGCAAAATTGCAGAAATTTCACTTATTTTGGGGCAAAATTGCAGAAATTTCACTTATTTCAGAGAAAAAAGGCAGAAATTTTCTTTATTTTGGGGAAAAAGGGCAGAAATTCCTAATATTTTGAGGTAAAAAGGCTGAAATTCGCCTTATTTGGTGGCAAAAAGGCAGAAATATCCCTTATTTTAGGGCAAAAAGACAGAAATTCCCCTTATTTTGTGGCAAAAACGCAGAAATTTCTTTCATTTTGAAGCAAAATTGCAGAAATTTCACTTATTTTGGGGCAAAATTGCAGATATTTCACTTATTTCAGGGAAAAAAAGCAGAAATTTTCTTATTTTGGGGCAAAAAGCAGAAATTTCTTTCATTTTGGTACAAACTTGCAAAAATTTTTCTTATTTTGGGGCAAAAAGGCAGAAATTTCTCATATTTTGGGGCAAAAATGAAGAAATTTCCCTTATTTTGAGGTAAAAAGGCTGAAATTCCTCTTATTTTGGGGCAAAGAGTCAGAAATTCTGCTTATTTTGGGGCAAAACCAGACATTTCCCTTATTTTGGGGAAAAATTTTAGAAATTTAATTTATTTCAGGGCAAAAAGTCAGAAATTCCCCTTATCAAAACTCAGTAATTCCACTTATTTTGGGGCTAAATTCCAGAAATTTCCCTTATTTTGGGGCAAAATTGCAGAAATTTCACTTATTTGGGGCAAAATTGCAGAAATTTCACTTAATTCAGGAAAAAAGGCAGAAATTTTCATTATTTTGGGGCAAAAATGCAGAAATTCCTAATATTTTGTGGCATAAATGCAGAAATTCCCCTTATTTTGTGTCAAAAAGGCAGAAATTTCACTTATTTCAGGGCATAATTCAAAAATTTCTTTATTTTGGGGCAAAAAGACAGAAATTCCGTTTATTTTGGGGTAAAAAGGCAGAAATTTCACTTATTTTGAGGTAAAAAGGCAGAAATTCCTCTTATTTTGTGGCAAAAATGAAGAAATTTCCCTTCTTTGTGGCAAAAAGTATCCATTTCATTTATTTATGGCAAAATTGCAGAAATTCCCCATATTTTGGAGCAAAATTGCAGAAAATCCCCTAATTGTGGGGCAAAAAGTCAGAAATTCCTTATATGTTGGGGCAAAAACACCGAAATTCTCCTTATTTTGGGGCAAAACTCAGAATTCCACATATTTTGGGGCAAAATTCCAGAAATTTCCTTTATTTTGGGGCAAAATTGTAGAAATTTCACTTATTTTGAGGCAAAATTGCAGAAATTTCACTTATTTCAGGGAAAAAAGACAGAAATTTTCCTTATTTTGGGGCAAAAAGGCAGAAATTCCTAATATTTTGTGGCAAAAATGCAGAAATTTTCCTTATTTTGTGTCGAAAAAGCAGAAATTTCCCTTATTTGGGGGCAAAATTGCAGAAATTTCACTTATTTCAGGGCATATTTCAAAAATTCATTTTATTTTGGGGCAAAAAGACAGAAATTCCGTTTATTTTTTGGTAAAAAGGCAGAAATTTCACTTATTTTGAGGTAAAAAGGCAGAAATTCCTCTTATTTTGGGGCAAAAATAAAGAAATTTCTATTTTTTTGTGGCAAAGGGTATTTATTCCCCTTATTTTTGGGGAAAAAAGCAGAAATAACCCATATTTTGGAGCAAAATTGCAGAAATTCCCCTAGTTGTGGGGCAAAAAGGGAGAAATTCACTATTTGTTGGGGCAAAAAGACAGAAATTCTCCTTATATTGGGGCAAAACTCAGAAATTCCACTTATTTTGGGACAAAATTGCAGAAATTTCACTTATTTTGGGGCAAAATTGCAAAAATTTCAATAATTTCAGGGAAAAAGGCAGAAATTTTCCTTATTTTGGGGCAAAAAGGCAAAAATTCCTAATACTTTGTGGAAAAAATAGAAATTCCCCTTATTTTGTTTCAAAAATGGAGAAATTCCTCTTATTTTGAAGTAAAAAGGCTGAAATTCGCCTTATTTGGGGGCAGAAAGGCAGAAATTTCACTTATTTTGGGGCAAAAAACCAGAAATTCCTCTTATTTTGTGGCAAAAAGGCAGAAATTTCTTTTATTTTGGGGCAAAATTGCAGAAATTTAACTTATTTTGGGGCAAAATTGCAGAAACTTCATTTATTTCAGGGAAAAAAGCAGAAATTTTCTTATTTTGGGGCAAAAAGGCAAAAATTTCTTTTATTTTGGTACAAAATTGCAAAAACTTTTATTATTTTGGGGCAAAAATGCAGAAATCTTCCTTATTTTGGGGAAAAATTACAGAAATTTCACTTATTTCAGGGAATAAACGCAAAAATTTCTCTTATTTTGGGGCAAAAAGGCAGAAATTACTTTTAATTTGCTACAAAATTGCAGAAATTTTCTCTATTTTGGGGCAAAAATACAGAATTTCCCCATATTTTAGGGCAAAAAGGCAGAGATTCCCCTTATTATGAGGTCAAAAGGCGGAAATTCCCCTTATTTTGGAGCAAAAAGACAGAAATTCCCCTTATTTTGTGTCAAAAAGGCAGAAATTTCCCTTATTTTGGGGCAAAATTGCAGAAATTTCACTTATTTCAGGGAAAAAAGGCAGAAATTTCCCTTATTTTGGGGCAAAAGTCAGAAATTCCTAATATTTTGTGGCAAAAATGCAGAAATTTTCCTTATTTTGTGTCGAAAAAGCAGAAATTTCCCTTATTTGGGGGCAAAATTGCAGAAATTTCACTTATTTCAGGGCATATTTCAAAAATTCATTTTATTTTGGGGCAAAAAGACAGAAATTCCGTTTATTTTTTGGTAAAAAGGCAGAAATTTCACTTATTTTGAGGTAAAAAGGCAGAAATTCCTCTTATTTTGGGGCAAAAATAAAGAAATTTCTATTTTTTTGTGGCAAAAGGTATACATTCCCCTTATTTTTGGGGAAAAAAGCAGAAATACCCCATATTTTGGAGCAAAATTGCAGAAATTCCCCTAGTTGTGGGGCAAAAAGGGAGAAATTCACTATTTGTTGGGGCAAAAAGACAGAAATTCTCCTTATATTGGGGCAAAACTCAGAAATTCCACTTATTGGGACAAAATTGCAGAAATTTCACTTATTTTGGGGCAAAATTGCAAAAATTTCAATAATTTCAGGGAAAAAAGGCAGAAATTTTCCTTATTTTGGGGCAAAAAGGCAGAAATTTCTAATACTTTGTGGAAAAAATGCAGAAATTCCCCTTATTTTGTTTCAAAAATGGAGAAATTCCTCTTATTTTGAAGTAAAAAGGCTGAAATTCGCCGTATTTGGGGGCAGAAAGGCAGAAATTTCACTTATTTTGGGGCAAAAAACCAGAAATTCCTCTTATTTTGTGGCAAAAAGGCAGAAATTTCTTTTATTTTGGGGCAAAATTGCAGAAATTTAACTTATTTTGGGGCAAAATTGCAGAAACTTCATTTATTTCAGGGAAAAAAGCAGAAATTTTCTTATTTTGGGGCAAAAAGGCAAAAATTTCTTTTATTTTGGTACAAAATTGCAAAAACTTTTATTATTTTGGGGCAAAAATGCAGAAATCTTCCTTATTTTGGGGAAAAATTACAGAAATTTCACTTATTTCAGTGAAAAAACGCAAAAATTTCTCTTATTTTGGGGCAAAAAGGCAGAAATTACTTTTAATTTGCTACAAAATTGCAGAAATTTTCTCTATTTTGGGGCAAAAATACAGAATTTCCCCATATTTTAGGGCAAAAAGGCAGAGATTCCCCTTATTATGAGGTAAAAAGGCGGAAATTCCCCTTATTTTGGAGCAAAAAGACAGAAATTCCCCTTATTTTGTGTCAAAAAGGCAGAAATTTCCCTTATTTTGGGGCAAAATTGCAGAAATTTCACTTATTTCAGGGAAAAAAGGCAGAAATTTCCCTTATTTTGGGGCAAAAGTCAGAAATTCCTAATATTTTGTGGCAAAAATGCAGAAATGCCCCTTATTTTGTGTCAAAAAGGCAGAAATTTCCCTTATCTGGGGGCAAAATTGCAGAAATTTCACTTATTTCAGGGCATAATTAAAAAATTGCTTTTATTTTGGGGCAAAAAGACAGAAATTCCGTTTATTTTTGGGTAAAAAGGCAGAAATTTCACTTATTTTGAGGTAAAAAGGCAGAAATTCTTCTTATTTTGGGGCAAAAATGAAAAAATTTCCCTTTTTTGTGGGAAAAGGTATACATTCCCTTTATTTTTGTGAAAAAAAGCAGAAATTCCCCGTATTTTGGAGCAAAATTGCAGAAATTTCCCTAGTTGTGGGGCAAAAAGGGAGAAATTTCCTATTTTTTGGGGCAAAAAGACAGAAATTCTCCTTATTTTGGGGCAAAACTCAGAAATTCCACTTATTTTCGGGCAAAATTGCAGAAATTTCACTTATTTTGGGGCAAAATTGCAGAAATTTCACTTATGTCAGAGAAAAAAGGCAGAAATTTTCTTTATTTTGGGGCAAAAAGGCAGAAATTCCTAATATTTTGAGGTAAAAAGGCTGAAATTCGCCTTATTTGGGGGCAAAAAGGCAGAAATTTCCCTTATTTTAGGGCAAAAAGACAGAAATTTCCCTTATTTTGTGGCAAAAAAACAGTAATTTCTTTTATTTTGGAGCAAAATTGCAAAATATCACTTCTTTTGGGGCAAAATTGCAGAAATTTCACTTATTTCAGGGAAAAAAACAGAAATTTTTCTTAATTTGGGGCAAAAAGGCAGAAATTCCTAATATTTTGTGGCAAAAATGCAGAAATTCCCCTTATTTTGTGTCAAAAAGGCAGAAATTTCCCTTATCTGGGGGCACAATTGCAGAAATTTCAATTATTTCAGAGCATAATTCAAAAATTGCTTTTATTTTGGGGCAAAAAGTCAGAACTTCCATTTCTTTTTGGGTAAAAAGGCAGAAATTTCACATATTTTGAGGTAAAAAGGCAGAAATTCTTCTTATTTTGGGGCAAAAATGAAGAAATTTCCCTTTTTGTGGCAAAAGGTATACATTACCCTTATTTTTGGGAAAAAAAGCAGAAATTCCCCGTATTTTGGAGCAAAATTGCAGAAATTCCCCTAGTTGTGGGACAAAAAGGGAGAAATTCCCTATTTGTTGGGGCAAAAAGACAGAAATTCTCCTTATTTTTGGGCAAAACTCAAAAATTCCACTTATTTTGGGGCAAAATTGAAGAAATTTCACTTATTTTGGGGCAAAATTGCAGAAATTTCACTTATTTCAGAGAAAAAAGGCAGAAATTTTCTTTATTTTGGGGCAAAAAGGCAGAAATTCCTAATATTTTGAGGTAAAAAGGCTGAAATTCGCCTTATTTGGGGGCAAAAAGGCAGAAATTTCCCTTATTTTAGGGCAAAAAGACAGAAATTTCCCTTATTTTGTGGCAAAAAAACAGTAATTTCTTTTATTTTGGAGCAAAATTGCAAAATATCACTTCTTTTGGGGCAAAATTGCAGAAATTTCACTTATTTCAGGGAAAAAAACAGAAATTTTTCTTAATTTGGGGCAAAAAGGCAGAAATTCCTAATATTTTGTGGCAAAAATGCAGAAATTCCCCTTATTTTGTGTCAAAAAGGCAGAAATTTCCCTTATCTGGGGGCACAATTGCAGAAATTTCAATTATTTCAGAGCATAATTCAAAAATTGCTTTTATTTTGGGGCAAAAAGTCAGAACTTCCATTTCTTTTTGGGTAAAAAGGCAGAAATTTCACATATTTTGAGGTAAAAAGGCAGAAATTCTTCTTATTTTGGGGCAAAAATGAAGAAATTTCCCTTTTTGTGGCAAAAGGTATACATTACCCTTATTTTTGGGAAAAAAAGCAGAAATTCCCCGTATTTTGGAGCAAAATTGCAGAAATTCCCCTAGTTGTGGGACAAAAAGGGAGAAATTCCCTATTTGTTGGGGCAAAAAGACAGAAATTCTCCTTATTTTTGGGCAAAACTCAAAAATTCCACTTATTTTGGGGCAAAATTGAAGAAATTTCACTTATTTTGGGGCAAAATTGCAGAAATTTCACTTATTTCAGAGAAAAAAGGCAGAAATTTTCTTTATTTTGGGGAAAAAGGGCAGAAATTCCTAATATTTTGAGGTAAAAAGGATGAAATTCGCCTTATTTGGTGGAAAAAGGCAGAAATTTACCTTATTTTAGGGCAAAAAGACAGAAATTCCCCTTATTTTGTGGCAAAAAGGCAGAAATTTCTTTCATTTTGGAGCAAAATTGCAGAAATTTCACTTATTTTGGGGCAAAATTGCAGAAATTTCACTTATTTCAGGGAAAAAAAGCAGAAATTTTCTTATTTTGGGGCAAAAAGCAGAAATTTCTTTCATTCTGGTACAAAATAGCAAAAATTTTTCTTATTTTGGGGCAAAAAGGCAGAAATTTCTCATATTTTGGGGCAAAAATGAAGAAATTTCCCTTATTTTGAGGTAAAAAGGCTGAAATTCCTCTTATTTTGGGGCAAAAAGTCAGAAATTCTGCTTATTTTGGGGCAAAAACAGACATTTCCCTTATTTTGGGGAAAAATTTTAGAAATTTAATTTATTTCAGGGCAAAAAGTCAGAAATTCCCCTTATCTTGAGGCAAAACTCAGAAATTCCACTTATTTTGGGGCTAAATTCCAGAAATTTCCCTTATTTTGGGGAAAAATTGCAGAAATTTCACTTATTTGGGGCAAAATTGCAGAAATTTCACTTAATTCAGGAAAAAAGGCAGAAATTTTCATTATTTTGGGGCAAAAGTCAGAAATTCCTAATATTTTGTGGCAAAAATGCAGAAATGCTCCTTATTTTGTGTCAAAAAGGCAGAAATTTCCCTTATCTGGGGGCAAAATTGCAGAAATTTCACTTATTTCAGGGCATAATTAAAAAATTGCTTTTATTTTGGGGCAAAAAGACAGAAATTCCGTTTATTTTTGGGTAAAAAGGCAGAAATTTCACTTATTTTGAGGTAAAAAGGCAGAAATTCTTCTTATTTTGGGGCAAAAATGAAAAAATTTCCCTTTTTTGTGGGAAAAGGTATACATTCCCTTTATTTTTGTGAAAAAAAGCAGAAATTCCCCGTATTTTGGAGCAAAATTGCAGAAATTTCCCTAGTTGTGGGGCAAAAAGGGAGAAATTTCCTATTTTTTGGGGCAAAAAGACATAAATTCTCCTTATTTTGGGGCAAAACTCAGAAATTCCACTTATTTTGGGGCAAAAAGGCAGAAATTCCTAATATTTTGTGGCAAAAATGCAGAAATTCCCCTTATTTTGTGTCAAAAAGGCAGAAATTTCCCTTATCTGGGGGCACAATTGCAGAAATTTCAATTATTTCAGAGCATAATTCAAAAATTGCTTTTATTTTGGGGCAAAAAGACAGAACTTCCATTTCTTTTTGGGTAAAAAGGCAGAAATTTCACATATTTTGAGGTAAAAAGGCAGAAATTCTTCTTATTTTGGGGCAAAAATGAAGAAATTTCCCTTTTTGTGGCAAAAGGTATACATTCCCCTTATTTTTGGGAAAAAAAAGCAGAAATTCCCCGTATTTTGGAGCAAAATTGCAGAAATTCCCCTAGTTGTGGGACAAAAAGGGAGAAATTCCCTATTTGTTGGGGCAAAAAGACAGAAATTCTCCTTATTTTTGGGCAAAACTCAAAAATTCCACTTATTTTGGGGCAAAATTGAAGAAATTTCACTTATTTTGGGGCAAAATTGCAGAAATTTCACTTATTTCAGAGAAAAAAGGCAGAAATTTTCTTTATTTTGGGGAAAAAGGGCAGAAATTCCTAATATTTTGAGGTAAAAAGGATGAAATTCGCCTTATTTGGTGGAAAAAGGCAGAAATTTACCTTATTTTAGGGCAAAAAGACAGAAATTCCCCTTATTTTGTGGCAAAAAGGCAGAAATTTCTTTCATTTTGGAGCAAAATTGCAGAAATTTCACTTATTTTGGGGCAAAATTGCAGAAATTTCACTTATTTCAGGGAAAAAAAGCAGAAATTTTCTTATTTTGGGGCAAAAAGCAGAAATTTCTTTCATTCTGGTACAAAATTGCAAAAATTTTTCTTATTTTGGGGCAAAAAGGCAGAAATTTCTCATATTTTGGGGCAAAAATGAAGAAATTTCCCTTATTTTGAGGTAAAAAGGCTGAAATTCCTCTTATTTTGGGGCAAAAAGTCAGAAATTCCGCTTATTTTGGGGCAAAAACAGACATTTCCCTTATTTTGGGGAAAAATTTTAGAAATTTAATTTATTTCAGGGCAAAAAGTCAGAAATTCCCCTTATCTTGAGGCAAAACTCAGAAATTCCACTTATTTTGGGGCTAAATTCCAGAAATTTCCCTTATTTTGGGGAAAAATTGCAGAAATTTCACTTATTTGGGGCAAAATTGCAGAAATTTCACTTAATTCAGGAAAAAAGGCAGAAATTTTCATTATTTTGGGGCAAAAGTCAGAAATTCCTAATATTTTGTGGCAAAAATGCAGAAATGCTCCTTATTTTGTGTCAAAAAGGCAGAAATTTCCCTTATCTGGGGGCAAAATTGCAGAAATTTCACTTATTTCAGGGCATAATTAAAAAATTGCTTTTATTTTGGGGCAAAAAGACAGAAATTCCGTTTATTTTTGGGTAAAAAGGCAGAAATTTCACTTATTTTGAGGTAAAAAGGCAGAAATTCTTCTTATTTTGGGGCAAAAATGAAAAAATTTCCCTTTTTTGTGGGAAAAGGTATACATTCCCTTTATTTTTGTGAAAAAAAGCAGAAATTCCCCGTATTTTGGAGCAAAATTGCAGAAATTTCCCTAGTTGTGGGGCAAAAAGGGAGAAATTTCCTATTTTTTGGGGCAAAAAGACAGAAATTCTCCTTATTTTGGGGCAAAACTCAGAAATTCCACTTATTTTGGGGCAAAATTGCAGAAATTTCATTTATTTTGGGGCAAAATTGCAGAAATTTCACTTATGTCAGAGAAAAAAGGCAGAAATTTTCTTTTTTTGGGGGCAAAAAGGCAGAAATTCCTAATATTTTGAGGTAAAAAGGCTGAAATTCGCCTTATTTGGGGGCAAAAAGGCAGAAATTTCCCTTATTTTAGGGCAAAAAGACAAAAATTTCCCTTATTTTGTGGCAAAAAAACAGTAATTTCTTTTATTTTGGAGCAAAATTGCAGAAATATCACTTATTTTGGGGCAAAATTGCAGAAATTTCACTTATTTCAGGGAAAAAAACAGAAATTTTTCTTAATTTGGGGCAAAAAGGCAGAAATTCCTAATATTTTGTGGCAAAAATGCAGAAATTCCCCTTATTTTGTGTCAAAAAGGCAGAAATTTCCCTTATCTGGGGGCACAATTGCAGAAATTTCAATTATTTCAGAGCATAATTCAAAAATTGCTTTTATTTTGGGGCAAAAAGACAGAACTTCCATTTCTTTTTGGGTAAAAAGGCAGAAATTTCACATATTTTGAGGTAAAAAGGCAGAAATTCTTCTTATTTTGGGGCAAAAATGAAGAAATTTCCCTTTTTGTGGCAAAAGGTATACATTCCCCTTATTTTTGGGAAAAAAAGCAGAAATTCCCCGTATTTTGTAGCAAAATTGCAGAAATTCCCCTAGTTGTGGGGCAAAAAGGGAGAAATTCCCTATTTGTTGGGGCAAAAAGACAGAAATTCTCCTTATTTTGGGGCAAAACTCAGAAATTCCACTTATTTTGGGGCAAAATTGCAGAAATTTCACTTATTTTGGGGCAAAATTGCAGAAATTTCACTTATTTCAGAGAAAAAAGGCAGAAATTTTCTTTATTTTGGGGAAAAAGGGCAGAAATTCCTAATATTTTGAGGTAAAAAGGCTGAAATTCGCCTTATTTGGTGGCAAAAAGGCAGAAATTTCCCTTATTTTAGGGCAAAAAGACAGAAATTCCCCTTATTTTGTGGCAAAAAGGCAGAAATTTCTTTCATTTTGGAGCAAAATTGCAGAAATTTCACTTATTTTGGGGCAAAATTGCAGAAATTTCACTTATTTCAGGGAAAAAAAGCAGAAATTTTCTTATTTTGGGGCAAAAAGCAGAAATTTCTTTCATTTTGGTACAAAATTGCAAAAATTTTTATTATTTTGGGGCAAAAAGGCAGAAATTTTTCTTATTTTGAGGTAAAAAGGCTGAAATTTCTCTTATTTTGGGGCAAAAAGTCAGAAATTCCGCTTATTTTGGGGCAAAAACAGACATTTCCCTTATTTTGGGGAAAAATTTTAGAAATTTAATTTATTTCAGGGCAAAAAGTCAGAAATTCCCCTTATTTTGGGGCAAAACTCAGAAATTCCACTTATTTTGGGGCTAAATTCCAGAAATTTTCCTTATTTTGGGCAAAATTCCAGAAATTTCACTTATTTGGGGCAAAATTGCAGAAATTTCACTTAATTCAGGAAAAAGGGCAGATATTTTCATTATTTTGGGGCAAAAAATCAGAAATTCCTAATATTTTGTGGCATAAATGCAGAAATTCCCCTTATTTTGTGTCAAAAAGGCAGAAATTTCACTTATTTCGGGGCATAATTCAAAAATTTCTTTTATTTTGGGGCAAAAAGACAGAAATTCCGTTTATTTTGGGGTAAAAAGGCAGAAATTTCACTTATTTTGAGGTAAAAAGGCAGAAATTCCTCTTATTTTGTGGCAAAAATGAAGAAATTTCCCTTCTGTGTGGCAAAAAGTATCCATTTCATTTATTTATGGCAAAATTGCAGAAATTCCCCATATTTTGGAGCAAAATTGCAGAAAATCCCCTAATTGTGGGGCAAAAAGTCAGAAATTCCTTATATGTTGGGGCAAAAACACCGAAATTCTCCTTATTTTGGGGCAAAACTCAGAATTCCACATATTTTGGGGCAAAATTCCAGAAATTTCCTTTATTTTGGGGCAAAATTGTAGAAATTTCACTTATTTTGAGGCAAAATTGCAGAAATTTCACTTATTTCAGGGAAAAAAGACAGAAATTTTCCTTATTTTGGGGCAAAAAGGCAGAAATTCCTAATATTTTGTGGCAAAAATGCAGAAATTTTCCTTATTTTCTGTCGAAAAAGCAGAAATTTCCCTTATTTGGGGGCAAAATTGCAGAAATTTCACTTATTTCAGGGCATATTTCAAAAATTCATTTTATTTTGGGGCAAAAAGAAGGAAATTCCGTTTATTTTTTGGTAAAAAGGCAGAAATTTCACTTATTTTGAGGTAAAAAGGCAGAAATTCCTCTTATTTTGGGGCAAAAATAAAGAAATTTCTATTTTTTGTGGCAAAAGGTATACATTCCCCTTATTTTTGGGGAAAAAAGCAGAAATACCCCATATTTTGGAGCAAAATTGCAGAAATTCCCCTAGTTGTGGGGCAAAAAGGGAGAAATTCACTATTTGTTGGGGCAAAAATACAGAAATTCTCCTTATATTAGGGCAAAACTCAGAAATTCCACTTATTTTGGGGCTAAATTCCAGAAATTTCCCTTATTTTGGGGAAAAATTGCAGAAATTTCACTTATTTGGGGCAAAATTGCAGAAATTTCACTTAATTCAGGAAAAAAGGCAGAAATTTTCATTATTTTGGGGCAAAAGTCAGAAATTCCTAATATTTTGTGGCAAAAATGCAGAAATGCTCCTTATTTTGTGTCAAAAAGGCAGAAATTTCCCTTATCTGGGGGCAAAATTGCAGAAATTTCACTTATTTCAGGGCATAATTAAAAAATTGCTTTTATTTTGGGGCAAAAAGACAGAAATTCCGTTTATTTTTGGGTAAAAAGGCAGAAATTTCACTTATTTTGAGGTAAAAAGGCAGAAATTCTTCTTATTTTGGGGCAAAAATGAAAAAATTTCCCTTTTTTGTGGGAAAAGGTATACATTCCCTTTATTTTTGTGAAAAAAAGCAGAAATTCCCCGTATTTTGGAGCAAAATTGCAGAAATTTCCCTAGTTGTGGGGCAAAAAGGGAGAAATTTCCTATTTTTTGGGGCAAAAAGACAGAAATTCTCCTTATTTTGGGGCAAAACTCAGAAATTCCACTTATTTTGGGGCAAAATTGCAGAAATTTCATTTATTTTGGGGCAAAATTGCAGAAATTTCACTTATGTCAGAGAAAAAAGGCAGAAATTTTCTTTTTTTGGGGGCAAAAAGGCAGAAATTCCTAATATTTTGAGGTAAAAAGGCTGAAATTCGCCTTATTTGGGGGCAAAAAGGCAGAAATTTCCCTTATTTTAGGGCAAAAAGACAAAAATTTCCCTTATTTTGTGGCAAAAAAACAGTAATTTCTTTTATTTTGGAGCAAAATTGCAGAAATATCACTTATTTTGGGGCAAAATTGCAGAAATTTCACTTATTTCAGGGAAAAAAACAGAAATTTTTCTTAATTTGGGGCAAAAAGGCAGAAATTCCTAATATTTTGTGGCAAAAATGCAGAAATTCCCCTTATTTTGTGTCAAAAAGGCAGAAATTTCCCTTATCTGGGGGCACAATTGCAGAAATTTCAATTATTTCAGAGCATAATTCAAAAATTGCTTTTATTTTGGGGCAAAAAGACAGAACTTCCATTTCTTTTTGGGTAAAAAGGCAGAAATTTCACATATTTTGAGGTAAAAAGGCAGAAATTCTTCTTATTTTGGGGCAAAAATGAAGAAATTTCCCTTTTTGTGGCAAAAGGTATACATTCCCCTTATTTTTGGGAAAAAAAGCAGAAATTCCCCGTATTTTGTAGCAAAATTGCAGAAATTCCCCTAGTTGTGGGGCAAAAAGGGAGAAATTCCCTATTTGTTGGGGCAAAAAGACAGAAATTCTCCTTATTTTGGGGCAAAACTCAGAAATTCCACTTATTTTGGGGCAAAATTGCAGAAATTTCACTTATTTTGGGGCAAAATTGCAGAAATTTCACTTATTTCAGAGAAAAAAGGCAGAAATTTTCTTTATTTTGGGGAAAAAGGGCAGAAATTCCTAATATTTTGAGGTAAAAAGGCTGAAATTCGCCTTATTTGGTGGCAAAAAGGCAGAAATTTCCCTTATTTTAGGGCAAAAAGACAGAAATTCCCCTTATTTTGTGGCAAAAAGGCAGAAATTTCTTTCATTTTGGAGCAAAATTGCAGAAATTTCACTTATTTTGGGGCAAAATTGCAGAAATTTCACTTATTTCAGGGAAAAAAAGCAGAAATTTTCTTATTTTGGGGCAAAAAGCAGAAATTTCTTTCATTTTGGTACAAAATTGCAAAAATTTTTATTATTTTGGGGCAAAAAGGCAGAAATTTTTCTTATTTTGAGGTAAAAAGGCTGAAATTTCTCTTATTTTGGGGCAAAAAGTCAGAAATTCCGCTTATTTTGGGGCAAAAACAGACATTTCCCTTATTTTGGGGAAAAATTTTAGAAATTTAATTTATTTCAGGGCAAAAAGTCAGAAATTCCCCTTATTTTGGGGCAAAACTCAGAAATTCCACTTATTTTGGGGCTAAATTCCAGAAATTTTCCTTATTTTGGGCAAAATTCCAGAAATTTCACTTATTTGGGGCAAAATTGCAGAAATTTCACTTAATTCAGGAAAAAGGGCAGATATTTTCATTATTTTGGGGCAAAAAATCAGAAATTCCTAATATTTTGTGGCATAAATGCAGAAATTCCCCTTATTTTGTGTCAAAAAGGCAGAAATTTCACTTATTTCGGGGCATAATTCAAAAATTTCTTTTATTTTGGGGCAAAAAGACAGAAATTCCGTTTATTTTGGGGTAAAAAGGCAGAAATTTCACTTATTTTGAGGTAAAAAGGCAGAAATTCCTCTTATTTTGTGGCAAAAATGAAGAAATTTCCCTTCTGTGTGGCAAAAAGTATCCATTTCATTTATTTATGGCAAAATTGCAGAAATTCCCCATATTTTGGAGCAAAATTGCAGAAAATCCCCTAATTGTGGGGCAAAAAGTCAGAAATTCCTTATATGTTGGGGCAAAAACACCGAAATTCTCCTTATTTTGGGGCAAAACTCAGAATTCCACATATTTTGGGGCAAAATTCCAGAAATTTCCTTTATTTTGGGGCAAAATTGTAGAAATTTCACTTATTTTGAGGCAAAATTGCAGAAATTTCACTTATTTCAGGGAAAAAAGACAGAAATTTTCCTTATTTTGGGGCAAAAAGGCAGAAATTCCTAATATTTTGTGGCAAAAATGCAGAAATTTTCCTTATTTTCTGTCGAAAAAGCAGAAATTTCCCTTATTTGGGGGCAAAATTGCAGAAATTTCACTTATTTCAGGGCATATTTCAAAAATTCATTTTATTTTGGGGCAAAAAGAAGGAAATTCCGTTTATTTTTTGGTAAAAAGGCAGAAATTTCACTTATTTTGAGGTAAAAAGGCAGAAATTCCTCTTATTTTGGGGCAAAAATAAAGAAATTTCTATTTTTTGTGGCAAAAGGTATACATTCCCCTTATTTTTGGGGAAAAAAGCAGAAATACCCCATATTTTGGAGCAAAATTGCAGAAATTCCCCTAGTTGTGGGGCAAAAAGGGAGAAATTCACTATTTGTTGGGGCAAAAATACAGAAATTCTCCTTATATTAGGGCAAAACTCAGAAATTCCACTTATTTTGGGACAAAATTGCAGAAATTTCACTTATTTTGGGGCAAAATTGCAAAAATTTCAATAATTTCAGGGAAAAAAGGCAGAAATTTTCCTTATTTTGGGCCAAAAAGGCAGAAATTCCTAATACTTTGTGGAAAAAATGCAGAAATTCCCCTTATTTTGTTTCAATATGGAGAAATTCCTCTTATTTTGAGGTAAAAAGGCTGAAATTCGCCTCATTTGGGGGCAGAAAGGCAGAAATTTCACTTATTTTGGGGCAAAAAAACAGAAATTCCTCTTATTTTGTGGCAAAAAGGCAGAAATTTCTTTTATTTTGGGGCAAAATTGCAGAAATTTAACTTATTTTGGGGCAAAATTGCAGAAATTTCTTTTATTTCAGGGAAAAAAGCAGAAATTTTCTTATTTTGGGGCAAAAAGCAAAAATTTTTATTATTTTGGGGCAAAAATGCAGAAATCTTCCTTATTTTGGGGAAAAATTACAGAAATTTCACTTATTTCAGTGAAAAAACGCAAAAATTTCTCTTATTTTGGGGCAAAAAGGCAGAAATTACTTTTAATTTGCTACAAAATTGCAGAAATTTTCTCTATTTTGGGGCAAAAATACAGAATTTCCCCATATTTTCGGGCAAAAAGGCAGAGATTCCCCTTATTATGAGGTAAAAAGGCGGAAATTCCCCTTATTTTGGAGCAAAAAGACAGAAATTCCCCATTTTTGTGTCAAAAAGGCAGAAATTTCCCTTATTTTGGGGCAAAATTGCAGAAATTTCACTTATTTCAGGGAAAAAGGCAGAAATTTTCCTTATTTTGGGGCAAAAGTCAGAAATTCCTAATATTTTGTGGCAAAAATGCAGAAATGCCCCTTATTTTGTGTCAAAAAGGCAGAAATTTCCCTTATCTGGGGGCAAAATTGCAGAAATTTCACTTATTTCAGGGCATAATTAAAAAATTGCTTTTATTTTGGGGCAAAAAGACAGAAATTCCGTTTATTTTTGGGTAAAAAGGCAGAAATTTCACTTATTTTGAGGTAAAAAGGCAGAAATTCTTCTTATTTTGGGGCAAAAATGAAAAAAATTCTCTTTTTTGTGGGAAAAGGTATACATTCCCTTTATTTTTGTGAAAAAAAGCAGAAATTCCCCGTATTTTGGAGCAAAATTGCAGAAATTTCCCTAGTTGTGGGGCAAAAAGGGAGAAATTTCCTATTTTTTGGGGCAAAAAGACAGAAATTCTCCTTATTTTGGGGCAAAACTCAGAAATTCCACTTATTTTGGGGCAAAATTGCAGAAATTTCACTTATTTTGGGGCAAAATTGCAGAAATTTCACTTATGTCAGAGAAAAAAGGCAGAAATTTTCTTTATTTTGGGGCAAAAAGGCAGAAATTCCTAATATTTTGAGGTAAAAAGGCTGAAATTCGCCTTATTTGGGGGCAAAAAGGCAGAAATTTCCCTTATTTTAGGGCAAAAAGATAGAAATTTCCCTTACTTTGTGGCAAAAAAACAGAAATTTCTTTTATTTTGGAGCAAAATTGCAGAAATATCACTTATTTTGGGGCAAAATTGCAGAAATTTCACTTATTTCAGGGAAAAAAGGCAGAAATTTTTCTTAATTTGAGGCAAAAAGGCAGAAATTCCTAATAGTTTGTGGCAAAAATGCAGAAATTCCCCTTATTTTGTGTCAAAAAGGCAGAAATTTCCCTTATCTGGGGGCACAATTGCAGAAATTTCAATTATTTCAGAGCATAATTCAAAAATTGCTTTTATTTTGGGGCAAAAAGACAGAACTTCCATTTCTTTTTGGGTAAAAAGGCAGAAATTTCACATATTTTGAGGTAAAAAGGCAGAAATTCTTCTTATTTTGGGGCAAAAATGAAGAAATTTCCCTTTTTGTGGCAAAAGGTATACATTCCCCTTATTTTTGGGAAAAAAAGCAGAAATTCCCCGTATTTTGGAGCAAAATTGCAGAAATTCCCCCAGTTGTGGGGCAAAAAGGGAGAAATTCCCTATTTGTTGGGGCAAAAAGACAGAAATTCTCCTTATTTTTGGGCAAAACTCAAAAATTCCACTTATTTTGGGGCAAAATTGCAGAAATTTTACTTATTTTGGGGCAAAATTGCAGAAATTTCACTTATTTCAGAGAAAAAAGGCAGAAATTTTCTTTATTTTGGGGAAAAAGGGCAGAAATTCCTAATATTTTGAGGTAAAAAGGCTGAAATTCGCCTTATTTGGTGGCAAAAAGGCAGAAATTTCTCTTATTTTAGGGCAAAAAGACAGAAATTCCCCTTATTTTGTGGCAAAAACGCAGAAATTTCTTTCATTTTGAAGCAAAATTGCAGAAATTTCACTTATTTTGGGGCAAAATTGCAGATATTTCACTTATTTCAGGGAAAAAAAGCAGAAATTTTCTTATTTTGGGGCAAAAAGCAGAAATTTCTTTCATTTTGGTACAAAATTGCAAAAATTTTTCTTATTTTGGGGCAAAAAGGCAGAAATTTCTCATATTTTGGGGCAAAAATGAAGAAATTTTCCTTATTTTGAGGTAAAAAGGCTGAAATTCCTCTTATTTTGGGGCAAAGAGTCAGAAATTCTGCTTATTTTGGGGCAAAACCAGACATTTCCCTTATTTTGGGGAAAAATTTTAGAAATTTAATTTATTTCAGGGCAAAAAGTCAGAAATTCCCCTTATTTTGGGGCAAAACTCAGAAATTCCACTTATTTTTGGGCTAAATTCCAGAAATTTTCCTTATTTTGGGCAAAATTCCAGAAATTTCACTTATTTGGGGCAAAATTGCAGAAATTTCACTTAATTCAGGAAAAAGGGCAGATATTTTCATTATTTTGGGGCAAAAAATCAGAAATTCCTAATATTTTGTGGCATAAATGCAGAAATTCCCCTTATTTTGTGTCAAAAAGGCAGAAATTTCACTTATTTCGGGGCATAATTCAAAAATTTCTTTTATTTTGGGGCAAAAAGACAGAAATTCCGTTTATTTTGGGGTAAAAAGGCAGAAATTTCACTTATTTTGAGGTAAAAAGGCAGAAATTCCTCTTATTTTGTGGCAAAAATGAAGAAATTTCCCTTCTGTGTGGCAAAAAGTATCCATTTCATTTATTTATGGCAAAATTGCAGAAATTCCCCATATTTTGGAGCAAAATTGCAGAAAATCCCCTAATTGTGGGGCAAAAAGTCAGAAATTCCTTATATGTTGGGGCAAAAACACCGAAATTCTCCTTATTTTGGGGCAAAACTCAGAATTCCACATATTTTGGGGCAAAATTCCAGAAATTTCCTTTATTTTGGGGCAAAATTGTAGAAATTTCACTTATTTTGAGGCAAAATTGCAGAAATTTCACTTATTTCAGGGAAAAAAGACAGAAATTTTCCTTATTTTGGGGCAAAAAGGCAGAAATTCCTAATATTTTGTGGCAAAAATGCAGAAATTTTCCTTATTTTGTGTCGAAAAAGCAGAAATTTCCCTTATTTGGGGGCAAAATTGCAGAAATTTCACTTATTTCAGGGCATATTTCAAAAATTCATTTTATTTTGGGGCAAAAAGACAGAAATTCCGTTTATTTTTTGGTAAAAAGGCAGAAATTTCACTTATTTTGAGGTAAAAAGGCAGAAATTCCTCTTATTTTGGGGCAAAAATAAAGAAATTTCTATTTTTTTGTGGCAAAAGGTATACATTCCCCTTATTTTTGGGGAAAAAAGCAGAAATACCCCATATTTTGGAGCAAAATTGCAGAAATTCCCCTAGTTGTGGGGCAAAAAGGGAGAAATTCACTATTTGTTGGGGCAAAAAGACAGAAATTCTCCTTATATTGGGGCAAAACTCAGAAATTCCACTTATTTTGGGACAAAATTGCAGAAATTTCACTTATTTTGGGGCAAAATTGCAAAAATTTCAATAATTTCAGGGAAAAAAGGCAGAAATTTTTTTTATTTTGGGGCAAAAGGCAGAAATTCCTAATACTTTGTGGAAAAAATGCAGAAATTCCCCTTATTTTGTTTCAAAAATGGAGAAATTCCTCTTATTTTGAAGTAAAAAGGCTGAAATTCGCCTTATTTGGGGGCAGAAAGGCAGAAATTTCACTTATTTTGGGGCAAAAAACCAGAAATTCCTCTTATTTTGTGGCAAAAAGGCAGAAATTTCTTTTATTTTGGGGCAAAATTGCAGAAATTTAACTTATTTTGGGGCAAAATTGCAGAAACTTCATTTATTTCAGGGAAAAAAGCAGAAATTTTCTTATTTTGGGGCAAAAAGGCAAAAATTTCTTTTATTTTGGTACAAAATTGCAAAAACTTTTATTATTTTGGGGCAAAAATGCAGAAATCTTCCTTATTTTGGGGAAAAATTACAGAAATTTCACTTATTTCAGTGAAAAAACGCAAAAATTTCTCTTATTTTGGGGCAAAAAGGCAGAAATTACTTTTAATTTGCTACAAAATTGCAGAAATTTTCTCTATTTTGGGGCAAAAATACAGAATTTCCCCATATTTTAGGGCAAAAAGGCAGAGATTCCCCTTATTATGAGGTAAAAAGGCGGAAATTCCCCTTATTTTGGAGCAAAAAGACAGAAATTCCCCTTATTTTGTGTCAAAAAGGCAGAAATTTCCCTTATTTTGGGGCAAAATTGCAGAAATTTCACTTATTTCAGGGAAAAAAGGCAGAAATTTCCCTTATTTTGGGGCAAAAGTCAGAAATTCCTAATATTTTGTGGCAAAAATGCAGAAATGCCCCTTATTTTGTGTCAAAAAGGCAGAAATTTCCCTTATCTGGGGGCAAAATTGCAGAAATTTCACTTATTTCAGGGCATAATTAAAAAATTGCTTTTATTTTGGGGCAAAAAGACAGAAATTCCGTTTATTTTTGGGTAAAAAGGCAGAAATTTCACTTATTTTGAGGTAAAAAGGCAGAAATTCTTCTTATTTTGGGGCAAAAATGAAAATATTTCCCTTTTTTGTGGGAAAAGGTATACATTCCCTTTATTTTTGTGAAAAAAAGCAGAAATTCCCCGTATTTTGGAGCAAAATTGCAGAAATTTCCCTAGTTGTGGGGCAAAAAGGGAGAAATTTCCTATTTTTTGGGGCAAAAAGACAGAAATTCTCCTTATTTTGGGGCAAAACTCAGAAATTCCACTTATTTTGGGGCAAAATTGCAGAAATTTCACTTATTTTGGGGCAAAATTGCAGAAATTTCACTTATGTCAGAGAAAAAAGGCAGAAATTTTCTTTATTTTGGGGCAAAAAGGCAGAAATTCCTAATATTTTGAGGTAAAAAGGCTGAAATTCGCCTTATTTGGGGGCAAAAAGGCAGAAATTTCCCTTATTTTAGGGCAAAAAGACAGAAATTTCCCTTATTTTGTGGCAAAAAAACAGTAATTTCTTTTATTTTGGAGCAAAATTGCAGAAATATCACTTATTTTGGGGCAAAATTGCAGAAATTTCACTTATTTCAGGGAAAAAAACAGAAATTTTTCTTAATTTGGGGCAAAAAGGCAGAAATTCCTAATATTTTGTGGCAAAAATGCAGAAATTCCCCTTATTTTGTGTCAAAAAGGCAGAAATTTCCCTTATCTGGGGGCACAATTGCAGAAATTTCAATTATTTCAGAGCATAATTCAAAAATTGCTTTTATTTTGGGGCAAAAAGACAGAACTTCCATTTCTTTTTGGGTAAAAAGGCAGAAATTTCACATATTTTGAGGTAAAAAGGCAGAAATTCTTCTTATTTTGGGGCAAAAATGAAGAAATTTCCCTTTTTGTGGCAAAAGGTATACATTCCCCTTATTTTTGGGAAAAAAAGCAGAAATTCCCCGTATTTTGTAGCAAAATTGCAGAAATTCCCCTAGTTGTGGGGCAAAAAGGGAGAAATTCCCTATTTGTTGGGGCAAAAAGACAGAAATTCTCCTTATTTTGGGGCAAAACTCAGAAATTCCACTTATTTTGGGGCAAAATTGCAGAAATTTCACTTATTTTGGGGCAAAATTGCAGAAATTTCACTTATTTCAGAGAAAAAAGGCAGAAATTTTCTTTATTTTGGGGAAAAAGGGCAGAAATTCCTAATATTTTGAGGTAAAAAGGCTGAAATTCGCCTTATTTGGTGGCAAAAAGGCAGAAATTTCCCTTATTTTAGGGCAAAAAGACAGAAATTCCCCTTATTTTGTGGCAAAAAGGCAGAAATTTCTTTCATTTTGGAGCAAAATTGCAGAAATTTCACTTATTTTGGGGCAAAATTGCAGAAATTTCACTTATTTCAGGGAAAAAAAGCAGAAATTTTCTTATTTTGGGGCAAAAAGCAGAAATTTCTTTCATTTTGGTACAAAATTGCAAAAATTTTTATTATTTTGGGGCAAAAAGGCAGAAATTTTTCTTATTTTGAGGTAAAAAGGCTGAAATTTCTCTTATTTTGGGGCAAAAAGTCAGAAATTCCGCTTATTTTGGGGCAAAAACAGACATTTCCCTTATTTTGGGGAAAAATTTTAGAAATTTAATTTATTTCAGGGCAAAAAGTCAGAAATTCCCCTTATTTTGGGGCAAAACTCAGAAATTCCACTTATTTTGGGGCTAAATTCCAGAAATTTTCCTTATTTTGGGCAAAATTCCAGAAATTTCACTTATTTGGGGCAAAATTGCAGAAATTTCACTTAATTCAGGAAAAAGGGCAGATATTTTCATTATTTTGGGGCAAAAAATCAGAAATTCCTAATATTTTGTGGCATAAATGCAGAAATTCCCCTTATTTTGTGTCAAAAAGGCAGAAATTTCACTTATTTCGGGGCATAATTCAAAAATTTCTTTTATTTTGGGGCAAAAAGACAGAAATTCCGTTTATTTTGGGGTAAAAAGGCAGAAATTTCACTTATTTTGAGGTAAAAAGGCAGAAATTCCTCTTATTTTGTGGCAAAAATGAAGAAATTTCCCTTCTGTGTGGCAAAAAGTATCCATTTCATTTATTTATGGCAAAATTGCAGAAATTCCCCATATTTTGGAGCAAAATTGCAGAAAATCCCCTAATTGTGGGGCAAAAAGTCAGAAATTCCTTATATGTTGGGGCAAAAACACGGAAATTCTCCTTATTTTGGGGCAAAACTCAGAATTCCACATATTTTGGGGCAAAATTCCAGAAATTTCCTTTATTTTGGGGCAAAATTGTAGAAATTTCACTTATTTTGAGGCAAAATTGCAGAAATTTCACTTATTTCAGGGAAAAAAGACAGAAATTTTCCTTATTTTGGGGCAAAAAGGCAGAAATTCCTAATATTTTGTGGCAAAAATGCAGAAATTTTCCTTATTTTGTGTCGAAAAAGCAGAAATTTCCCTTATTTGGGGGCAAAATTGCAGAAATTTCACTTATTTCAGGGCATATTTCAAAAATTCATTTTATTTTGGGGCAAAAAGACAGAAATTCCGTTTATTTTTTGGTAAAAAGGCAGAAATTTCACTTATTTTGAGGTAAAAAGGCAGAAATTCCTCTTATTTTGGGGCAAAAATAAAGAAATTTCTATTTTTTTGTGGCAAAAGGTATACATTCCCCTTATTTTTGGGGAAAAAAGCAGAAATACCCCATATTTTGGAGCAAAATTGCAGAAATTCCCCTAGTTGTGGGGCGAAAAGGGAGAAATTCACTATTTGTTGGGGCAAAAAGACAGAAATTCTCCTTATATTGGGGCAAAACTCAGAAATTCCACTTATTTTGGGACAAAATTGCAGAAATTTCACTTATTTTGGGGCAAAATTGCAAAAATTTCAATAATTTCAGGGAAAAAAGGCAGAAATTTTTTTTATTTTGGGGCAAAAGGCAGAAATTCCTAATACTTTGTGGAAAAAATGCAGAAATTCCCCTTATTTTGTTTCAAAAATGGAGAAATTCCTCTTATTTTGAAGTAAAAAGGCTGAAATTCGCCTTATTTGGGGGCAGAAAGGCAGAAATTTCACTTATTTTGGGGCAAAAAACCAGAAATTCCTCTTATTTTGTGGCAAAAAGGCAGAAATTTCTTTTATTTTGGGGCAAAATTGCAGAAATTTAACTTATTTTGGGGCAAAATTGCAGAAACTTCATTTATTTCAGGGAAAAAAGCAGAAATTTTCTTATTTTGGGGCAAAAAGGCAAAAATTTCTTTTATTTTGGTACAAAATTGCAAAAACTTTTATTATTTTGGGGCAAAAATGCAGAAATCTTCCTTATTTTGGGGAAAAATTACAGAAATTTCACTTATTTCAGTGAAAAAACGCAAAAATTTCTCTTATTTTGGGGCAAAAAGGCAGAAATTACTTTTAATTTGCTACAAAATTGCAGAAATTTTCTCTATTTTGGGGCAAAAATACAGAATTTCCCCATATTTTAGGGCAAAAAGGCAGAGATTCCCCTTATTATGAGGTAAAAAGGCGGAAATTCCCCTTATTTTGGAGCAAAAAGACAGAAATTCCCCTTATTTTGTGTCAAAAAGGCAGAAATTTCCCTTATTTTGGGGCAAAATTGCAGAAATTTCACTTATTTCAGGGAAAAAAGGCAGAAATTTCCCTTATTTTGGGGCAAAAGTCAGAAATTCCTAATATTTTGTGGCAAAAATGCAGAAATGCCCCTTATTTTGTGTCAAAAAGGCAGAAATTTCCCTTATCTGGGGGCAAAATTGCAGAAATTTCACTTATTTCAGGGCATAATTAAAAAATTGCTTTTATTTTGGGGCAAAAAGACAGAAATTCCGTTTATTTTTGGGTAAAAAGGCAGAAATTTCACTTATTTTGAGGTAAAAAGGCAGAAATTCTTCTTATTTTGGGGCAAAAATGAAAATATTTCCCTTTTTTGTGGGAAAAGGTATACATTCCCTTTATTTTTGTGAAAAAAAGCAGAAATTCCCCGTATTTTGGAGCAAAATTGCAGAAATTTCCCTAGTTGTGGGGCAAAAAGGGAGAAATTTCCTATTTTTTGGGGCAAAAAGACAGAAATTCTCCTTATTTTGGGGCAAAACTCAGAAATTCCACTTATTTTGGGGCAAAATTGCAGAAATTTCACTTATTTTGGGGCAAAATTGCAGAAATTTCACTTATGTCAGAGAAAAAAGGCAGAAATTTTCTTTATTTTGGGGCAAAAAGGCAGAAATTCCTAATA
Source organism: Micromys minutus (assembly GCF_963924665.1). Classification (NCBI taxonomy): domain Eukaryota; kingdom Metazoa; phylum Chordata; class Mammalia; order Rodentia; family Muridae; genus Micromys; species Micromys minutus. The sequence goes on along the minus strand of NW_027667666.1, from coordinate 440,014 downwards.
TTTTGAGGTAAAAAGGCTGAAATTCGCCTTATTTGGGGGCAAAAAGGCAGAAATTTCCCTTATTTTAGGGCAAAAAGACAGAAATTTCCCTTATTTTGTGGCAAAAAAACAGTAATTTCTTTTATTTTGGAGCAAAATTGCAGAAATATCACTTATTTTGGGGCAAAATTGCAGAAATTTCACTTATTTCAGGGAAAAAAACAGAAATTTTTCTTAATTTGGGGCAAAAAGGCAGAAATTCCTAATATTTTGTGGCAAAAATGCAGAAATTCCCCTTATTTTGTGTCAAAAAGGCAGAAATTTCCCTTATCTGGGGGCACAATTGCAGAAATTTCAATTATTTCAGAGCATAATTCAAAAATTGCTTTTATTTTGGGGCAAAAAGACAGAACTTCCATTTCTTTTTGGGTAAAAAGGCAGAAATTTCACATATTTTGAGGTAAAAAGGCAGAAATTCTTCTTATTTTGGGGCAAAAATGAAGAAATTTCCCTTTTTGTGGCAAAAGGTATACATTCCCCTTATTTTTGGGAAAAAAAGCAGAAATTCCCCGTATTTTGTAGCAAAATTGCAGAAATTCCCCTAGTTGTGGGGCAAAAAGGGAGAAATTCCCTATTTGTTGGGGCAAAAAGACAGAAATTCTCCTTATTTTGGGGCAAAACTCAGAAATTCCACTTATTTTGGGGCAAAATTGCAGAAATTTCACTTATTTTGGGGCAAAATTGCAGAAATTTCACTTATTTCAGAGAAAAAAGGCAGAAATTTTCTTTATTTTGGGGAAAAAGGGCAGAAATTCCTAATATTTTGAGGTAAAAAGGCTGAAATTCGCCTTATTTGGTGGCAAAAAGGCAGAAATTTCCCTTATTTTAGGGCAAAAAGACAGAAATTCCCCTTATTTTGTGGCAAAAAGGCAGAAATTTCTTTCATTTTGGAGCAAAATTGCAGAAATTTCACTTATTTTGGGGCAAAATTGCAGAAATTTCACTTATTTCAGGGAAAAAAAGCAGAAATTTTCTTATTTTGGGGCAAAAAGCAGAAATTTCTTTCATTTTGGTACAAAATTGCAAAAATTTTTATTATTTTGGGGCAAAAAGGCAGAAATTTTTCTTATTTTGAGGTAAAAAGGCTGAAATTTCTCTTATTTTGGGGCAAAAAGTCAGAAATTCCGCTTATTTTGGGGCAAAAACAGACATTTCCCTTATTTTGGGGAAAAATTTTAGAAATTTAATTTATTTCAGGGCAAAAAGTCAGAAATTCCCCTTATTTTGGGGCAAAACTCAGAAATTCCACTTATTTTGGGGCTAAATTCCAGAAATTTTCCTTATTTTGGGCAAAATTCCAGAAATTTCACTTATTTGGGGCAAAATTGCAGAAATTTCACTTAATTCAGGAAAAAGGGCAGATATTTTCATTATTTTGGGGCAAAAAATCAGAAATTCCTAATATTTTGTGGCATAAATGCAGAAATTCCCCTTATTTTGTGTCAAAAAGGCAGAAATTTCACTTATTTCGGGGCATAATTCAAAAATTTCTTTTATTTTGGGGCAAAAAGACAGAAATTCCGTTTATTTTGGGGTAAAAAGGCAGAAATTTCACTTATTTTGAGGTAAAAAGGCAGAAATTCCTCTTATTTTGTGGCAAAAATGAAGAAATTTCCCTTCTGTGTGGCAAAAAGTATCCATTTCATTTATTTATGGCAAAATTGCAGAAATTCCCCATATTTTGGAGCAAAATTGCAGAAAATCCCCTAATTGTGGGGCAAAAAGTCAGAAATTCCTTATATGTTGGGGCAAAAACACCGAAATTCTCCTTATTTTGGGGCAAAACTCAGAATTCCACATATTTTGGGGCAAAATTCCAGAAATTTCCTTTATTTTGGGGCAAAATTGTAGAAATTTCACTTATTTTGAGGCAAAATTGCAGAAATTTCACTTATTTCAGGGAAAAAAGACAGAAATTTTCCTTATTTTGGGGCAAAAAGGCAGAAATTCCTAATATTTTGTGGCAAAAATGCAGAAATTTTCCTTATTTTCTGTCGAAAAAGCAGAAATTTCCCTTATTTGGGGGCAAAATTGCAGAAATTTCACTTATTTCAGGGCATATTTCAAAAATTCATTTTATTTTGGGGCAAAAAGAAGGAAATTCCGTTTATTTTTTGGTAAAAAGGCAGAAATTTCACTTATTTTGAGGTAAAAAGGCAGAAATTCCTCTTATTTTGGGGCAAAAATAAAGAAATTTCTATTTTTTGTGGCAAAAGGTATACATTCCCCTTATTTTTGGGGAAAAAAGCAGAAATACCCCATATTTTGGAGCAAAATTGCAGAAATTCCCCTAGTTGTGGGGCAAAAAGGGAGAAATTCACTATTTGTTGGGGCAAAAATACAGAAATTCTCCTTATATTAGGGCAAAACTCAGAAATTCCACTTATTTTGGGACAAAATTGCAGAAATTTCACTTATTTTGGGGCAAAATTGCAAAAATTTCAATAATTTCAGGGAAAAAAGGCAGAAATTTTCCTTATTTTGGGGCAAAAAGGCAGAAATTCCTAATACTTTGTGGAAAAAATGCAGAAATTCCCCTTATTTTGTTTCAATATGGAGAAATTCCTCTTATTTTGAGGTAAAAAGGCTGAAATTCGCCTCATTTGGGGGCAGAAAGGCAGAAATTTCACTTATTTTGGGGCAAAAAAACAGAAATTCCTCTTATTTTGTGGCAAAAAGGCAGAAATTTCTTTTATTTTGGGGCAAAATTGCAGAAATTTAACTTATTTTGGGGCAAAATTGCAGAAATTTCTTTTATTTCAGGGAAAAAAGCAGAAATTTTCTTATTTTGGGGCAAAAAGGCAAAAATTTTTATTATTTTGGGGCAAAAATGCAGAAATCTTCCTTATTTTGGGGAAAAATTACAGAAATTTCACTTATTTCAGGGAAAAAACGCAAAAATTTCTCTTATTTTGGGGCAAAAAGGCAGAAATTACTTTTAATTTGCTACAAAATTGCAGAAATTTTCTCTATTTTGGGGCAAAAATACAGAATTTCCCCATATTTTCGGGCAAAAAGGCAGAGATTCCCCTTATTATGAGGTAAAAAGGCGGAAATTCCCCTTATTTTGGAGCAAAAAGACAGAAATTCCCCATATTTTGTGTCAAAAAGGCAGAAATTTCCCTTATTTTGGGGCAAAATTGCAGAAATTTCACTTATTTCAGGGAAAAAGGCAGAAATTTTCCTTATTTTGGGGCAAAAGTCAGAAATTCCTAATATTTTGTGGCAAAAATGCAGAAATGCCCCTTATTTTGTGTCAAAAAGGCAGAAATTTCCCTTATCTGGGGGCAAAATTGCAGAAATTTCACTTATTTCAGGGCATAATTAAAAAATTGCTTTTATTTTGGGGCAAAAAGACAGAAATTCCGTTTATTTTTGGGTAAAAAGGCAGAAATTTCACTTATTTTGAGGTAAAAAGGCAGAAATTCTTCTTATTTTGGGGCAAAAATGAAAAAAATTCTCTTTTTTGTGGGAAAAGGTATACATTCCCTTTATTTTTGTGAAAAAAAGCAGAAATTCCCCGTATTTTGGAGCAAAATTGCAGAAATTCCCCTAGTTGTGGGGCAAAAAGGGAGAAATTTCCTATTTGTTGGGGCAAAAAGACAGAAATTCTCCTTATTTTGGGGCAAAACTCAGAAATTCCACTTATTTTGGGGCAAAATTGCAGAAATTTCACTTATTTTGGGGCAAAATTGCAGAAATTTCACATATGTCAGAGAAAAAAGGCAGAAATTTTCTTTATTTTGGGGCAAAAAGGCAGAAATTCCTAATATTTTGAAGTAAAAAGGCTGAAATTCGCCTTATTTGGGGGCAAAAAGGCAGAAATTTCCCTTATTTTAGGGCAAAAAGATAGAAATTTCCCTTACTTTGTGGCAAAAAAACAGAAATTTCTTTTATTTTGGAGCAAAATTGCAGAAATATCACTTATTTTGGGGCAAAATTGCAGAAATTTCACTTATTTCAGGGAAAAAAGGCAGAAATTTTTCTTAATTTGAGGCAAAAAGGCAGAAATTCCTAATAGTTTGTGGCAAAAATGCAGAAATTCCCCTTATTTTGTGTCAAAAAGGCAGAAATTTCCCTTATCTGGGGGCACAATTGCAGAAATTTCAATTATTTCAGAGCATAATTCAAAAATTGCTTTTATTTTGGGGCAAAAAGACAGAACTTCCATTACTTTTTGGGTAAAAAGGCAGAAATTTCACATATTTTGAGGTAAAAAGGCAGAAATTCTTCTTATTTTGGGGCAAAAATGAAGAAATTTCCCTTTTTGTGGCAAAAGGTATACATTCCCTTTATTTTTGTGAAAAAAAGCAGAAATTCCCCGTATTTTGGAGCAAAATTGCAGAAATTTCCCTAGTTGTGGGGCAAAAAGGGAGAAATTTCCTATTTTTTGGGGCAAAAAGACAGAAATTCTCCTTATTTTGGGGCAAAACTCAGAAATTCCACTTATTTTGGGGCAAAATTGCAGAAATTTCACTTATTTTGGGGCAAAATTGCAGAAATTTCACTTATGTCAGAGAAAAAAGGCAGAAATTTTCTTTATTTTGGGGCAAAAAGGCAGAAATTCCTAATATTTTGAGGTAAAAAGGCTGAAATTCGCCTTATTTGGGGGCAAAAAGGCAGAAATTTCCCTTATTTTAGGGCAAAAAGACAGAAATTTCCCTTATTTTGTGGCAAAAAAACAGTAATTTCTTTTATTTTGGAGCAAAATTGCAGAAATATCACTTATTTTGGGGCAAAATTGCAGAAATTTCACTTATTTCAGGGAAAAAAACAGAAATTTTTCTTAATTTGGGGCAAAAAGGCAGAAATTCCTAATATTTTGTGGCAAAAATGCAGAAATTCCCCTTATTTTGTGTCAAAAAGGCAGAAATTTCCCTTATCTGGGGGCACAATTGCAGAAATTTCAATTATTTCAGAGCATAATTCAAAAATTGCTTTTATTTTGGGGCAAAAAGACAGAACTTCCATTTCTTTTTGGGTAAAAAGGCAGAAATTTCACATATTTTGAGGTAAAAAGGCAGAAATTCTTCTTATTTTGGGGCAAAAATGAAGAAATTTCCCTTTTTGTGGCAAAAGGTATACATTCCCCTTATTTTTGGGAAAAAAAGCAGAAATTCCCCGTATTTTGTAGCAAAATTGCAGAAATTCCCTTAGTTGTGGGGCAAAAAGGGAGAAATTCCCTATTTGTTGGGGCAAAAAGACAGAAATTCTCCTTATTTTGGGGCAAAACTCAGAAATTCCACTTATTTTGGGGCAAAATTGCAGAAATTTCACTTATTTTGGGGCAAAATTGCAGAAATTTCACTTATTTCAGAGAAAAAAGGCAGAAATTTTCTTTATTTTGGGGAAAAAGAGCAGAAATTCCTAATATTTTGAGGTAAAAAGGCTGAAATTCGCCTTATTTGGTGGCAAAAAGGCAGAAATTTCCCTTATTTTAGGGCAAAAAGACAGAAATTCCCCTTATTTTGTGGCAAAAAGGCAGAAATTTCTTTCATTTTGGAGCAAAATTGCAGAAATTTCACTTATTTTGGGGCAAAATTGCAGAAATTTCACTTATTTCAGGGAAAAAAAGCAGAAATTTTCTTATTTTGGGGCAAAAAGCAGAAATTTCTTTCATTTTGGTACAAAATTGCAAAAATTTTTATTATTTTGGGGCAAAAAGGCAGAAATTTTTCTTATTTTGAGGTAAAAAGGCTGAAATTTCTCTTATTTTGGGGCAAAAAGTCAGAAATTCCGCTTATTTTGGGGCAAAAACAGACATTTCCCTTATTTTGGGGAAAATTTTTAGAAATTTAATTTATTTCAGGGCAAAAAGTCAGAAATTCCCCTTATTTTGGGGCAAAACTCAGAAATTCCACTTATTTTGGGGCTAAATTCCAGAAATTTTCCTTATTTTGGGCAAAATTCCAGAAATTTCACTTATTTGGGGCAAAATTGCAGAAATTTCACTTAATTCAGGAAAAAGGGCAGATATTTTCATTATTTTGGGGCAAAAAATCAGAAATTCCTAATATTTTGTGGCATAAATGCAGAAATTCCCCTTATTTTGTGTCAAAAAGGCAGAAATTTCACTTATTTCGGGGCATAATTCAAAAATTTCTTTTATTTTGGGGCAAAAAGACAGAAATTCCGTTTATTTTGGGGTAAAAAGGCAGAAATTTCACTTATTTTGAGGTAAAAAGGCAGAAATTCCTCTTATTTTGTGGCAAAAATGAAGAAATTTCCCTTCTGTGTGGCAAAAAGTATCCATTTCATTTATTTATGGCAAAATTGCAGAAATTCCCCATATTTTGGAGCAAAATTGCAGAAAATCCCCTAATTGTGGGGCAAAAAGTCAGAAATTCCTTATATGTTGGGGCAAAAACACGGAAATTCTCCTTATTTTGGGGCAAAACTCAGAATTCCACATATTTTGGGGCAAAATTCCAGAAATTTCCTTTATTTTGGGGCAAAATTGTAGAAATTTCACTTATTTTGAGGCAAAATTGCAGAAATTTCACTTATTTCAGGGAAAAAAGACAGAAATTTTCCTTATTTTGGGGCAAAAAGGCAGAAATTCCTAATATTTTGTGGCAAAAATGCAGAAATTTTCCTTATTTTGTGTCGAAAAAGCAGAAATTTCCCTTATTTGGGGGCAAAATTGCAGAAATTTCACTTATTTCAGGGCATATTTCAAAAATTCATTTTATTTTGGGGCAAAAAGACAGAAATTCCGTTTATTTTTTGGTAAAAAGGCAGAAATTTCACTTATTTTGAGGTAAAAAGGCAGAAATTCCTCTTATTTTGGGGCAAAAATAAAGAAATTTCTATTTTTTTGTGGCAAAAGGTATACATTCCCCTTATTTTTGGGGAAAAAAGCAGAAATACCCCATATTTTGGAGCAAAATTGCAGAAATTCCCCTAGTTGTGGGGCAAAAAGGGAGAAATTCACTATTTGTTGGGGCAAAATGACAGAAATTCTCCTTATATTGGGGCAAAACTCAGAAATTCCACTTATTTTGGGACAAAATTGCAGAAATTTCACTTATTTTGGGGCAAAATTGCAAAAATTTCAATAATTTCAGGGAAAAAAGGCAGAAATTTTTTTTATTTTGGGGCAAAAGGCAGAAATTCCTAATACTTTGTGGAAAAAATGCAGAAATTCCCCTTATTTTGTTTCAAAAATGGAGAAATTCCTCTTATTTTGAAGTAAAAAGGCTGAAATTCGCCTTATTTGGGGGCAGAAAGGCAGAAATTTCACTTATTTTGGGGCAAAAAACCAGAAATTCCTCTTATTTTGTGGCAAAAAGGCAGAAATTTCTTTTATTTTGGGGCAAAATTGCAGAAATTTAACTTATTTTGGGGCAAAATTGCAGAAACTTCATTTATTTCAGGGAAAAAAGCAGAAATTTTCTTATTTTGGGGCAAAAAGGCAAAAATTTCTTTTATTTTGGTACAAAATTGCAAAAACTTTTATTATTTTGGGGCAAAAATGCAGAAATCTTCCTTATTTTGGGGAAAAATTACAGAAATTTCACTTATTTCAGTGAAAAAACGCAAAAATTTCTCTTATTTTGGGGCAAAAAGGCAGAAATTACTTTTAATTTGCTACAAAATTGCAGAAATTTTCTCTATTTTGGGGCAAAAATACAGAATTTCCCCATATTTTAGGGCAAAAAGGCAGAGATTCCCCTTATTATGAGGTAAAAAGGCGGAAATTCCCCTTATTTTGGAGCAAAAAGACAGAAATTCCCCTTATTTTGTGTCAAAAAGGCAGAAATTTCCCTTATTTTGGGGCAAAATTGCAGAAATTTCACTTATTTCAGGGAAAAAAGGCAGAAATTTCCCTTATTTTGGGGCAAAAGTCAGAAATTCCTAATATTTTGTGGCAAAAATGCAGAAATGCCCCTTATTTTGTGTCAAAAAGGCAGAAATTTCCCTTATCTGGGGGCAAAATTGCAGAAATTTCACTTATTTCAGGGCATAATTAAAAAATTGCTTTTATTTTGGGGCAAAAAGACAGAAATTCCGTTTATTTTTGGGTAAAAAGGCAGAAATTTCACTTATTTTGAGGTAAAAAGGCAGAAATTCTTCTTATTTTGGGGCAAAAATGAAAATATTTCCCTTTTTTGTGGGAAAAGGTATACATTCCCTTTATTTTTGTGAAAAAAAGCAGAAATTCCCCGTATTTTGGAGCAAAATTGCAGAAATTTCCCTAGTTGTGGGGCAAAAAGGGAGAAATTTCCTATTTTTTGGGGCAAAAAGACAGAAATTCTCCTTATTTTGGGGCAAAACTCAGAAATTCCACTTATTTTGGGGCAAAATTGCAGAAATTTCACTTATTTTGGGGCAAAATTGCAGAAATTTCACTTATGTCAGAGAAAAAAGGCAGAAATTTTCTTTATTTTGGGGCAAAAAGGCAGAAATTCCTAATATTTTGAGGTAAAAAGGCTGAAATTCGCCTTATTTGGGGGCAAAAAGGCAGAAATTTCCCGTATTTTAGGGCAAAAAGACAGAAATTTCCCTTATTTTGTGGCAAAAAAACAGTAATTTCTTTTATTTTGGAGCAAAATTGCAGAAATATCACTTATTTTGGGGCAAAATTGCAGAAATTTCACTTATTTCAGGGAAAAAAACAGAAATTTTTCTTAATTTGGGGCAAAAAGGCAGAAATTCATAATATTTTGTGGCAAAAATGCAGAAATTCCCCTTATTTTGTGTCAAAAAGGCAGAAATTTCCCTTATCTGGGGGCACAATTGCAGAAATTTCAATCATTTCAGAGCATAATTCAAAAATTGCTTTTATTTTGGGGCAAAAAGACAGAACTTCCATTTCTTTTTGGGTAAAAAGGCAGAAATTTCACATATTTTGAGGTAAAAAGGCAGAAATTCTTCTTATTTTGGGGCAAAAATGAAGAAATTTCCCTTTTTGTGGCAAAAGGTATACATTCCCCTTATTTTTGGGAAAAAAAGCAGAAATTCCCCGTATTTTGTAGCAAAATTGCAGAAATTCCCCTAGTTGTGGGGCAAAAAGGGAGAAATTCCCTATTTGTTGGGGCAAAAAGACAGAAATTCTCCTTATTTTGGGGCAAAACTCAGAAATTCCACTTATTTTGGGGCAAAATTGCAGAAATTTCACTTATTTTGGGGCAAAATTGCAGAAATTTCACTTATTTCAGAGAAAAAAGGCAGAAATTTTCTTTATTTTGGGGAAAAAGGGCAGAAATTCCTAATATTTTGAGGTAAAAAGGCTGAAATTCGCCTTATTTGGTGGCAAAAAGGCAGAAATTTCCCTTATTTTAGGGCAAAAAGACAGAAATTCCCCTTATTTTGTGGCAAAAAGGCAGAAATTTCTTTCATTTTGGAGCAAAATTGCAGAAATTTCACTTATTTTGGGGCAAAATTGCAGAAATTTCACTTATTTCAGGGAAAAAAAGCAGAAATTTTCTTATTTTGGGGCAAAAAGCAGAAATTTCTTTCATTTTGGTACAAAATTGCAAAAATTTTTATTATTTTGGGGCAAAAAGGCAGAAATTTTTCTTATTTTGAGGTAAAAAGGCTGAAATTTCTCTTATTTTGGGGCAAAAAGTCAGAAATTCCGCTTATTTTGGGGCAAAAACAGACATTTCCCTTATTTTGGGGAAAAATTTTAGAAATTTAATTTATTTCAGGGCAAAAAGTCAGAAATTCCCCTTATTTTGGGGCAAAACTCAGAAATTCCACTTATTTTGGGGCTAAATTCCAGAAATTTTCCTTATTTTGGGCAAAATTCCAGAAATTTCACTTATTTGGGGCAAAATTGCAGAAATTTCACTTAATTTAGGAAAAAGGGCAGATATTTTCATTATTTTGGGGCAAAAAATCAGAAATTCCTAATATTTTGTGGCATAAATGCAGAAATTCCCCCTTATTTTGTGTCAAAAAGGCAGAAATTTCACTTATTTCGGGGCATAATTCAAAAATTTCTTTTATTTTGGGGCAAAAAGACAGAAATTCCGTTTATTTTGGGGTAAAAAGGCAGAAATTTCACTTATTTTGAGGTAAAAAGGCAGAAATTCCTCTTATTTTGTGGCAAAAATGAAGAAATTTCCCTTCTGTGTGGCAAAAAGTATCCATTTCATTTATTTATGGCAAAATTGCAGAAATTCCCCATATATGGAGCAAAATTGCAGAAAATCCCCTAATTGTGGGGCAAAAAGTCAGAAATTCCTTATATGTTGGGGCAAAAACACCGAAATTCTCCTTATTTTGGGGCAAAACTCAGAATTCCACATATTTTGGGGCAAAATTCCAGAAATTTCCTTTATTTTGGGGCAAAATTGTAGAAATTTCACTTATTTTGAGGCAAAATTGCAGAAATTTCACTTATTTCAGGGAAAAAAGACAGAAATTTTCCTTATTTTGGGGCAAAAAGGCAGAAATTCCTAATATTTTGTGGCAAAAATGCAGAAATTTTCCTTATTTTCTGTCGAAAAAGCAGAAATTTCCCTTATTTGGGGGCAAAATTGCAGAAATTTCACTTATTTCAGGGCATATTTCAAAAATTCATTTTATTTTGGGGCAAAAAGAAGGAAATTCCGTTTATTTTTTGGTAAAAAGGCAGAAATTTCACTTATTTTGAGGTAAAAAGGCAGAAATTCCTCTTATTTTGGGGCAAACATAAAGAAATTTCTATTTTTTGTGGCAAAAGGTATACATTCCCCTTATTTTTGGGGAAAAAAGCAGAAATACCCCATATTTTGGAGCAAAATTGCAGAAATTCCCCTAGTTGTGGGGCAAAAAGGGAGAAATTCACTATTTGTTGGGGCAAAAATACAGAAATTCTCCTTATATTAGGGCAAAACTCAGAAATTCCACTTATTTTGGGACAAAATTGCAGAAATTTCACTTATTTTGGGGCAAAATTGCAAAAATTTCAATAATTTCAGGGAAAAAAGGCAGAAATTTTCCTTATTTTGGGGCAAAAAGGCAGAAATTCCTAATACTTTGTGGAAAAAATGCAGAAATTCCCCTTATTTTGTTTCAATATGGAGAAATTCCTCTTATTTTGAGGTAAAAAGGCTGAAATTCGCCTCATTTGGGGGCAGAAAGGCAGAAATTTCACTTATTTTGGGGCAAAAAAACAGAAATTCCTCTTATTTTGTGGCAAAAAGGCAGAAATTTCTTTTATTTTGGGGCAAAATTGCAGAAATTTAACTTATTTTGGGGCAAAATTGCAGAAATTTCTTTTATTTCAGGGAAAAAAGCAGAAATTTTCTTATTTTGGGGCAAAAAGGCAAAAATTTTTATTATTTTGGGGCAAAAATGCAGAAATCTTCCTTATTTTGGGGAAAAATTACAGAAATTTCACTTATTTCAGGGAAAAAACGCAAAAATTTCTCTTATTTTGGGGCAAAAAGGCAGAAATTACTTTTAATTTGCTACAAAATTGCAGAAATTTTCTCTATTTTGGGGCAAAAATACAGAATTTCCCCATATTTTCGGGCAAAAAGGCAGAGATTCCCCTTATTATGAGGTAAAAAGGCGGAAATTCCCCTTATTTTGGAGCAAAAAGACAGAAATTCCCCATATTTTGTGTCAAAAAGGCAGAAATTTCCCTTATTTTGGGGCAAAATTGCAGAAATTTCACTTATTTCAGGGAAAAAGGCAGAAATTTTCCTTATTTTGGGGCAAAAGTCAGAAATTCCTAATATTTTGTGGCAAAAATGCAGAAATGCCCCTTATTTTGTGTCAAAAAGGCAGAAATTTCCCTTATCTGGGGGCAAAATTGCAGAAATTTCACTTATTTCAGGGCATAATTAAAAAATTGCTTTTATTTTGGGGCAAAAAGACAGAAATTCCGTTTATTTTTGGGTAAAAAGGCAGAAATTTCACTTATTTTGAGGTAAAAAGGCAGAAATTCTTCTTATTTTGGGGCAAAAATGAAAAAAATTCTCTTTTTTGTGGGAAAAGGTATACATTCCCTTTATTTTTGTGAAAAAAAGCAGAAATTCCCCGTATTTTGGAGCAAAATTGCAGAAATTCCCCTAGTTGTGGGGCAAAAAGGGAGAAATTTCCTATTTGTTGGGGCAAAAAGACAGAAATTCTCCTTATTTTGGGGCAAAACTCAGAAATTCCACTTATTTTGGGGCAAAATTGCAGAAATTTCACTTATTTTGGGGCAAAATTGCAGAAATTTCACATATGTCAGAGAAAAAAGGCAGAAATTTTCTTTATTTTGGGGCAAAAAGGCAGAAATTCCTAATATTTTGAAGTAAAAAGGCTGAAATTCGCCTTATTTGGGGGCAAAAAGGCAGAAATTTCCCTTATTTTAGGGCAAAAAGATAGAAATTTCCCTTACTTTGTGGCAAAAAAACAGAAATTTCTTTTATTTTGGAGCAAAATTGCAGAAATATCACTTATTTTGGGGCAAAATTGCAGAAATTTCACTTATTTCAGGGAAAAAAGGCAGAAATTTTTCTTAATTTGAGGCAAAAAGGCAGAAATTCCTAATAGTTTGTGGCAAAAATGCAGAAATTCCCCTTATTTTGTGTCAAAAAGGCAGAAATTTCCCTTATCTGGGGGCACAATTGCAGAAATTTCAATTATTTCAGAGCATAATTCAAAAATTGCTTTTATTTTGGGGCAAAAAGACAGAACTTCCATTACTTTTTGGGTAAAAAGGCAGAAATTTCACATATTTTGAGGTAAAAAGGCAGAAATTCTTCTTATTTTGGGGCAAAAATGAAGAAATTTCCCTTTTTGTGGCAAAAGGTATACATTCCCTTTATTTTTGTGAAAAAAAGCAGAAATTCCCCGTATTTTGGAGCAAAATTGCAGAAATTTCCCTAGTTGTGGGGCAAAAAGGGAGAAATTTCCTATTTTTTGGGGCAAAAAGACAGAAATTCTCCTTATTTTGGGGCAAAACTCAGAAATTCCACTTATTTTGGGGCAAAATTGCAGAAATTTCACTTATTTTGGGGCAAAATTGCAGAAATTTCACTTATGTCAGAGAAAAAAGGCAGAAATTTTCTTTATTTTGGGGCAAAAAGGCAGAAATTCCTAATATTTTGAGGTAAAAAGGCTGAAATTCGCCTTATTTGGGGGCAAAAAGGCAGAAATTTCCCTTATTTTAGGGCAAAAAGACAGAAATTTCCCTTATTTTGTGGCAAAAAAACAGTAATTTCTTTTATTTTGGAGCAAAATTGCAGAAATATCACTTATTTTGGGGCAAAATTGCAGAAATTTCACTTATTTCAGGGAAAAAAACAGAAATTTTTCTTAATTTGGGGCAAAAAGGCAGAAATTCCTAATGTTTTGTGGCAAAAATGCAGAAATTCCCCTTATTTTGTGTGAAAAAGGCAGAAATTTCCCTTATCTGGGGGCACAATTGCAGAAATTTCAATTATTTCAGAGCATAATTCAAAAATTGCTTTTATTTTGGGGCAAAAAGACAGAACTTCCATTTCTTTTTGGGTAAAAAGGCAGAAATTTCACATATTTTGAGGTAAAAAGGCAGAAATTCTTCTTATTTTGGGGCAAAAATGAAGAAATTTCCCTTTTTGTGGCAAAAGGTATACATTCCCCTTATTTTTGGGAAAAAAAGCAGAAATTCCCCGTATTTTGTAGCAAAATTGCAGAAATTCCCCTAGTTGTGGGGCAAAAAGGGAGAAATTCCCTATTTGTTGGGGCAAAAAGACAGAAATTCTCCTTATTTTGGGGCAAAACTCAGAAATTCCACTTATTTTGGGGCAAAATTGCAGAAATTTCACTTATTTTGGGGCAAAATTGCAGAAATTTCACTTATTTCAGAGAAAAAAGGCAGAAATTTTCTTTATTTTGGAGAAAAAGGGCAGAAATTCCTAATATTTTGAGGTAAAAAGGCTGAAATTCGCCTTATTTGGTGGCAAAAAGGCAGAAATTTCCCTTATTTTAGGGCAAAAAGACAGAAATTCCCCTTATTTTGTGGCAAAAAGGCAGAAATTTCTTTCATTTTGGAGCAAAATTGCAGAAATTTCACTTATTTTGGGGCAAAATTGCAGAAATTTCACTTATTTCAGGGAAAAAAAGCAGAAATTTTCTTATTTTGGGGCAAAAAGCAGAAATTTCTTTCATTTTGGTACAAAATTGCAAAAATTTTTCTTATTTTGGGGCAAAAAGGCAGAAATTTTTCTTATTTTGAGGTAAAAAGGCTGAAATTTCTCTTATTTTGGGGCAAAAAGTCAGAAATTCCGCTTATTTTGGGGCAAAAACAGACATTTCCCTTATTTTGGGGAAAATTTTTAGAAATTTAATTTATTTCAGGGCAAAAAGTCAGAAATTCCCCTTATTTTGGGGCAAAACTCAGAAATTCCACTTATTTTGGGGCTAAATTCCAGAAATTTTCCTTATTTTGGGCAAAATTCCAGAAATTTCACTTATTTGGGGCAAAATTGCAGAAATTTCACTTAATTCAGGAAAAAGGGCAGATATTTTCATTATTTTGGGGCAAAAAATCAGAAATTCCTAATATTTTGTGGCATAAATGCAGAAATTCCCCTTATTTTGTGTCAAAAAGGCAGAAATTTCACTTATTTCGGGGCATAATTCAAAAATTTCTTTTATTTTGGGGCAACAAGACAGAAATTCCGTTTATTTTGGGGTAAAAAGGCAGAAATTTCACTTATTTTGAGGTAAAAAGGCAGAAATTCCTCTTATTTTGTGGCAAAAATGAAGAAATTTCCCTTCTGTGTGGCAAAAAGTATCCATTTCATTTATTTATGGCAAAATTGCAGAAATTCCCCATATTTTGGAGCAAAATTGCAGAAAATCCCCTAATTGTGGGGCAAAAAGTCAGAAATTCCTTATATGTTGGGGCAAAAACACCGAAATTCTCCTTATTTTGGGGCAAAACTCAGAATTCCACATATTTTGGGGCAAAATTCCAGAAATTTCCTTTATTTTGGGGCAAAATTGTAGAAATTTCACTTATTTTGAGGCAAAATTGCAGAAATTTCACTTATTTCAGGGAAAAAAGACAGAAATTTTCCTTATTTTGGGGCAAAAAGGCAGAAATTCCTAATATTTTGTGGCAAAAATGCAGAAATTTTCCTTATTTTCTGTCGAAAAAGCAGAAATTTCCCTTATTTGGGGGCAAAATTGCAGAAATTTCACTTATTTCAGGGCATATTTCAAAAATTCATTTTATTTTGGGGCAAAAAGAAGGAAATTCCATTTATTTTTTGGTAAAAAGGCAGAAATTTCACTTATTTTGAGGTAAAAAGGCAGAAATTCCTCTTATTTTGGGGCAAACATAAAGAAATTTCTATTTTTTGTGGCAAAAGGTATACATTCCCCTTATTTTTGGGGAAAAAAGCAGAAATACCCCATATTTTGGAGCAAAATTGCAGAAATTCCCCTAGTTGTGGGGCAAAAAGGGAGAAATTCACTATTTGTTGGGGCAAAAATACAGAAATTCTCCTTATATTAGGGCAAAACTCAGAAATTCCACTTATTTTGGGACAAAATTGCAGAAATTTCACTTATTTTGGGGCAAAATTGCAAAAATTTCAATAATTTCAGGGAAAAAAGGCAGAAATTTTCCTTATTTTGGGGCAAAAAGGCAGAAATTCCTAATACTTTGTGGAAAAAATGCAGAAATTCCCCTTATTTTGTTTCAATATGGAGAAATTCCTCTTATTTTGAGGTAAAAAGGCTGAAATTCGCCTCATTTGGGGGCAGAAAGGCAGAAATTTCACTTATTTTGGGGCAAAAAAACAGAAATTCCTCTTATTTTGTGGCAAAAAGGCAGAAATTTCTTTTATTTTGGGGCAAAATTGCAGAAATTTAACTTATTTTGGGGCAAAATTGCAGAAATTTCTTTTATTTCAGGGAAAAAAGCAGAAATTTTCTTATTTTGGGGCAAAAAGGCAAAAATTTTTATTATTTTGGGGCAAAAATGCAGAAATCTTCCTTATTTTGGGGAAAAATTACAGAAATTTCACTTATTTCAGTGAAAAAACGCAAAAATTTCTCTTATTTTGGGGCAAAAAGGCAGAAATTACTTTTAATTTGCTACAAAATTGCAGAAATTTTCTCTATTTTGGGGCAAAAATACAGAATTTCCCCATATTTTAGGGCAAAAAGGCAGAGATTCCCCTTATTATGAGGTAAAAAGGCGGAAATTCCCCTTATTTTGGAGCAAAAAGACAGAAATTCCCCTTATTTTGTGTCAAAAAGGCAGAAATTTCCCTTATTTTGGGGCAAAATTGCAGAAATTTCACTTATTTCAGGGAAAAAAGGCAGAAATTTCCCTTATTTTGGGGCAAAAGTCAGAAATTCCTAATATTTTGTGGCAAAAATGCAGAAATGCCCCTTATTTTGTGTCAAAAAGGCAGAAATTTCCCTTATCTGGGGGCAAAATTGCAGAAATTTCACTTATTTCAGGGCATAATTTAAAAATTGCTTTTATTTTGGGGCAAAAATACAGAAATTCCGTTTATTTTTGGGTAAAAAGGCAGAAATTTCACTTATTTTGAGGTAAAAAGGCAGAAATTCTTCTTATTTTGGGGCAAAAATGAAAAAATTTCCCTTTTTTGTGGGAAAAGGTATACATTCCCTTTATTTTTGTGAAAAAAAGCAGAAATTCCCCGTATTTTGGAGCAAAATTGCAGAAATTTCCCTAGTTGTGGGGCAAAAAGGGAGAAATTTCCTATTTTTTGGGGCAAAAAGACAGAAATTCTCCTTATTTTGGGGCAAAACTCAGAAATTCTACTTATTTTGGGGCAAAATTGCAGAAATTTCACTTATTTTGGGGCAAAATTGCAGAAATTTCACTTATGTCAGAGAAAAAAGGCAGAAATTTTCTTTATTTTGGGGCAAAAAGGCAGAAATTCCTAATATTTTGAGGTAAAAAGGCTGAAATTCGCCTTATTTGGGGGCAAAAAGGCAGAAATTTCCCTTATTTTAGGGCAAAAAGACAGAAATTTCCCTTATTTTGTGGCAAAAAAACAGTAATTTCTTTTATTTTGGAGCAAAATTGCAGAAATATCACTTATTTTGGGGCAAAATTGCAGAAATTTCACTTATTTCAGGGAAAAAAACAGAAATTTTTCTTAATTTGGGGCAAAAAGGCAGAAATTCCTAATATTTTGTGGCAAAAATGCAGAAATTCCCCTTATTTTGTGTCAAAAAGGCAGAAATTTCCCTTATCTGGGGGCACAATTGCAGAAATTTCAATTATTTCAGAGCATAATTCAAAAATTGCTTTTATTTTGGGGCAAAAAGACAGAACTTCCATTTCTTTTTGGGTAAAAAGGCAGAAATTTCACATATTTTGAGGTAAAAAGGCAGAAATTCTTCTTATTTTGGGGCAAAAATGAAGAAATTTCCCTTTTTGTGGCAAAAGGTATACATTCCCCTTATTTTTGGGAAAAAAAGCAGAAATTCCCCGTATTTTGGAGCAAAATTGCAGAAATTCCCCTAGTTGTGGGGCAAAAAGGGAGAAATTCCCTATTTGTTGGGGCAAAAAGACAGAAATTCTCCTTATTTTGGGGCAAAACTCAGAAATTCCACTTATTTTGTGGCAAAATTGCAGAAATTTCACTTATTTTGGGGCAAAATTGCAGAAATTTCACTTATTTCAGAGAAAAAAAGGCAGAAATTTTCTTTATTTTGGGGAAAAAGGGCAGAAATTCCTAATATTTTGAGGTAAAAAGGCTGAAATTTGCCTTATTTGGTGGCAAAAAGGCAGAAATTTCCCTTATTTTAGGGCAAAAAGACAGAAATTCCCCTTATTTTGTGGCAAAAAGGCAGAAATTTCTTTCATTTTGGAGCAAAATTGCAGAAATTTCACTTATTTTGGGGCAAAATTGCAGAAATTTCACTTATTTCAGGGAAAAAAAGCAGAAATTTTCTTATTTTGGGGCAAAAAGCAGAAATTTCTTTCATTTTGGTACAAAATTGCAAAAATTTTTCTTATTTTGGGGCAAAAAGGCAGAAATTTTTCTTATTTTGAGGTAAAAAGGCTGAAATTTCTCTTATTTTGGGGCAAAAAGTCAGAAATTCCGCTTATTTTGGGGCAAAAACAGACATTTCCCTTATTTTGGGGAAAAATTTTAGAAATTTAATTTATTTCAGGGCAAAAAGTCAGAAATTCCCCTTATGTTGGGGCAAAACTCAGAAATTCCACTTATTTTGGGGCTAAATTCCAGAAATTTCCCTTATTTGGGGGCAAAATTGCAGAAATTTCACTTATTTGGGGCAAAATTGCAGAAATTTCACTTAATTCAGGAAAAAAGGCAGAAATTTTCATTATTTTGGGGCAAAAAGGCAGAAATTCCTAATATTTTGTGGCATAAATGCAGAAATTCCCCTTATTTTGTGTCAAAAAGGCAGAAATTTCACTTATTTCAGGGCATAATTCAAAAATTTCTTTTATTTTGGGGCAAAAAGACAGAAATTCCGTTTATTTTGGGGTAAAAAGGCAGAAATTTCACTTATTTTGAGGTAAAAAGGCAGAAATTCCTCTTATTTTGTGGCAAAAATGAAGAAATTTCCCTTCTTTGTGGCAAAAAGTATCCATTTCATTTATTTATGGCAAAATTGCAGAAATTCCCCATATTTTGGAGCAAAATTGCAGAAAATCCCCTAATTGTGGGGCAAAAAGTCAGAAATTCCTTATATGTTGGGGCAAAAACACGGAAATTCTCCTTATTTTGGGGCAAAACTCAGAATTCCACATATTTTGGGGCAAAATTCCAGAAATTTCCTTTATTTTGGGGCAAAATTGTAGAAATTTCACTTATTTTGAGGCAAAATTGCAGAAATTTCACTTATTTCAGGGAAAAAAGACAGAAATTTTCCTTATTTTGGGGCAAAAAGGCAGAAATTCCTAATATTTTGTGGCAAAAATGCAGAAATTTTCCTTATTTTGTGTCGAAAAAGCAGAAATTTCCCTTATTTGGGGGCAAAATTGCAGAAATTTCACTTATTTCAGGGCATATTTCAAAAATTCATTTTATTTTGGGGCAAAAAGACAGAAATTCCGTTTATTTTTTGGTAAAAAGGCAGAAATTTCACTTATTTTGAGGTAAAAAGGCAGAAATTCCTCTTATTTTGGGGCAAAAATAAAGAAATTTCTATTTTTTTGTGGCAAAAGGTATACATTCCCCTTATTTTTGGGGAAAAAAGCAGAAATACCCCATATTTTGGAGCAAAATTGCAGAAATTCCCCTAGTTGTGGGGCAAAAAGGGAGAAATTCACTATTTGTTGGGGCAAAAAGACAGAAATTCTCCTTATATTGGGGCAAAACTCAGAAATTCCACTTATTTTGGGACAAAATTGCAGAAATTTCACTTATTTTGGGGCAAAATTGCAAAAATTTCAATAATTTCAGGGAAAAAAGGCAGAAATTTTCCTTATTTTGGGGCAAAAAGGCAGAAATTCCTAATACTTTGTGGAAAAAATGCAGAAATTCTCCTTATTTTGTTTCAAAAATGGAGAAATTCCTCTTATTTTGAGGTAAAAAGGCTGAAATTCGCCTTATTTGGGGGCAGAAAGGCAGAAATTTCACTTATTTTGGGGCAAAAAACCAGAAATTCCTCTTATTTTGTGGCAAAAAGGCAGAAATTTCTTTTATTTTGGGGCAAAATTGCAGAAATTTAACTTATTTTGGGGCAAAATTGCAGAAACTTCATTTATTTCAGGGAAAAAAGCAGAAATTTTCTTATTTTGGGGCAAAAAGGCAAAAATTTCTTTTATTTTGGTACAAAATTGCAAAAATTTTTATTATTTTGGGGCAAAAATGCAGAAATCTTCCTTATTTTGGGGAAAAATTACAGAAATTTCCCTTATTTCAGGGAAAAAACGCAAAAATTCCTCTTATTTTGGGGCAAAAAGGCAGAAATTACTTTTAATTTGCTACAAAATTGCAGAAATTTTCTCTATTTTGGGGCAAAAATACAGAATTTCCCCATATTTTAGGGCAAAAAGGCAGAGATTTCCCTTATTATGAGGTAAAAAGGCGGAAATTCCCCTTATTTTGGAGCAAAAAGACATAAATTCCCCTTATTTTGTGTCAAAAAGGCAGAAATTTCCCTTATTTTGGGGCAAAATTGCAGAAATTTCACTTATTTCAGGGAAAAAAGGCAGAAATTTTCCTTATTTTGGGGCAAAAGTCAGAAATTCCTAATATTTTGTGGCAAAAATGCAGAAATGCCCCTTATTTTGTGTCAAAAAGGCAGAAATTTCCCTTATCTGGGGGCAAAATTGCAGAAATTTCACTTATTTCAGGGCATAATTAAAAAATTGCTTTTATTTTGGGGCAAAAAGACAGAAATTCCGTTTATTTTTGGGTAAAAAGGCAGAAATTTCACTTATTTTGAGGTAAAAAGGCAGAAATTCTTCTTATTTTGGGGCAAAAATGAAAAAATTTCCCTTTTTTGTGGGAAAAGGTATACATTCCCTTTATTTTTGTGAAAAAAAGCAGAAATTCCCCGTATTTTGGAGCAAAATTGCAGAAATTACCCTAGTTGTGGGGCAAAAAGGGAGAAATTCCCTATTTGTTGGGGCAAAAAGACAGAAATTCTCCTTATTTTGGGGCAAAACTCAGAAATTCCACTTATTTTGGGGCAAAATTGCAGAAATTTCACTTATGTCAGAGAAAAAAGGCAGAAATTTTCTTTATTTTGGGGCAAAAAGGCAGAAATTCCTAATATTTTGAGGTAAAAAGGCTGAAATTCGCCTTATTTGGGGGCAAAAAGGCAGAAATTTCCCTTATTTTAGGGCAAAAAGACAGAAATTTCCCTTATTTTGTGGCAAAAAAACAGTAATTTCTTTTATTTTGGAGCAAAATTGCAGAAATATCACTTATTTTGGGGCAAAATTGCAGAAATTTCACTTATTTCAGGGAAAAAAACAGAAATTTTTCTTAATTTGGGGCAAAAAGGCAGAAATTCCTAATATTTTGTGGCAAAAATGCAGAAATTCCCCTTATTTTGTGTCAAAAAGGCAGAAATTTCCCTTATCTGGGGGCACAATTGCAGAAATTTCAATTATTTCAGAGCATAATTCAAAAATTGCTTTTATTTTGGGGCAAAAAGACAGAACTTCCATTTCTTTTTGGGTAAAAAGGCAGAAATTCTTCTTATTTTGGGGCAAAAATGAAGAAATTTCCCTTTTTGTGGCAAAAGATATACATTCCCCTTATTTTTGGGAAAAAAAGCAGAAATTCCCCGTATTTTGTATCAAAATTGCAGAAATTCCCCTAGTTGTGGGGCAAAAAGGGAGAAATTCCCTATTTGTTGGGGCAAAAAGACAGAAATTCTCCTTATTTTGGGGCAAAACTCAGAAATTCCACTTATTTTGGGGCAAAATTGCAGAAATTTCACTTATTTTGGGGCAAAATTGCAGAAATTTCACTTATTTCAGAGAAAAAAGGCAGAAATTTTCTTTATTTTGGGGAAAAAGGGCAGAAATTCCTAATATTTTGAGGTAAAAAGGCTGAAATTCGCCTTATTTGGTGGCAAAAAGGCAGAAATTTCCCTTATTTTAGGGCAAAAAGACAGAAATTCCCCTTATTTTGTGGCAAAAAGGCAGAAATTTCTTTCATTTTGGAGCAAAATTGCAGAAATTTCACTTATTTTGGGGCAAAATTGCAGAAATTTCACTTATTTCAGGGAAAAAAAGCAGAAATTTTCTTATTTTGGGGCAAAAAGCAGAAATTTCTTTCATTTTGGTACAAAATTGCAAAAATTTTTCTTATTTTGGGGCAAAAAGGCAGAAATTTTTCTTATTTTGAGGTAAAAAGGCTGAAATTTCTCTTATTTTGGGGCAAAAAGTCAGAAATTCCGCTTATTTTGGGGCAAAAACAGACATTTCCCTTATTTTGGGGAAAAATTTTAGAAATTTAATTTATTTCAGGGCAAAAAGTCAGAAATTCCCCTTATGTTGGGGCAAAACTCAGAAATTCCACTTATTTTGGGGCTAAATTCCAGAAATTTCCCTTATTTTGGGGCAAAATTGCAGAAATTTCACTTATTTGGGGCAAAATTGCAGAAATTTCACTTAATTCAGGAAAAAAGGCAGAAATTTTCATTATTTTGGGGCAAAAAGGCAGAAATTCCTAATATTTTGTGGCATAAATGCAGAAATTCCCCTTATTTTGTGTCAAAAAGGCAGAAATTTCACTTATTTCAGGGCATAATTCAAAAATTTCTTTTATTTTGGGGCAAAAAGACAGAAATTCCGTTTATTTTGGGGTAAAAAGGCAGAAATTTCACTTATTTTGAGGTAAAAAGGCAGAAATTCCTCTTATTTTGTGGCAAAAATGAAGAAATTTCCCTTCTTTGTGGCAAAAAGTATCCATTTCATTTATTTATGGCAAAATTGCAGAAATTCCCCATATTTTGGAGCAAAATTGCAGAAAATCCCCTAATTGTGGGGCAAAAAGTCAGAAATTCCTTATATGTTGGGGCAAAAACACGGAAATTCTCCTTATTTTGGGGCAAAACTCAGAATTCCACATATTTTGGGGCAAAATTCCAGAAATTTCCTTTATTTTGGGGCAAAATTGTAGAAATTTCACTTATTTTGAGGCAAAATTGCAGAAATTTCACTTATTTCAGGGAAAAAAGACAGAAATTTTCCTTATTTTGGGGCAAAAAGGCAGAAATTCCTAATATTTTGTGGCAAAAATGCAGAAATTTTCCTTATTTTGTGTCGAAAAAGCAGAAATTTCCCTTATTTGGGGGCAAAATTGCAGAAATTTCACTTATTTCAGGGCATATTTCAAAAATTCATTTTATTTTGGGGCAAAAAGACAGAAATTCCGTTTATTTTTTGGTAAAAAGGCAGAAATTTCACTTATTTTGAGGTAAAAAGGCAGAAATTCCTCTTATTTGGGGGCAAAAATAAAGAAATTTCTATTTTTTTGTGGCAAAAGGTATACATTCCCCTTATTTTTGGGGAAAAAAGCAGAAATACCCCATATTTTGGAGCAAAATTGCAGAAATTCCCCTAGTTGTGGGGCAAAAAGGGAGAAATTCACTATTTGTTGGGGCAAAAAGACAGAAATTCTCCTTATATTGGGGCAAAACTCAGAAATTCCACTTATTTTGGGACAAAATTGCAGAAATTTCACTTATTTTGGGGCAAAATTGCAAAAATTTCAATAATTTCAGGGAAAAAAGGCAGAAATTTTCCTTATTTTGGGGCAAAAAGGCAGAAATTCCTAATACTTTGTGGAAAAAATGCAGAAATTCCCCTTATTTTGTTTCAAAAATGGAGAAATTCCTCTTATTTTGAGGTAAAAAGGCTGAAATTCGCCTTATTTGGGGGAGAAAGGCAGAAATTTCACATATTTTGGGGCAAAAAACCAGAAATTCCTCTTATTTTGTGGCAAAAAGGCAGAAATTTCTTTTATTTTGGGGCAAAATTGCAGAAATTTAACTTATTTTGGGGCAAAATTGCAGAAACTTCATTTATTTCAGGGAAAAAAGCAGAAATTTTTTATTTTGCGGCAAAAAGGCAAAAATTTCTTTTATTTTGGTACAAAATTGCAAAAATTTTTATTATTTTGGGGCAAAAATGCAGAAATCTTCCTTATTTTGGGGAAAAATTACAGAAATTTCACTTATTTCAGGGAAAAAACGCAAAAATTTCTCTTATTTTGGGGCAAAAAGGCAGAAATTACTTTTAATTTGCTACAAAATTGCAGAAATTTTCTCTATTTTGGGGCAAAAATACAGAATTTCCCCATATTTTAGGGCAAAAAGGCAGAGATTCCCCTTATTATGAGGTAAAAAGGCGGAAATTCCCCTTATTTTGGAGCAAAAAGACAGAAATTCCCCTTATTTTGTGTCAAAAAGGCAGAAATTTCCCTTATTTTGGGGCAAAATTGCAGAAATTTCACTTATTTCAGGGAAAAAAGGCAGAAATTTCCCTTATTTTGGGGCAAAAGTCAGAAATTCCTAATATTTTGTGGCAAAAATGCAGAAATGCCCCTTATTTTGTGTCAAAAAGGCAGAAATTTCCCTTATCTGGGGGCAAAATTGCAGAAATTTCACTTATTTCAGGGCATAATTAAAAAATTGCTTTTATTTTGGGGCAAAAAGACAGAAATTCCGTTTATTTTTGGGTAAAAAGGCAGAAATTTCACTTATTTTGAGGTAAAAAGGCAGAAATTCCTCTTATTTGGGGGCAAAAATAAAGAAATTTCTATTTTTTTGTGGCAAAAGGTATACATTCCCCTTATTTTTGGGGAAAAAAGCAGAAATACCCCATATTTTGGAGCAAAATTGCAGAAATTCCCCTAGTTGTGGGGCAAAAAGGGAGAAATTCACTATTTGTTGGGGCAAAAAGACAGAAATTCTCCTTATATTGGGGCAAAACTCAGAAATTCCACTTATTTTGGGACAAAATTGCAGAAATTTCACTTATTTTGGGGCAAAATTGCAAAAATTTCAATAATTTCAGGGAAAAAAGGCAGAAATTTTCCTTATTTTGGGGCAAAAAGGCAGAAATTCCTAATACTTTGTGGAAAAAATGCAGAAATTCCCCTTATTTTGTTTCAAAAATGGAGAAATTCCTCTTATTTTGAGGTAAAAAGGCTGAAATTCGCCTTATTTGGGGGAGAAAGGCAGAAATTTCACATATTTTGGGGCAAAAAACCAGAAATTCCTCTTATTTTGTGGCAAAAAGGCAGAAATTTCTTTTATTTTGGGGCAAAATTGCAGAAATTTAACTTATTTTGGGGCAAAATTGCAGAAACTTCATTTATTTCAGGGAAAAAAGCAGAAATTTTTTATTTTGCGGCAAAAAGGCAAAAATTTCTTTTATTTTGGTACAAAATTGCAAAAATTTTTATTATTTTGGGGCAAAAATGCAGAAATCTTCCTTATTTTGGGGAAAAATTACAGAAATTTCACTTATTTCAGGGAAAAAACGCAAAAATTTCTCTTATTTTGGGGCAAAAAGGCAGAAATTACTTTTAATTTGCTACAAAATTGCAGAAATTTTCTCTATTTTGGGGCAAAAATACAGAATTTCCCCATATTTTAGGGCAAAAAGGCAGAGATTCCCCTTATTATGAGGTAAAAAGGCGGAAATTCCCCTTATTTTGGAGCAAAAAGACAGAAATTCCCCTTATTTTGTGTCAAAAAGGCAGAAATTTCCCTTATTTTGGGGCAAAATT
This sequence comes from Micromys minutus, assembly GCF_963924665.1. NCBI lineage: Eukaryota > Metazoa > Chordata > Mammalia > Rodentia > Muridae > Micromys > Micromys minutus. The sequence goes on along the minus strand of NW_027667666.1, from coordinate 414,842 downwards.
GCAGAAATTTCACTTATTTCAGGGAAAAAAGGCAGAAATTTCCCTTATTTTGGGGCAAAAGTCAGAAATTCCTAATATTTTGTGGCAAAAATGCAGAAATGCCCCTTATTTTGTGTCAAAAAGGCAGAAATTTCCCTTATCTGGGGGCAAAATTGCAGAAATTTCACTTATTTCAGGGCATAATTAAAAAATTGCTTTTATTTTGGGGCAAAAAGACAGAAATTCCGTTTATTTTTGGGTAAAAAGGCAGAAATTTCACTTATTTTGAGGTAAAAAGGCAGAAATTCTTCTTATTTTGGGGCAAAAATGAAAAAATTTCCCTTTTTTGTGGGAAAAGGTATACATTCCCTTTATTTTTGTGAAAAAAAGCAGAAATTCCCCGTATTTTGGAGCAAAATTGCAGAAATTTCCCTAGTTGTGGGGCAAAAAGGGAGAAATTTCCTATTTTTTGGGGCAAAAAGACAGAAATTCCGTTTATTTTTTGGTAAAAAGGCAGAAATTTCACTTATTTTGAGGTAAAAAGGCAGAAATTCCTCTTATTTTGGGGCAAAAATAAAGAAATTTCTATTTTTTTGTGGCAAAAGGTATACATTCCCCTTATTTTTGGGGAAAAAAGCAGAAATACCCCATATTTTGGAGCAAAATTGCAGAAATTCCCCTAGTTGTGGGGCAAAAAGGGAGAAATTCACTATTTGTTGGGGCAAAAAGACAGAAATTCTCCTTATATTGGGGCAAAACTCAGAAATTCCACTTATTTTGGGACAAAATTGCAGAAATTTCACTTATTTTGGGGCAAAATTGCAAAAATTTCAATAATTTCAGGGAAAAAAGGCAGAAATTTTCCTTATTTTGGGGCAAAAAGGCAGAAATTCCTAATACTTTGTGGAAAAAATGCAGAAATTCTCCTTATTTTGTTTCAAAAATGGAGAAATTCCTCTTATTTTGAGGTAAAAAGGCTGAAATTCGCCTTATTTGGGGGCAGAAAGGCAGAAATTTCACTTATTTTGGGGCAAAAAACCAGAAATTCCTCTTATTTTGTGGCAAAAAGGCAGAAATTTCTTTTATTTTGGGGCAAAATTGCAGAAATTTAACTTATTTTGGGGCAAAATTGCAGAAACTTCATTTATTTCAGGGAAAAAAGCAGAAATTTTCTTATTTTGGGGCAAAAAGGCAAAAATTTCTTTTATTTTGGTACAAAATTGCAAAAATTTTTATTATTTTGGGGCAAAAATGCAGAAATCTTCCTTATTTTGGGGAAAAATTACAGAAATTTCCCTTATTTCAGGGAAAAAACGCAAAAATTCCTCTTATTTTGGGGCAAAAAGGCAGAAATTACTTTTAATTTGCTACAAAATTGCAGAAATTTTCTCTATTTTGGGGCAAAAATACAGAATTTCCCCATATTTTAGGGCAAAAAGGCAGAGATTTCCCTTATTATGAGGTAAAAAGGCGGAAATTCCCCTTATTTTGGAGCAAAAAGACATAAATTCCCCTTATTTTGTGTCAAAAAGGCAGAAATTTCCCTTATTTTGGGGCAAAATTGCAGAAATTTCACTTATTTCAGGGAAAAAAGGCAGAAATTTTCCTTATTTTGGGGCAAAAGTCAGAAATTCCTAATATTTTGTGGCAAAAATGCAGAAATGCCCCTTATTTTGTGTCAAAAAGGCAGAAATTTCCCTTATCTGGGGGCAAAATTGCAGAAATTTCACTTATTTCAGGGCATAATTAAAAAATTGCTTTTATTTTGGGGCAAAAAGACAGAAATTCCGTTTATTTTTGGGTAAAAAGGCAGAAATTTCACTTATTTTGAGGTAAAAAGGCAGAAATTCTTCTTATTTTGGGGCAAAAATGAAAAAATTTCCCTTTTTTGTGGGAAAAGGTATACATTCCCTTTATTTTTGTGAAAAAAAGCAGAAATTCCCCGTATTTTGGAGCAAAATTGCAGAAATTTCCCTAGTTGTGGGGCAAAAAGGGAGAAATTTCCTATTTTTTGGGGCAAAAAGACAGAAATTCTCCTTATTTTGGGGCAAAACTCAGAAATTCCACTTATTTTGGGGCAAAATTGCAGAAATTTCACTTATTTTGGGGCAAAATTGCAGAAATTTCACTTATGTCAGAGAAAAAAGGCAGAAATTTTCTTTATTTTGGGGCAAAAAGGCAGAAATTCCTAATATTTTGAGGTAAAAAGGCTGAAATTCGCCTTATTTGGGGGCAAAAAGGCAGAAATTTCCCTTATTTTAGGGCAAAAAGACAGAAATTTCCCTTATTTTGTGGCAAAAAAACAGTAATTTCTTTTATTTTGGAGCAAAATTGCAGAAATATCACTTATTTTGGGGCAAAATTGCAGAAATTTCACTTATTTCAGGGAAAAAAACAGAAATTTTTCTTAATTTGGGGCAAAAAGGCAGAAATTCCTAATATTTTGTGGCAAAAATGCAGAAATTCCCCTTATTTTGTGTCAAAAAGGCAGAAATTTCCCTTATCTGGGGGCACAATTGCAGAAATTTCAATTATTTCAGAGCATAATTCAAAAATTGCTTTTATTTTGGGGCAAAAAGACAGAACTTCCATTTCTTTTTGGGTAAAAAGGCAGAAATTCTTCTTATTTTGGGGCAAAAATGAAGAAATTTCCCTTTTTGTGGCAAAAGATATACATTCCCCTTATTTTTGGGAAAAAAAGCAGAAATTCCCCGTATTTTGTATCAAAATTGCAGAAATTCCCCTAGTTGTGGGGCAAAAAGGGAGAAATTCCCTATTTGTTGGGGCAAAAAGACAGAAATTCTCCTTATTTTGGGGCAAAACTCAGAAATTCCACTTATTTTGGGGCAAAATTGCAGAAATTTCACTTATTTTGGGGCAAAATTGCAGAAATTTCACTTATTTCAGAGAAAAAAGGCAGAAATTTTCTTTATTTTGGGGAAAAAGGGCAGAAATTCCTAATATTTTGAGGTAAAAAGGCTGAAATTCGCCTTATTTGGTGGCAAAAAGGCAGAAATTTCCCTTATTTTAGGGCAAAAAGACAGAAATTCCCCTTATTTTGTGGCAAAAAGGCAGAAATTTCTTTCATTTTGGAGCAAAATTGCAGAAATTTCACTTATTTTGGGGCAAAATTGCAGAAATTTCACTTATTTCAGGGAAAAAAGCAGAAATTTTCTTATTTTGGGGCAAAAAGCAGAAATTTCTTTCATTTTGGTACAAAATTGCAAAAATTTTTCTTATTTTGGGGCAAAAAGGCAGAAATTTTTCTTATTTTGAGGTAAAAAGGCTGAAATTTCTCTTATTTTGGGGCAAAAAGTCAGAAATTCCGCTTATTTTGGGGCAAAAACAGACATTTCCCTTATTTTGGGGAAAAATTTTAGAAATTTAATTTATTTCAGGGCAAAAAGTCAGAAATTCCCCTTATGTTGGGGCAAAACTCAGAAATTCCACTTATTTTGGGGCTAAATTCCAGAAATTTCCCTTATTTTGGGGCAAAATTGCAGAAATTTCACTTATTTGGGGCAAAATTGCAGAAATTTCACTTAATTCAGGAAAAAAGGCAGAAATTTTCATTATTTTGGGGCAAAAAGGCAGAAATTCCTAATATTTTGTGGCATAAATGCAGAAATTCCCCTTATTTTGTGTCAAAAAGGCAGAAATTTCACTTATTTCAGGGCATAATTCAAAAATTTCTTTTATTTTGGGGCAAAAAGACAGAAATTCCGTTTATTTTGGGGTAAAAAGGCAGAAATTTCACTTATTTTGAGGTAAAAAGGCAGAAATTCCTCTTATTTTGTGGCAAAAATGAAGAAATTTCCCTTCTTTGTGGCAAAAAGTATCCATTTCATTTATTTATGGCAAAATTGCAGAAATTCCCCATATTTTGGAGCAAAATTGCAGAAAATCCCCTAATTGTGGGGCAAAAAGTCAGAAATTCCTTATATGTTGGGGCAAAAACACGGAAATTCTCCTTATTTTGGGGCAAAACTCAGAATTCCACATATTTTGGGGCAAAATTCCAGAAATTTCCTTTATTTTGGGGCAAAATTGTAGAAATTTCACTTATTTTGAGGCAAAATTGCAGAAATTTCACTTATTTCAGGGAAAAAAGACAGAAATTTTCCTTATTTTGGGGCAAAAAGGCAGAAATTCCTAATATTTTGTGGCAAAAATGCAGAAATTTTCCTTATTTTGTGTCGAAAAAGCAGAAATTTCCCTTATTTGGGGGCAAAATTGCAGAAATTTCACTTATTTCAGGGCATATTTCAAAAATTCATTTTATTTTGGGGCAAAAAGACAGAAATTCCGTTTATTTTTTGGTAAAAAGGCAGAAATTTCACTTATTTTGAGGTAAAAAGGCAGAAATTCCTCTTATTTGGGGGCAAAAATAAAGAAATTTCTATTTTTTTGTGGCAAAAGGTATACATTCCCCTTATTTTTGGGGAAAAAAGCAGAAATACCCCATATTTTGGAGCAAAATTGCAGAAATTCCCCTAGTTGTGGGGCAAAAAGGGAGAAATTCACTATTTGTTGGGGCAAAAAGACAGAAATTCTCCTTATATTGGGGCAAAACTCAGAAATTCCACTTATTTTGGGACAAAATTGCAGAAATTTCACTTATTTTGGGGCAAAATTGCAAAAATTTCAATAATTTCAGGGAAAAAAGGCAGAAATTTTCCTTATTTTGGGGCAAAAAGGCAGAAATTCCTAATACTTTGTGGAAAAAATGCAGAAATTCCCCTTATTTTGTTTCAAAAATGGAGAAATTCCTCTTATTTTGAGGTAAAAAGGCTGAAATTCGCCTTATTTGGGGGAGAAAGGCAGAAATTTCACATATTTTGGGGCAAAAAACCAGAAATTCCTCTTATTTTGTGGCAAAAAGGCAGAAATTTCTTTTATTTTGGGGCAAAATTGCAGAAATTTAACTTATTTTGGGGCAAAATTGCAGAAACTTCATTTATTTCAGGGAAAAAAGCAGAAATTTTTTATTTTGCGGCAAAAAGGCAAAAATTTCTTTTATTTTGGTACAAAATTGCAAAAATTTTTATTATTTTGGGGCAAAAATGCAGAAATCTTCCTTATTTTGGGGAAAAATTACAGAAATTTCACTTATTTCAGGGAAAAAACGCAAAAATTTCTCTTATTTTGGGGCAAAAAGGCAGAAATTACTTTTAATTTGCTACAAAATTGCAGAAATTTTCTCTATTTTGGGGCAAAAATACAGAATTTCCCCATATTTTAGGGCAAAAAGGCAGAGATTCCCCTTATTATGAGGTAAAAAGGCGGAAATTCCCCTTATTTTGGAGCAAAAAGACAGAAATTCCCCTTATTTTGTGTCAAAAAGGCAGAAATTTCCCTTATTTTGGGGCAAAATTGCAGAAATTTCACTTATTTCAGGGAAAAAAGGCAGAAATTTCCCTTATTTTGGGGCAAAAGTCAGAAATTCCTAATATTTTGTGGCAAAAATGCAGAAATGCCCCTTATTTTGTGTCAAAAAGGCAGAAATTTCCCTTATCTGGGGGCAAAATTGCAGAAATTTCACTTATTTCAGGGCATAATTCAAAAATTGCTTTTATTTTGGGGCAAAAAGACAGAAATTCCGTTTATTTTTGGGTAAAAAGGCAGAAATTTCACTTATTTTGAGGTAAAAAGGCAGAAATTCTTCTTATTTTGGGGCAAAAATGAAAAAATTTCCCTTTTTTGTGGGAAAAGGTATACATTCCCTTTATTTTTGTGAAAAAAAGCAGAAATTCCCCGTATTTTGGAGCAAAATTGCAGAAATTTCCCTAGTTGTGGGGCAAAAAGGGAGAAATTTCCTATTTTTTGGGGCAAAAAGACAGAAATTCTCCTTATTTTGGGGCAAAACTCAGAAATTCCACTTATTTTGGGGCAAAATTGCAGAAATTTCACTTATTTTGGGGCAAAATTGCAGAAATTTCACTTATGTCAGAGAAAAAAGGCAGAAATTTTCTTTATTTTGGGGCAAAAAGGCAGAAATTCCTAATATTTTGAGGTAAAAAGGCTGAAATTCGCCTTATTTGGGGGCAAAAAGGCAGAAATTTCCCTTATTTTAGGGCAAAAAGACAGAAATTTCCCTTATTTTGTGGCAAAAAAACAGTAATTTCTTTTATTTTGGAGCAAAATTGCAGAAATATCACTTATTTTGGGGCAAAATTGCAGAAATTTCACTTATTTCAGGGAAAAAAACAGAAATTTTTCTTAATTTGGGGCAAAAAGGCAGAAATTCCTAATATTTTGTGGCAAAAATGCAGAAATTCCCCTTATTTTGTGTCAAAAAGGCAGAAATTTCCCTTATCTGGGGGCACAATTGCAGAAATTTCAATTATTTCAGAGCATAATTCAAAAATTGCTTTTATTTTGGGGGCAAAAAGACAGAACTTCCATTTCTTTTTGGGTAAAAAGGCAGAAATTTCACATATTTTGAGGTAAAAAGGCAGAAATTCTTCTTATTTTGGGGCAAAAATGAAGAAATTTCCCTTTTTGTGGCAAAAGGTATACATTCCCCTTATTTTTGGGAAAAAAAGCAGAAATTCCCCGTATTTTGGAGCAAAATTGCAGAAATTCCCCTAGTTGTGGGGCAAAAAGGGAGAAATTCCCTATTTGTTGGGGCAAAAAGACAGAAATTCTCCTTATTTTGGGGCAAAACTCAGAAATTCCACTTATTTTGGGGCAAAATTGCAGAAATTTCACTTATTTTGGGGCAAAATTGCAGAAATTTCACTTATTTCAGAGAAAAAAAGGCAGAAATTTTCTTTATTTTGGGGAAAAAGGGCAGAAATTCCTAATATTTTGAGGTAAAAAGGCTGAAATTCGCCTTATTTGGTGGCAAAAAGGCAGAAATTTCCCTTATTTTAGGGCAAAAAGACAGAAATTCCCCTTATTTTGTGGCAAAAAGGCAGAAATTTCTTTCATTTTGGAGCAAAATTGCAGAAATTTCACTTATTTTGGGGCAAAATTGCAGAAATTTCACTTATTTCAGGGAAAAAAAGCAGAAATTTTCTTATTTTGGGGCAAAAAGCAGAAATTTCTTTCATTTTGGTACAAAATTGCAAAAATTTTTCTTATTTTGGGGCAAAAAGGCAGAAATTTTTCTTATTTTGAGGTAAAAAGGCTGATATTTCTCTTATTTTGGGGCAAAAAGTCAGAAATTCCGCTTATTTTGGGGCAAAAACAGACATTTCCCTTATTTTGGGGAAAAATTTTAGAAATTTAATTTATTTCAGGGCAAAAAGTCAGAAATTCCCCTTATGTTGGGGCAAAACTCAGAAATTCCACTTATTTTGGGGCTAAATTCCAGAAATTTCCCTTATTTGGGGGCAAAATTGCAGAAATTTCACTTATTTGGGGCAAAATTGCAGAAATTTCACTTAATTCAGGAAAAAAGGCAGAAATTTTCATTATTTTGGGGCAAAAAGGCAGAAATTCCTAATATTTTGTGGCATAAATGCAGAAATTCCCCTTATTTTGTGTCAAAAAGGCAGAAATTTCACTTATTTCAGGGCATAATTCAAAAATTTCTTTTATTTTGGGGCAAAAAGACAGAAATTCCGTTTATTTTGGGGTAAAAAGGCAGAAATTTCACTTATTTTGAGGTAAAAAGGCAGAAATTCCTCTTATTTTGTGGCAAAAATGAAGAAATTTCCCTTCTTTGTGGCAAAAAGTATCCATTTCATTTATTTATGGCAAAATTGCAGAAATTCCCCATATTTTGGAGCAAAATTGCAGAAAATCCCCTAATTGTGGGGCAAAAAGTCAGAAATTCCTTATATGTTGGGGCAAAAACACGGAAATTCTCCTTATTTTGGGGCAAAACTCAGAATTCCACATATTTTGGGGCAAAATTCCAGAAATTTCCTTTATTTTGGGGCAAAATTGTAGAAATTTCACTTATTTTGAGGCAAAATTGCAGAAATTTCACTTATTTCAGGGAAAAAAGACAGAAATTTTCCTTATTTTGGGGCAAAAAGGCAGAAATTCCTAATATTTTGTGGCAAAAATGCAGAAATTTTCCTTATTTTGTGTCGAAAAAGCAGAAATTTCCCTTATTTGGGGGCAAAATTGCAGAAATTTCACTTATTTCAGGGCATATTTCAAAAATTCATTTTATTTTGGGGCAAAAAGACAGAAATTCCGTTTATTTTTTGGTAAAAAGGCAGAAATTTCACTTATTTTGAGGTAAAAAGGCAGAAATTCCTCTTATTTTGGGGCAAAAATAAAGAAATTTCTATTTTTTTGTGGCAAAAGGTATACATTCCCCTTATTTTTGGGGAAAAAAGCAGAAATACCCCATATTTTGGAGCAAAATTGCAGAAATTCCCCTAGTTGTGGGGCAAAAAGGGAGAAATTCACTATTTGTTGGGGCAAAAAGACAGAAATTCTCCTTATATTGGGGCAAAACTCAGAAATTCCACTTATTTTGGGACAAAATTGCGGAAATTTCACTTATTTTGGGGCAAAATTGCAAAAATTTCAATAATTTCAGGGAAAAAAGGCAGAAATTTTCCTTATTTTGGGGCAAAAAGGCAGAAATTCCTAATACTTTGTGGAAAAAATGCAGAAATTCTCCTTATTTTGTTTCAAAAATGGAGAAATTCCTCTTATTTTGAGGTAAAAAGGCTGAAATTCGCCTTATTTGGGGGCAGAAAGGCAGAAATTTCACTTATTTTGGGGCAAAAAACCAGAAATTCCTCTTATTTTGTGGCAAAAAGGCAGAAATTTCTTTTATTTTGGGGCAAAATTGCAGAAATTTAACTTATTTTGGGGCAAAATTGCAGAAACTTCATTTATTTCAGGGAAAAAAGCAGAAATTTTCTTATTTTGGCGCAAAAAGGCAAAAATTTCTTTTATTTTGGTACAAAATTGCAAAAATTTTTATTATTTTGGGGCAAAAATGCAGAAATCTTCCTTATTTTGGGGAAAAATTACAGAAATTTCCCTTATTTCAGGGAAAAAACGCAAAAATTCCTCTTATTTTGGGGCAAAAAGGCAGAAATTACTTTTAATTTGCTACAAAATTGCAGAAATTTTCTCTATTTTGGGGCAAAAATACAGAATTTCCCCATATTTTAGGGCAAAAAGGCAGAGATTTCCCTTATTATGAGGTAAAAAGGCGGAAATTCCCCTTATTTTGGAGCAAAAAGACATAAATTCCCCTTATTTTGTGTCAAAAAGGCAGAAATTTCCCTTATTTTGGGGCAAAATTGCAGAAATTTCACTTATTTCAGGGAAAAAAGGCAGAAATTTTCCTTATTTTGGGGCAAAAGTCAGAAATTCCTAATATTTTGTGGCAAAAATGCAGAAATGCCCCTTATTTTGTGTCAAAAAGGCAGAAATTTCCCTTATCTGGGGGCAAAATTGCAGAAATTTCACTTATTTCAGGGCATAATTAAAAAATTGCTTTTATTTTGGGGCAAAAAGACAGAAATTCCGTTTATTTTTGGGTAAAAAGGCAGAAATTTCACTTATTTTGAGGTAAAAAGGCAGAAATTCTTCTTATTTTGGGGCAAAAGTGAAAAAATTTCCCTTTTTTGTGGGAAAAGGTATACATTCCCTTTATTTTTGTGAAAAAAAGCAGAAATTCCCCGTATTTTGGAGCAAAATTGCAGAAATTTCCCTAGTTGTGGGGCAAAAAGGGAGAAATTTCCTATTTTTTGGGGCAAAAAGACAGAAATTCTCCTTATTTTGGGGCAAAACTCAGAAATTCCACTTATTTTGGGGCAAAATTGCAGAAATTTCACTTATTTTGGGGCAAAATTGCAGAAATTTCACTTATGTCAGAGAAAAAAGGCAGAAATTTTCTTTATTTTGGGGCAAAAAGGCAGAAATTCCTAATATTTTGAGGTAAAAAGGCTGAAATTCGCCTTATTTGGGGGCAAAAAGGCAGAAATTTCCCTTATTTTAGGGCAAAAAGACAGAAATTTCCCTTATTTTGTGGCAAAAAAACAGTAATTTCTTTTATTTTGGAGCAAAATTGCAGAAATATCACTTATTTTGGGGCAAAATTGCAGAAATTTCACTTATTTCAGGGAAAAAAGCAGAAATTTTTCTTAATTTGGGGCAAAAAGGCAGAAATTCCTAATATTTTGTGGCAAAAATGCAGAAATTCCCCTTATTTTGTGTCAAAAAGGCAGAAATTTCCCTTATCTGGGGGCACAATTGCAGAAATTTCAATTATTTCAGAGCATAATTCAAAAATTGCTTTTATTTTGGGGCAAAAAGACAGAACTTCCATTTCTTTTTGGGTAAAAAGGCAGAAATTTCACATATTTTGAGGTAAAAAGGCAGAAATTCTTCTTATTTTGGGGCAAAAATGAAGAAATTTCCCTTTTTGTGGCAAAAGGTATACATTCCCCTTATTTTTGGGAAAAAAAGCAGAAATTCCCCGTATTTTGGAGCAAAATTGCAGAAATTACCCTAGTTGTGGGGCAAAAAGGGAGAAATTCCCTATTTGTTGGGGCAAAAAGACAGAAATTCTCCTTATTTTGGGGCAAAACTCAGAAATTCCACTTATTTTGGGGCAAAATTGCAGAAATTTCACTTATTTTGGGGCAAAGTTGCAGAAATTTCACTTATTTCAGAGAAAAAAGGCAGAAATTTTCTTTATTTTGGGGAAAAAGGGCAGAAATTCCTAATATTTTGAGGTAAAAAGGCTGAAATTCGCCTTATTTGGGGGCAAAAAGGCAGAAATTTCCCTTATTTTAGGGCAAAAAGACAGAAATTCCCCTTATTTTGTGGCAAAAAGGCAGAAATTTCTTTCATTTTGGAGCAAAATTGCAGAAATTTCACTTATTTTGGGGCAAAATTGCAGAAATTTCACTTATTTCAGGGAAAAAAAGCAGAAATTTTCTTATTTTGGGGCAAAAAGCAGAAATTTCTTTCATTTTGGTACAAAATTGCAAAAATTTTTCTTATTTTGGGGCAAAAAGGCAGAAATTTTTCTTATTTTGAGGTAAAAAGGCTGAAATTTCTCTTATTTTGGGGCAAAAAGTCAGAAATTCCGCTTATTTTGGGGCAAAAACAGACATTTCCCTTATTTTGGGGAAAAATTTTAGAAATTTAATTTATTTCAGGGCAAAAAGTCAGAAATTCCCCTTATGTTGGGGCAAAACTCAGAAATTCCACTTATTTTGGGGCTAAATTCCAGAAATTTCCCTTATTTTGGGGCAAAATTGCAGAAATTTCACTTATTTGGGGCAAAATTGCAGAAATTTCACTTAATTCAGGAAAAAAGGCAGAAATTTTCATTATTTTGGGGCAAAAAGGCAGAAATTCCTAATATTTTGTGGCATAAATGCAGAAATTCCCCTTATTTTGTGTCAAAAAGGCAGAAATTTCACTTATTTCAGGGCATAATTCAAAAATTTCTTTTATTTTGGGGCAAAAAGACAGAAATTCCGTTTATTTTGGGGTAAAAAGGCAGAAATTTCACTTATTTTGAGGTAAAAAGGCAGAAATTCCTCTTATTTTGTGGCAAAAATGAAGAAATTTCCCTTCTTTGTGGCAAAAAGTATCCATTTCATTTATTTATGGCAAAATTGCAGAAATTCCCCATATTTTGGAGCAAAATTGCAGAAAATCCCCTAATTGTGGGGCAAAAAGTCAGAAATTCCTTATATGTTGGGGCAAAAACACGGAAATTCTCCTTATTTTGGGGCAAAACTCAGAATTCCACATATTTTGGGGCAAAATTCCAGAAATTTCCTTTATTTTGGGGCAAAATTGTAGAAATTTCACTTATTTTGAGGCAAAATTGCAGAAATTTCACTTATTTCAGGGAAAAAAGACAGAAATTTTCCTTATTTTGGGGCAAAAAGGCAGAAATTCCTAATATTTTGTGGCAAAAATGCAGAAATTTTCCTTATTTTGTGTCGAAAAAGCAGAAATTTCCCTTATTTGGGGGCAAAATTGCAGAAATTTCACTTATTTCAGGGCATATTTCAAAAATTCATTTTATTTTGGGGCAAAAAGACAGAAATTCCGTTTATTTTTTGGTAAAAAGGCAGAAATTTCACTTATTTTGAGGTAAAAAGGCAGAAATTCCTCTTATTTGGGGGCAAAAATAAAGAAATTTCTATTTTTTTGTGGCAAAAGGTATACATTCCCCTTATTTTTGGGGAAAAAAGCAGAAATACCCCATATTTTGGAGCAAAATTGCAGAAATTCCCCTAGTTGTGGGGCAAAAAGGGAGAAATTCACTATTTGTTGGGGCAAAAAGACAGAAATTCTCCTTATATTGGGGCAAAACTCAGAAATTCCACTTATTTTGGGACAAAATTGCAGAAATTTCACTTATTTTGGGGCAAAATTGCAAAAATTTCAATAATTTCAGGGAAAAAAGGCAGAAATTTTCCTTATTTTGGGGCAAAAAGGCAGAAATTCCTAATACTTTGTGGAAAAAATGCAGAAATTCCCCTTATTTTGTTTCAAAAATGGAGAAATTCCTCTTATTTTGAGGTAAAAAGGCTGAAATTCGCCTTATTTGGGGGAGAAAGGCAGAAATTTCACATATTTTGGGGCAAAAAACCAGAAATTCCTCTTATTTTGTGGCAAAAAGGCAGAAATTTCTTTTATTTTGGGGCAAAATTGCAGAAATTTAACTTATTTTGGGGCAAAATTGCAGAAACTTCATTTATTTCAGGGAAAAAAGCAGAAATTTTTTATTTTGCGGCAAAAAGGCAAAAATTTCTTTTATTTTGGTACAAAATTGCAAAAATTTTTATTATTTTGGGGCAAAAATGCAGAAATCTTCCTTATTTTGGGGAAAAATTACAGAAATTTCACTTATTTCAGGGAAAAAACGCAAAAATTTCTCTTATTTTGGGGCAAAAAGGCAGAAATTACTTTTAATTTGCTACAAAATTGCAGAAATTTTCTCTATTTTGGGGCAAAAATACAGAATTTCCCCATATTTTAGGGCAAAAAGGCAGAGATTCCCCTTATTATGAGGTAAAAAGGCGGAAATTCCCCTTATTTTGGAGCAAAAAGACAGAAATTCCCCTTATTTTGTGTCAAAAAGGCAGAAATTTCCCTTATTTTGGGGCAAAATTGCAGAAATTTCACTTATTTCAGGGAAAAAAGGCAGAAATTTCCCTTATTTTGGGGCAAAAGTCAGAAATTCCTAATATTTTGTGGCAAAAATGCAGAAATGCCCCTTATTTTGTGTCAAAAAGGCAGAAATTTCCCTTATCTGGGGGCAAAATTGCAGAAATTTCACTTATTTCAGGGCATAATTCAAAAATTGCTTTTATTTTGGGGCAAAAAGACAGAAATTCCGTTTAATTTTGGGTAATAAGGCAGAAATTTCACTTATTTTGAGGTAAAAAGGCAGAAATTCTTCTTATTTTGGGGCAAAAATGAAAAAATTTCCCTTTTTTGTGGGAAAAGGTATACATTTCCTTTATTTTTGTGAAAAAAAGCAGAAATTCCCCGTATTTTGGAGCAAAATTGCAGAAATTTCCCTAGTTGTGGGGCAAAAAGGGAGAAATTTCCTATTTTTTGGGGCAAAAAGACAGAAATTCTCCTTATTTTGGGGCAAAACTCAGAAATTCCACTTATTTTGGGGCAAAATTGCAGAAATTTCACTTATTTTGGGGCAAAATTGCAGAAATTTCACTTATGTCAGAGAAAAAAGGCAGAAATTTTCTTTATTTTGGGGCAAAAAGGCAGAAATTCCTAATATTTTGAGGTAAAAAGGCTGAAATTCGCCTTATTTGGGGGCAAAAAGGCAGAAATTTCCCTTATTTTAGGGCAAAAAGACAGAAATTTCCCTTATTTTGTGGCAAAAAAACAGTAATTTCTTTTATTTTGGAGCAAAATTGCAGAAATATCACTTATTTTGGGGCAAAATTGCAGAAATTTCACTTATTTCAGGGAAAAAAGCAGAAATTTTTCTTAATTTGGGGCAAAAAGGCAGAAATTCCTAATATTTTGTGGCAAAAATGCAGAAATTCCCCTTATTTTGTGTCAAAAAGGCAGAAATTTCCCTTATCTGGGGGCACAATTGCAGAAATTTCAATTATTTCAGAGCATAATTCAAAAATTGCTTTTATTTTGGGGCAAAAAGACAGAACTTCCATTTCTTTTTGGGTAAAAAGGCAGAAATTTCACATATTTTGAGGTAAAAAGGCAGAAATTCTTCTTATTTTGGGGCAAAAATGAAGAAATTTCCCTTTTTGTGGCAAAAGGTATACATTCCCCTTATTTTTGGGAAAAAAAGCAGAAATTCCCCGTATTTTGTAGTAAAATTGCAGAAATTCCCCTAGTTGTGGGGCAAAAAGGGAGAAATTCCCTATTTGTTGGGGCAAAAAGACAGAAATTCTCCTTATTTTGGGGCAAAACTCAGAAATTCCACTTATTTTGGGGCAAAATTGCAGAAATTTCACTTATTTTGGGGCAAAATTGCAGAAATTTCACTTATTTCAGAAAAAAAGGCAGAAATTTTCTTTATTTTGGGGAAAAAGGGCAGAAATTCCTAATATTTTGAGGTAAAAAGGCTGAAATTCGCCTTATTTGGGGGCAAAAAGGCAGAAATTTCCCTTATTTTAGGGCAAAAAGACAGAAATTCCCCTTATTTTGTGGCAAAAAGGCAGAAATTTCTTTCATTTTGGAGCAAAATTGCAGAAATTTCACTTATTTTGGGGCAAAATTGCAGAAATTTCACTTATTTCAGGGAAAAAAAGCAGAAATTTTCTTATTTTGGGGCAAAAAGCAGAAATTTCTTTCATTTTGGTACAAAATTGCAAAAATTTTTATTATTTTGGGGCAAAAAGGCAGAAATTTTTCTTATTTTGAGGTAAAAAGGCTGAAATTTCTCTTATTTTGGGGCAAAAAGTCAGAAATTCCGCTTATTTTGGGGCAAAAACAGACATTTCCCTTATTTTGGGGAAAAATTTTAGAAATTTAATTTATTTCAGGGCAAAAAGTCAGAAATTCCCCTTATGTTGGGGCAAAACTCAGAAATTCCACTTATTTTGGGGCTAAATTCCAGAAATTTCCCTTATTTGGGGGCAAAATTGCAGAAATTTCACTTATTTGGGGCAAAATTGCAGAAATTTCACTTAATTCAGGAAAAAAGGCAGAAATTTTCATTATTTTGGGGCAAAAAGGCAGAAATTCCTAATATTTTGTGGCATAAATGCAGAAATTCCCCTTATTTTGTGTCAAAAAGGCAGAAATTTCACTTATTTCAGGGCATAATTCAAAAATTTCTTTTATTTTGGGGCAAAAAGACAGAAATTCCGTTTATTTTGGGGTAAAAAGGCAGAAATTTCACTTATTTTGAGGTAAAAAGGCAGAAATTCCTCTTATTTTGTGGCAAAAATGAAGAAATTTCCCTTCTTTGTGGCAAAAAGTATCCATTTCATTTATTTATGGCAAAATTGCAGAAATTCCCCATATTTTGGAGCAAAATTGCAGAAAATCCCCTAATTGTGGGGCAAAAAGTCAGAAATTCCTTATATGTTGGGGCAAAAACACGGAAATTCTCCTTATTTTGGGGCAAAACTCAGAATTCCACATATTTTGGGGCAAAATTCCAGAAATTTCCTTTATTTTGGGGCAAAATTGTAGAAATTTCACTTATTTTGAGGCAAAATTGCAGAAATTTCACTTATTTCAGGGAAAAAAGACAGAAATTTTCCTTATTTTGGGGCAAAAAGGCAGAAATTCCTAATATTTTGTGGCAAAAATGCAGAAATTTTCCTTATTTTGTGTCGAAAAAGCAGAAATTTCCCTTATTTGGGGGCAAAATTGCAGAAATTTCACTTATTTCAGGGCATATTTCAAAAATTCATTTTATTTTGGGGCAAAAAGACAGAAATTCCGTTTATTTTTTGGTAAAAAGGCAGAAATTTCACTTATTTTGAGGTAAAAAGGCAGAAATTCCTCTTATTTTGGGGCAAAAATAAAGAAATTTCTATTTTTTTGTGGCAAAAGGTATACATTCCCCTTATTTTTGGGGAAAAAGCAGAAATACCCCATATTTTGGAGCAAAATTGCAGAAATTCCCCTAGTTGTGGGGCAAAAAGGGAGAAATTCACTATTTGTTGGGGCAAAAAGACAGAAATTCTCCTTATATTGGGGCAAAACTCAGAAATTCCACTTATTTTGGGACAAAATTGCAGAAATTTCACTTATTTTGGGGCAAAATTGCAAAAATTTCAATAATTTCAGGGAAAAAAGGCAGAAATTTTCCTTATTTTGGGGCAAAAAGGCAGAAATTCCTAATACTTTGTGGAAAAAATGCAGAAATTCCCCTTATTTTGTTTCAAAAATGGAGAAATTCCTCTTATTTTGAGGTAAAAAGGCTGAAATTCGCCTTATTTGGGGGAGAAAGGCAGAAATTTCACATATTTTGGGGCAAAAAACCAGAAATTCCTCTTATTTTGTGGCAAAAAGGCAGAAATTTCTTTTATTTTGGGGCAAAATTGCAGAAATTTACCTTATTTTGGGGCAAAATTGCAGAAACTTCATTTATTTCAGGGAAAAAAGCAGAAATTTTTTATTTTGCGGCAAAAAGGCAAAAATTTCTTTTATTTTGGTACAAAATTGCAAAAATTTTTATTATTTTGGGGCAAAAATGCAGAAATCTTCCTTATTTTGGGGAAAAATTACAGAAATTTCACTTATTTCAGGGAAAAAACGCAAAAATTTCTCTTATTTTGGGGCAAAAAGGCAGAAATTACTTTTAATTTGCTACAAAATTGCAGAAATTTTCTCTATTTTGGGGCAAAAATACAGAATTTCCCCATATTTTAGGGCAAAAAGGCAGAGATTCCCCTTATTATGAGGTAAAAAGGCGGAAATTCCCCTTATTTTGGAGCAAAAAGACAGAAATTCCCCTTATTTTGTGTCAAAAAGGCAGAAATTTCCCTTATTTTGGGGCAAAATTGCAGAAATTTCACTTATTTCAGGGAAAAAAGGCAGAAATTTCCCTTATTTTGGGGCAAAAGTCAGAAATTCCTAATATTTTGTGGCAAAAATGCAGAAATGCCCCTTATTTTGTGTCAAAAAGGCAGAAATTTCCCTTATCTGGGGGCAAAATTGCAGAAATTTCACTTATTTCAGGGCATAATTCAAAAATTGCTTTTATTTTGGGGCAAAAAGACAGAAATTCCGTTTAATTTTGGGTAATAAGGCAGAAATTTCACTTATTTTGAGGTAAAAAGGCAGAAATTCTTCTTATTTTGGGGCAAAAATGAAAAAATTTCCCTTTTTTGTGGGAAAAGGTATACATTTCCTTTATTTTTGTGAAAAAAAGCAGAAATTCCCCGTATTTTGGAGCAAAATTGCAGAAATTTCCCTAGTTGTGGGGCAAAAAGGGAGAAATTTCCTATTTTTTGGGGCAAAAAGACAGAAATTCTCCTTATTTTGGGGCAAAACTCAGAAATTCCACTTATTTTGGGGCAAAATTGCAGAAATTTCACTTATTTTGGGGCAAAATTGCAGAAATTTCACTTATGTCAGAGAAAAAAGGCAGAAATTTTCTTTATTTTGGGGCAAAAAGGCAGAAATTCCTAATATTTTGAGGTAAAAAGGCTGAAATTCGCCTTATTTGGGGGCAAAAAGGCAGAAATTTCCCTTATTTTAGGGCAAAAAGACAGAAATTTCCCTTATTTTGTGGCAAAAAAACAGTAATTTCTTTTATTTTGGAGCAAAATTGCAGAAATATCACTTATTTTGGGGCAAAATTGCAGAAATTTCACTTATTTCAGGGAAAAAAGCAGAAATTTTTCTTAATTTGGGGCAAAAAGGCAGAAATTCCTAATATTTTGTGGCAAAAATGCAGAAATTCCCCTTATTTTGTGTCAAAAAGGCAGAAATTTCCCTTATCTGGGGGCACAATTGCAGAAATTTCAATTATTTCAGAGCATAATTCAAAAATTGCTTTTATTTTGGGGCAAAAAGACAGAACTTCCATTTCTTTTTGGGTAAAAAGGCAGAAATTTCACATATTTTGAGGTAAAAAGGCAGAAATTCTTCTTATTTTGGGGCAAAAATGAAGAAATTTCCCTTTTTGTGGCAAAAGGTATACATTCCCCTTATTTTTGGGAAAAAAAGCAGAAATTCCCCGTATTTTGTAGTAAAATTGCAGAAATTCCCCTAGTTGTGGGGCAAAAAGGGAGAAATTCCCTATTTGTTGGGGCAAAAAGACAGAAATTCTCCTTATTTTGGGGCAAAACTCAGAAATTCCACTTATTTTGGGGCAAAATTGCAGAAATTTCACTTATTTTGGGGCAAAATTGCAGAAATTTCACTTATTTCAGAAAAAAAGGCAGAAATTTTCTTTATTTTGGGGAAAAAGGGCAGAAATTCCTAATATTTTGAGGTAAAAAGGCTGAAATTCGCCTTATTTGGGGGCAAAAAGGCAGAAATTTCCCTTATTTTAGGGCAAAAAGACAGAAATTCCCCTTATTTTGTGGCAAAAAGGCAGAAATTTCTTTCATTTTGGAGCAAAATTGCAGAAATTTCACTTATTTTGGGGCAAAATTGCAGAAATTTCACTTATTTCAGGGAAAAAAAGCAGAAATTTTCTTATTTTGGGGCAAAAAGCAGAAATTTCTTTCATTTTGGTACAAAATTGCAAAAATTTTTATTATTTTGGGGCAAAAAGGCAGAAATTTTTCTTATTTTGAGGTAAAAAGGCTGAAATTTCTCTTATTTTGGGGCAAAAAGTCAGAAATTCCGCTTATTTTGGGGCAAAAACAGACATTTCCCTTATTTTGGGGAAAAATTTTAGAAATTTAATTTATTTCAGGGCAAAAAGTCAGAAATTCCCCTTATGTTGGGGCAAAACTCAGAAATTCCACTTATTTTGGGGCTAAATTCCAGAAATTTCCCTTATTTTGGGGCAAAATTGCAGAAATTTCACTTATTTGGGGCAAAATTGCAGAAATTTCACTTAATTCAGGAAAAAAGGCAGAAATTTTCATTATTTTGGGGCAAAAAGGCAGAAATTCCTAATATTTTGTGGCATAAATGCAGAAATTCCCCTTATTTTGTGTCAAAAAGGCAGAAATTTCACTTATTTCAGGGCATAATTCAAAAATTTCTTTTATTTTGGGGCAAAAAGACAGAAATTCCGTTTATTTTGGGGTAAAAAGGCAGAAATTTCACTTATTTTGAGGTAAAAAGGCAGAAATTCCTCTTATTTTGTGGCAAAAATGAAGAAATTTCCCTTCTTTGTGGCAAAAAGTATCCATTTCATTTATTTATGGCAAAATTGCAGAAATTCCCCATATTTTGGAGCAAAATTGCAGAAAATCCCCTAATTGTGGGGCAAAAAGTCAGAAATTCCTTATATGTTGGGGCAAAAA
Source organism: Micromys minutus (assembly GCF_963924665.1). Classification (NCBI taxonomy): domain Eukaryota; kingdom Metazoa; phylum Chordata; class Mammalia; order Rodentia; family Muridae; genus Micromys; species Micromys minutus. The sequence goes on along the minus strand of NW_027667666.1, from coordinate 395,529 downwards.
CACGGAAATTCTCCTTATTTTGGGGCAAAACTCAGAATTCCACATATTTTGGGGCAAAATTCCAGAAATTTCCTTTATTTTGGGGCAAAATTGTAGAAATTTCACTTATTTTGAGGCAAAATTGCAGAAATTTCACTTATTTCAGGGAAAAAAGACAGAAATTTTCCTTATTTTGGGGCAAAAAGGCAGAAATTCCTAATATTTTGTGGCAAAATTGCAGAAATTTTCCTTATTTTGTGTCGAAAAAGCAGAAATTTCCCTTATTTGGGGGCAAAATTGCAGAAATTTCACTTATTTCAGGGCATATTTCAAAAATTCATTTTATTTTGGGGCAAAAAGACAGAAATTCCGTTTATTTTTTGGTAAAAAGGCAGAAATTTCACTTATTTTGAGGTAAAAAGGCAGAAATTCCTCTTATTTTGGGGCAAAAATAAAGAAATTTCTATTTTTTTGTGGCAAAAGGTATACATTCCCCTTATTTTTGGGGAAAAAAGCAGAAATACCCCATATTTTGGAGCAAAATTGCAGAAATTCCCCTAGTTGTGGGGCAAAAAGGGAGAAATTCACTATTTGTTGGGGCAAAAAGACAGAAATTCTCCTTATATTGGGGCAAAACTCAGAAATTCCACTTATTTTGGGACAAAATTGCAGAAATTTCACTTATTTTGGGGCAAAATTGCAAAAATTTCAATAATTTCAGGGAAAAAGCAGAAATTTTCCTTATTTTGGGGCAAAAAGGCAGAAATTCCTAATACTTTGTGGAAAAAATGCAGAAATTCCCCTTATTTTGTTTCAAAAATGGAAAAATTCCTTTTATTTTGAAGTAAAAAGGCTGAAATTCGCCTTATTTGGGGGCAGAAAGGCAGAAATTTCACTTATTTTGGGGCAAAAAAACAGAAATTCTTCTTATTTTGTGGCAAAAAGGCAGAAATTCCTTTTATTTTGGGGCAAAATTGCAGAAATTTAACTTATTTTGGGGCAAAATTGCAGAAATTTCATTTATTTCAGGAAAAAAAGCAGAAATTTTCTTATTTTGGGGCAAAAAGGCAAAAATTTCTTTTATTTTGGTACAAAATTGCAAAATTTTTATTATTTTGGGGCAAAAATGCAGAAATCTTCCTTATTTTGGGGAAAAATTACAGAAATTTCACTTATTTCAGGGAAAAAACGCAAAAATTTCTCTTATTTTGGGGCAAAAAGGCAGAAATTACTTTTAATTTGCTACAAAATTGCAGAAATTTTCTCTATTTTGGGGCAAAAATACATTATTTCCCCATATTTTAGGGCAAAAAGGCAGAGATTCCCCTTATTATGAGGTAAAAAGGCGGAAATTCCCCTTATTTTGGAGCAAAAAGACAGAAATTCCCCATATTTTGTGTCAAAAAGGCAGAAATTTCCCTTATCTGGGGGCAAAATTGCAGAAATTTCACTTATTTCAGGGCATAATTCAAAAATTGCTTTTATTTTGGGGCAAAAAGACAGAAATTCCGTTTATTTTTGGGTAAAAAGGCAGAAATTTCACTTATTTTGAGGTAAAAAGGCAGAAATTCTTCTTATTTTGGGGCAAAAATGAAAAAATTTCCCTTTTTTGTGGGAAAAGGTATACATTCCCTTTATTTTTGTGAAAAAAAGCAGAAATTCCCCGTATTTTGGAGCAAAATTGCAGAAATTTCCCTAGTTGTGGGGCAAAAAGGGAGAAATTTCCTATTTTTTGGGGCAAAAAGACAGAAATTCTCCTTATTTTGGGGCAAAACTCAGAAATTCCACTTATTTTGGGGCAAAATTGCAGAAATTTCACTTATTTTGGGGCAAAATTGCAGAAATTTCACTTATTTCAGAGAAAAAAGGCAGAAATTTTCTTTATTTTGGGGCAAAAAGGCAGAAATTCCTAATATTTTGAGGTAAAAAGGCTGAAATTCGCCTTATTTGGGGGCAAAAAGGCAGAAATTTCCCTTATTTTAGGGCAAAAAGACAGAAATTTCCCTTATTTTGTGGCAAAAAAACAGTAATTTCTTTTATTTTGGAGCAAAATTGCAGAAATATCACTTATTTTGGGGCAAAATTGCAGAAATTTCACTTATTTCAGGGAAAAAAGCAGAAATTTTTCTTAATTTGGGGCAAAAAGGCAGAAATTCCTAATATTTTGTGGCAAAAATGCAGAAATTCCCCTTATTTTGTGTCAAAAAGGCAGAAATTTCCCTTATCTGGGGGCACAATTGCAGAAATTTCAATTATTTCAGAGCATAATTCAAAAATTGCTTTTATTTTGGGGCAAAAAGACAGAACTTCCATTTCTTTTTGGGTAAAAAGGCAGAAATTTCACATATTTTGAGGTAAAAAGGCAGAAATTCTTCTTATTTTGGGGCAAAAATGAAGAAATTTCCCTTTTTGTGGCAAAAGGTATACATTCCCCTTATTTTTGGGAAAAAAAGCAGAAATTCCCCGTATTTTGTAGCAAAATTGCAGAAATTCCCCTAGTTGTGGGGCAAAAAGGGAGAAATTCCCTATTTGTTGGGGCAAAAAGACAGAAATTCTCCTTATTTTGGGGCAAAACTCAGAAATTCCACTTATTTTGGGGCAAAATTGCAGAAATTTCACTTATTTTGGGGCAAAATTGCAGAAATTTCACTTATTTCAGAAAAAAAAGGCAGAAATTTTCTTTATTTTGGGGAAAAAGGGCAGAAATTCCTAATATTTTGAGGTAAAAAGGCTGAAATTCGCCTTATTTGGTGGCAAAAAGGCAGAAATTTCCCTTATTTTAGGGCAAAAAGACAGAAATTCCCCTTATTTTGTGGCAAAAAGGCAGAAATTTCTTTCATTTTGGAGCAAAATTGCAGAAATTTCACTTATTTTGGGGCAAAATTGCAGAAATTTCACTTATTTCAGGGAAAAAAAGCAGAAATTTTCTTATTTTGGGGCAAAAAGCAGAAATTTCTTTCATTTTGGTACAAAATTGCAAAAATTTTTCTTATTTTGGGGCAAAAAGGCAGAAATTTTTCTTATTTTGAGGTAAAAAGGCTGAAATTTCTCTTATTTTGGGGCAAAAAGTCAGAAATTCCGCTTATTTTGGGGCAAAAACAGACATTTCCCTTATTTTGGGGAAAAATTTTAGAAATTTAATTTATTTCAGGGCAAAAAGTCAGAAATTCCCCTTATGTTGGGGCAAAACTCAGAAATTCCACTTATTTTGGGGCTAAATTCCAGAAATTTCCCTTATTTTGGGGCAAAATTGCAGAAATTTCACTTATTTGGGGCAAAATTGCAGAAATTTCACTTAATTCAGGAAAAAAGGCAGAAATTTTCATTATTTTGGGGCAAAAAGGCAGAAATTCCTAATATTTTGTGGCATAAATGCAGAAATTCCCCTTATTTTGTGTCAAAAAGGCAGAAATTTCACTTATTTCAGGGCATAATTCAAAAATTTCTTTTATTTTGGGGCAAAAAGACAGAAATTCCGTTTATTTTGGGGTAAAAAGGCAGAAATTTCACTTATTTTGAGGTAAAAAGGCAGAAATTCCTCTTATTTTGTGGCAAAAATGAAGAAATTTCCCTTCTTTGTGGCAAAAAGTATCCATTTCATTTATTTATGGCAAAATTGCCGAAATTCCCCATATTTTGGAGCAAAATTGCAGAAAATCCCCTAATTGTGGGGCAAAAAGTCAGAAATTCCTTATATGTTGGGGCAAAAACACCGAAATTCTCCTTATTTTGGGACAAAACTCAGAATTCCACATATTTTGGGGCAAAATTCCAGAAATTTCCTTTATTTTGGGGCAAAATTGTAGAAATTTCACTTATTTTGAGGCAAAATTGCAGAAATTTCACTTATTTCAGGGAAAAAAGACAGAAATTTTCCTTATTTTGGGGCAAAAAGGCAGAAATTCCTAATATTTTGTGGCAAAAATGCAGAAATTTTCCTTATTTTGTGTCGAAAAAGCAGAAATTTCCCTTATTTGGGGGCAAAATTGCAGAAATTTCACTTATTTCAGGGCATATTTCAAAAATTCATTTTATTTTGGGGCAAAAAGACAGAAATTCCGTTTATTTTTTGGTAAAAAGGCAGAAATTTCACTTATTTTGAGGTAAAAAGGCAGAAATTCCTCTTATTTTGGGGCAAAAATAAAGAAATTTCTATTTTTTTGTGGCAAAAGGTATACATTCCCCTTATTTTTGGGGAAAAAAGCAGAAATACCCCATATTTTGGAGCAAAATTGCAGAAATTCCCCTAGTTGTGGGGCAAAAAGGGAGAAATTCACTATTTGTTGGGGCAAAAAGACAGAAATTCTCCTTATATTGGGGCAAAACTCAGAAATTCCACTTATTTTGGGACAAAATTGCAGAAATTTCACTTATTTTGGGGCAAAATTGCAAAAATTTCAATAATTTCAGGGAAAAAAGGCAGAAATTTTTTTTATTTTGGGGCAAAAGGCAGAAATTCCTAATACTTTGTGGAAAAAATGCAGAAATTCCCCTTATTTTGTTTCAAAAATGGAGAAATTCCTCTTATTTTGAAGTAAAAAGGCTGAAATTCGCCTTATTTGGGGGCAGAAAGGCAGAAATTTCACTTATTTTGGGGCAAAAAACCAGAAATTCCTCTTATTTTGTGGCAAAAAGGCAGAAATTTCTTTTATTTTGGGGCAAAATTGCAGAAATTTAACTTATTTTGGGGCAAAATTGCAGAAACTTCATTTATTTCAGGGAAAAAAGCAGAAATTTTCTTATTTTGGGGCAAAAAGGCAAAAATTTCTTTTATTTTGGTACAAAATTGCAAAAACTTTTATTATTTTGGGGCAAAAATGCAGAAATCTTCCTTATTTTGGGGAAAAATTACAGAAATTTCACTTATTTCAGTGAAAAAAAGCAAAAATTTCTCTTATTTTGGGGCAAAAAGGCAGAAATTACTTTTAATTTGCTACAAAATTGCAGAAATTTTCTCTATTTTGGGGCAAAAATACAGAATTTCCCCATATTTTAGGGCAAAAAGGCAGAGATTCCCCTTATTATGAGGTAAAAAGGCGGAAATTCCCCTTATTTTGGAGCAAAAAGACAGAAATTCCCCTTATTTTGTGTCAAAAAGGCAGAAATTTCCCTTATTTTGGGGCAAAATTGCAGAAATTTCACTTATTTCAGGGAAAAAAGGCAGAAATTTCCCTTATTTTGGGGCAAAAGTCAGAAATTCCTAATATTTTGTGGCAAAAATGCAGAAATGCCCCTTATTTTGTGTCAAAAAGGCAGAAATTTCCCTTATCTGGGGGCAAAATTGCAGAAATTTCACTTATTTCAGGGCATAATTAAAAAATTGCTTTTATTTTGGGGCAAAAAGACAGAAATTCCGTTTATTTTTGGGTAAAAAGGCAGAAATTTCACTTATTTTGAGGTAAAAAGGCAGAAATTCTTCTTATTTTGGGGCAAAAATGAAAAAATTTCCCTTTTTTGTGGGAAAAGGTATACATTCCCTTTATTTTTGTGAAAAAAAGCAGAAATTCCCCGTATTTTGGAGCAAAATTGCAGAAATTTCCCTAGTTGTGGGGCAAAAAGGGAGAAATTTCCTATTTTTTGGGGCAAAAAGACAGAAATTCTCCTTATTTTGGGGCAAAACTCAGAAATTCCACTTATTTTGGGGCAAAATTGCAGAAATTTCACTTATTTTGGGGCAAAATTGCAGAAATTTCACTTATGTCAGAGAAAAAAGGCAGAAATTTTCTTTATTTTGGGGCAAAAAGGCAGAAATTCCTAATATTTTGAGGTAAAAAGGCTGAAATTCGCCTTATTTGGGGGCAAAAAGGCAGAAATTTCCCTTATTTTAGGGCAAAAAGACAGAAATTTCCCTTATTTTGTGGCAAAAAAACAGTAATTTCTTTTATTTTGGAGCAAAATTGCAGAAATATCACTTATTTTGGGGCAAAATTGCAGAAATTTCACTTATTTCAGGGAAAAAAGCAGAAATTTTTCTTAATTTGGGGCAAAAAGGCAGAAATTCCTAATATTTTGTGGCAAAAATGCAGAAATTCCCCTTATTTTGTGTCAAAAAGGCAGAAATTTCCCTTATCTGGGGGCACAATTGCAGAAATTTCAATTATTTCAGAGCATAATTCAAAAATTGCTTTTATTTTGGGGCAAAAAGACAGAACTTCCATTTCTTTTTGGGTAAAAAGGCAGAAATTTCACATATTTTGAGGTAAAAAGGCAGAAATTCTTCTTATTTTGGGGCAAAAATGAAGAAATTTCCCTTTTTGTGGCAAAAGGTATACATTCCCCTTATTTTTGGGAAAAAAAGCAGAAATTCCCCGTATTTTGGAGCAAAATTGCAGAAATTACCCTAGTTGTGGGGCAAAAAGGGAGAAATTCCCTATTTGTTGGGGCAAAAAGACAGAAATTCTCCTTATTTTGGGGCAAAACTCAGAAATTCCACTTATTTTGGGGCAAAATTGCAGAAATTTCACTTATTTTGGGGCAAAGTTGCAGAAATTTCACTTATTTCAGAGAAAAAAGGCAGAAATTTTCTTTATTTTGGGGAAAAAGGGCAGAAATTCCTAATATTTTGAGGTAAAAAGGCTGAAATTCGCCTTATTTGGTGGCAAAAAGGCAGACATTTCCCTTATTTTAGGGCAAAAAGACAGAAATTCCCCTTATTTTGTGGCAAAAAGGCAGAAATTTCTTTCATTTTGGAGCAAAATTGCAGAAATTTCACTTATTTTGGGGCAAAATTGCAGAAATTTCACTTATTTCAGGGAAAAAAAAGCAGAAATTTTCTTATTTTGGGGCAAAAAGCAGAAATTTCTTTCATTTTGGTACAAAATTGCAAAAATTTTTCTTATTTTGGGGCAAAAAGGCAGAAATTTTTCTTATTTTGAGGTAAAAAGGCTGAAATTTCTCTTATTTTGGGGCAAAAAGTCAGAAATTCCGCTTATTTTGGGGCAAAAACAGACATTTCCCTTATTTTGGGGAAAAATTTTAGAAATTTAATTTATTTCAGGGCAAAAAGTCAGAAATTCCCCTTATGTTGGGGCAAAACTCAGAAATTCCACTTATTTTGGGGCTAAATTCCAGAAATTTCCCTTATTTTGGGGCAAAATTGCAGAAATTTCACTTATTTGGGGCAAAATTGCAGAAATTTCACTTAATTCAGGAAAAAAGGCAGAAATTTTCATTATTTTGGGGCAAAAAGGCAGAAATTCCTAATATTTTGTGGCATAAATGCAGAAATTCCCCTTATTTTGTGTCAAAAAGGCAGAAATTTCACTTATTTCAGGGCATAATTCAAAAATTTCTTTTATTTTGGGGCAAAAAGACAGAAATTCCGTTTATTTTGGGGTAAAAAGGCAGAAATTTCACTTATTTTGAGGTAAAAAGGCAGAAATTCCTCTTATTTTGTGGCAAAAATGAAGAAATTTCCCTTCTTTGTGGCAAAAAGTATCCATTTCATTTATTTATGGCAAAATTGCAGAAATTCCCCATATTTTGGAGCAAAATTGCAGAAAATCCCCTAATTGTGGGGCAAAAAGTCAGAAATTCCTTATATGTTGGGGCAAAAACACGGAAATTCTCCTTATTTTGGGGCAAAACTCAGAATTCCACATATTTTGGGGCAAAATTCCAGAAATTTCCTTTATTTTGGGGCAAAATTGTAGAAATTTCACTTATTTTGAGGCAAAATTGCAGAAATTTCACTTATTTCAGGGAAAAAAGACAGAAATTTTCCTTATTTTGGGGCAAAAAGGCAGAAATTCCTAATATTTTGTGGCAAAAATGCAGAAATTTTCCTTATTTTGTGTCGAAAAAGCAGAAATTTCCCTTATTTGGGGGCAAAATTGCAGAAATTTCACTTATTTCAGGGCATATTTCAAAAATTCATTTTATTTTGGGGCAAAAAGACAGAAATTCCGTTTATTTTTTGGTAAAAAGGCAGAAATTTCACTTATTTTGAGGTAAAAAGGCAGAAATTCCTCTTATTTTGGGGCAAAAATAAAGAAATTTCTATTTTTTTGTGGCAAAAGGTATACATTCCCCTTATTTTTGGGGAAAAAAGCAGAAATACCCCATATTTTGGAGCAAAATTGCAGAAATTCCCCTAGTTGTGGGGCAAAAAGGGAGAAATTCACTATTTGTTGGGGCAAAAAGACAGAAATTCTCCTTATATTGGGGCAAAACTCAGAAATTCCACTTATTTTGGGACAAAATTGCAGAAATTTCACTTATTTTGGGGCAAAATTGCAAAAATTTCAATAATTTCAGGGAAAAAAGGCAGAAATTTTCCTTATTTTGGGGCAAAAAGGCAGAAATTCCTAATACTTTGTGGAAAAAATGCAGAAATTCCCCTTATTTTGTTTCAAAAATGGAGAAATTCCTCTTATTTTGAGGTAAAAAGGCTGAAATTCGCCTTATTTGGGGGAGAAAGGCAGAAATTTCACATATTTTGGGGCAAAAAACCAGAAATTCCTCTTATTTTGTGGCAAAAAGGCAGAAATTTCTTTTATTTTGGGGCAAAATTGCAGAAATTTAACTTATTTTGGGGCAAAATTGCAGAAACTTCATTTATTTCAGGGAAAAAAGCAGAAATTTTTTATTTTGCGGCAAAAAGGCAAAAATTTCTTTTATTTTGGTACAAAATTGTGAAAATTTTTATTATTTTGGGGCAAAAATGCAGAAATCTTCCTTATTTTGGGGAAAAATTACAGAAATTTCACTTATTTCAGGGAAAAAACGCAAAAATTTCTCTTATTTTGGGGCAAAAAGGCAGAAATTACTTTTAATTTGCTACAAAATTGCAGAAATTTTCTCTATTTTGGGGCAAAAATACAGAATTTCCCCATATTTTAGGGCAAAAAGGCAGAGATTCCCCTTATTATGAGGTAAAAAGGCGGAAATTCCCCTTATTTTGGAGCAAAAAGACAGAAATTCCCCTTATTTTGTGTCCAAAAGGCAGAAATTTCCCTTATTTTGGGGCAAAATTGCAGAAATTTCACTTATTTCAGGGAAAAAAGGCAGAAATTTCCCTTATTTTGGGGCAAAAGTCAGAAATTCCTAATATTTTGTGGCAAAAATGCAGAAATGCCCCTTATTTTGTGTCAAAAAGGCAGAAATTTCCCTTATCTGGGGGCAAAATTGCAGAAATTTCACTTATTTCAGGGCATAATTCAAAAATTGCTTTTATTTTGGGGCAAAAAGACAGAAATTCCGTTTAATTTTGGGTAATAAGGCAGAAATTTCACTTATTTTGAGGTAAAAAGGCAGAAATTCTTCTTATTTTGGGGCAAAAATGAAAAAATTTCCCTTTTTTGTGGGAAAAGGTATACATTTCCTTTATTTTTGTGAAAAAAAGCAGAAATTCCCCGTATTTTGGAGCAAAATTGCAGAAATTTCCCTAGTTGTGGGGCAAAAAGGGAGAAATTTCCTATTTTTTGGGGCAAAAAGACAGAAATTCTCCTTATTTTGGGGCAAAACTCAGAAATTCCACTTATTTTGGGGCAAAATTGCAGAAATTTCACTTATTTTGGGGCAAAATTGCAGAAATTTCACTTATGTCAGAGAAAAAAGGCAGAAATTTTCTTTATTTTGGGGCAAAAAGGCAGAAATTCCTAATATTTTGAGGTAAAAAGGCTGAAATTCGCCTTATTTGGGGGCAAAAAGGCAGAAATTTCCCTTATTTTAGGGCAAAAAGACAGAAATTTCCCTTATTTTGTGGCAAAAAAACAGTAATTTCTTTTATTTTGGAGCAAAATTGCAGAAATATCACTTATTTTGGGGCAAAATTGCAGAAATTTCACTTATTTCAGGGAAAAAAGCAGAAATTTTTCTTAATTTGGGGCAAAAAGGCAGAAATTCCTAATATTTTGTGGCAAAAATGCAGAAATTCCCCTTATTTTGTGTCAAAAAGGCAGAAATTTCCCTTATCTGGGGGCACAATTGCAGAAATTTCAATTATTTCAGAGCATAATTCAAAAATTGCTTTTATTTTGGGGCAAAAAGACAGAACTTCCATTTCTTTTTGGGTAAAAAGGCAGAAATTTCACATATTTTGAGGTAAAAAGGCAGAAATTCTTCTTATTTTGGGGCAAAAATGAAGAAATTTCCCTTTTTGTGGCAAAAGGTATACATTCCCCTTATTTTTGGGAAAAAAAGCAGAAATTCCCCGTATTTTGGAGCAAAATTGCAGAAATTACCCTAGTTGTGGGGCAAAAAGGGAGAAATTCCCTATTTGTTGGGGCAAAAAGACAGAAATTCTCCTTATTTTGGGGCAAAACTCAGAAATTCCACTTATTTTGGGGCAAAATTGCAGAAATTTCACTTATTTTGGGGCAAAATTGCAGAAATTTCACTTATTTCAGAGAAAAAAGGCAGAAATTTTCTTTATTTTGGGGAAAAAGGGCAGAAATTCCTAATATTTTGAGGTAAAAAGGCTGAAATTCGCCTTATTTGGTGGCAAAAAGGCAGACATTTCCCTTATTTTAGGGCAAAAAGACAGAAATTCCCCTTATTTTGTGGCAAAAAGGCAGAAATTTCTTTCATTTTGGAGCAAAATTGCAGAAATTTCACTTATTTTGGGGCAAAATTGCAGAAATTTCACTTATTTCAGGGAAAAAAAGCAGAAATTTTCTTAATTTGGGGCAAAAAGCAGAAATTTCTTTCATTTTGGTACAAAATTGCAAAAATTTTTCTTATTTTGGGGCAAAAAGGCAGAAATTTTTCTTATTTTGAGGTAAAAAGGCTGAAATTTCTCTTATTTTGGGGCAAAAAGTCAGAAATTCCGCTTATTTTGGGGCAAAAACAGACATTTCCCTTATTTTGGGGAAAAATTTTAGAAATTTAATTTATTTCAGGGCAAAAAGTCAGAAATTCCCCTTATGTTGGGGCAAAACTCAGAAATTCCACTTATTTTGGGGCTAAATTCCAGAAATTTCCCTTATTTTGGGGCAAAATTGCAGAAATTTCACTTATTTGGGGCAAAATTGCAGAAATTTCACTTAATTCAGGAAAAAAGGCAGAAATTTTCATTATTTTGGGGCAAAAAGGCAGAAATTCCTAATATTTTGTGGCATAAATGCAGAAATTCCCCTTATTTTGTGTCAAAAAGGCAGAAATTTCACTTATTTCAGGGCATAATTCAAAAATTTCTTTTATTTTGGGGCAAAAAGACAGAAATTCCGTTTATTTTGGGGTAAAAAGGCAGAAATTTCACTTATTTTGAGGTAAAAAGGCAGAAATTCCTCTTATTTTGTGGCAAAAATGAAGAAATTTCCCTTCTTTGTGGCAAAAAGTATCCATTTCATTTATTTATGGCAAAATTGCAGAAATTCCCCATATTTTGGAGCAAAATTGCAGAAAATCCCCTAATTGTGGGGCAAAAAGTCAGAAATTCCTTATATGTTGGGGCAAAAACACGGAAATTCTCCTTATTTTGGGGCAAAACTCAGAATTCCACATATTTTGGGGCAAAATTCCAGAAATTTCCTTTATTTTGGGGCAAAATTGTAGAAATTTCACTTATTTTGAGGCAAAATTGCAGAAATTTCACTTATTTCAGGGAAAAAAGACAGAAATTTTCCTTATTTTGGGGCAAAAAGGCAGAAATTCCTAATATTTTGTGGCAAAAATGCAGAAATTTTCCTTATTTTGTGTCGAAAAAGCAGAAATTTCCCTTATTTGGGGGCAAAATTGCAGAAATTTCACTTATTTCAGGGCATATTTCAAAAATTCATTTTATTTTGGGGCAAAAAGACAGAAATTCCGTTTATTTTTTGGTAAAAAGGCAGAAATTTCACTTATTTTGAGGTAAAAAGGCAGAAATTCCTCTTATTTTGGGGCAAAAATAAAGAAATTTCTATTTTTTTGTGGCAAAAGGTATACATTCCCCTTATTTTTGGGGAAAAAAGCAGAAATACCCCATATTTTGGAGCAAAATTGCAGAAATTCCCCTAGTTGTGGGGCAAAAAGGGAGAAATTCACTATTTGTTGGGGCAAAAAGACAGAAATTCTCCTTATATTGGGGCAAAACTCAGAAATTCCACTTATTTTGGGACAAAATTGCAGAAATTTCACTTATTTTGGGGCAAAATTGCAAAAATTTCAATAATTTCAGGGAAAAAAGGCAGAAATTTTCCTTATTTTGGGGCAAAAAGGCAGAAATTCCTAATACTTTGTGGAAAAAATGCAGAAATTCCCCTTATTTTGTTTCAAAAATGGAGAAATTCCTCTTATTTTGAGGTAAAAAGGCTGAAATTCGCCTTATTTGGGGGAGAAAGGCAGAAATTTCACATATTTTGGGGCAAAAAACCAGAAATTCCTCTTATTTTGTGGCAAAAAGGCAGAAATTTCTTTTATTTTGGGGCAAAATTGCAGAAATTTAACTTATTTTGGGGCAAAATTGCAGAAACTTCATTTATTTCAGGGAAAAAAGCAGAAATTTTTTATTTTGCGGCAAAAAGGCAAAAATTTCTTTTATTTTGGTACAAAATTGTGAAAATTTTTATTATTTTGGGGCAAAAATGCAGAAATCTTCCTTATTTTGGGGAAAAATTACAGAAATTTCACTTATTTCAGGGAAAAAACGCAAAAATTTCTCTTATTTTGGGGCAAAAAGGCAGAAATTACTTTTAATTTGCTACAAAATTGCAGAAATTTTCTCTATTTTGGGGCAAAAATACAGAATTTCCCCATATTTTAGGGCAAAAAGGCAGAGATTCCCCTTATTATGAGGTAAAAAGGCGGAAATTCCCCTTATTTTGGAGCAAAAAGACAGAAATTCCCCTTATTTTGTGTCCAAAAGGCAGAAATTTCCCTTATTTTGGGGCAAAATTGCAGAAATTTCACTTATTTCAGGGAAAAAAGGCAGAAATTTCCCTTATTTTGGGGCAAAAGTCAGAAATTCCTAATATTTTGTGGCAAAAATGCAGAAATGCCCCTTATTTTGTGTCAAAAAGGCAGAAATTTCCCTTATCTGGGGGCAAAATTGCAGAAATTTCACTTATTTCAGGGCATAATTCAAAAATTGCTTTTATTTTGGGGCAAAAAGACAGAAATTCCGTTTAATTTTGGGTAATAAGGCAGAAATTTCACTTATTTTGAGGTAAAAAGGCAGAAATTCTTCTTATTTTGGGGCAAAAATGAAAAAATTTCCCTTTTTTGTGGGAAAAGGTATACATTTCCTTTATTTTTGTGAAAAAAAGCAGAAATTCCCCGTATTTTGGAGCAAAATTGCAGAAATTTCCCTAGTTGTGGGGCAAAAAGGGAGAAATTTCCTATTTTTTGGGGCAAAAAGACAGAAATTCTCCTTATTTTGGGGCAAAACTCAGAAATTCCACTTATTTTGGGGCAAAATTGCAGAAATTTCACTTATTTTGGGGCAAAATTGCAGAAATTTCACTTATGTCAGAGAAAAAAGGCAGAAATTTTCTTTATTTTGGGGCAAAAAGGCAGAAATTCCTAATATTTTGAGGTAAAAAGGCTGAAATTCGCCTTATTTGGGGGCAAAAAGGCAGAAATTTCCCTTATTTTAGGGCAAAAAGACAGAAATTTCCCTTATTTTGTGGCAAAAAAACAGTAATTTCTTTTATTTTGGAGCAAAATTGCAGAAATATCACTTATTTTGGGGCAAAATTGCAGAAATTTCACTTATTTCAGGGAAAAAAGCAGAAATTTTTCTTAATTTGGGGCAAAAAGGCAGAAATTCCTAATATTTTGTGGCAAAAATGCAGAAATTCCCCTTATTTTGTGTCAAAAAGGCAGAAATTTCCCTTATCTGGGGGCACAATTGCAGAAATTTCAATTATTTCAGAGCATAATTCAAAAATTGCTTTTATTTTGGGGCAAAAAGACAGAACTTCCATTTCTTTTTGGGTAAAAAGGCAGAAATTTCACATATTTTGAGGTAAAAAGGCAGAAATTCTTCTTATTTTGGGGCAAAAATGAAGAAATTTCCCTTTTTGTGGCAAAAGGTATACATTCCCCTTATTTTTGGGAAAAAAAGCAGAAATTCCCCGTATTTTGGAGCAAAATTGCAGAAATTACCCTAGTTGTGGGGCAAAAAGGGAGAAATTCCCTATTTGTTGGGGCAAAAAGACAGAAATTCTCCTTATTTTGGGGCAAAACTCAGAAATTCCACTTATTTTGGGGCAAAATTGCAGAAATTTCACTTATTTTGGGGCAAAATTGCAGAAATTTCACTTATTTCAGAGAAAAAAGGCAGAAATTTTCTTTATTTTGGGGAAAAAGGGCAGAAATTCCTAATATTTTGAGGTAAAAAGGCTGAAATTCGCCTTATTTGGTGGCAAAAAGGCAGACATTTCCCTTATTTTAGGGCAAAAAGACAGAAATTCCCCTTATTTTGTGGCAAAAAGGCAGAAATTTCTTTCATTTTGGAGCAAAATTGCAGAAATTTCACTTATTTTGGGGCAAAATTGCAGAAATTTCACTTATTTCAGGGAAAAAAAGCAGAAATTTTCTTAATTTGGGGCAAAAAGCAGAAATTTCTTTCATTTTGGTACAAAATTGCAAAAATTTTTCTTATTTTGGGGCAAAAAGGCAGAAATTTTTCTTATTTTGAGGTAAAAAGGCTGAAATTTCTCTTATTTTGGGGCAAAAAGTCAGAAATTCCGCTTATTTTGGGGCAAAAACAGACATTTCCCTTATTTTGGGGAAAAATTTTAGAAATTTAATTTATTTCAGGGCAAAAAGTCAGAAATTCCCCTTATGTTGGGGCAAAACTCAGAAATTCCACTTATTTTGGGGCTAAATTCCAGAAATTTCCCTTATTTTGGGGCAAAATTGCAGAAATTTCACTTATTTGGGGCAAAATTGCAGAAATTTCACTTAATTCAGGAAAAAAGGCAGAAATTTTCATTATTTTGGGGCAAAAAGGCAGAAATTCCTAATATTTTGTGGCATAAATGCAGAAATTCCCCTTATTTTGTGTCAAAAAGGCAGAAATTTCACTTATTTCAGGGCATAATTCAAAAATTTCTTTTATTTTGGGGCAAAAAGACAGAAATTCCGTTTATTTTGGGGTAAAAAGGCAGAAATTTCACTTATTTTGAGGTAAAAAGGCAGAAATTCCTCTTATTTTGTGGCAAAAATGAAGAAATTTCCCTTCTTTGTGGCAAAAAGTATCCATTTCATTTATTTATGGCAAAATTGCAGAAATTCCCCATATTTTGGAGCAAAATTGCAGAAAATCCCCTAATTGTGGGGCAAAAAGTCAGAAATTCCTTATATGTTGGGGCAAAAACACGGAAATTCTCCTTATTTTGGGGCAAAACTCAGAATTCCACATATTTTGGGGCAAAATTCCAGAAATTTCCTTTATTTTGGGGCAAAATTGTAGAAATTTCACTTATTTTGAGGCAAAAATGCAGAAATTTCACTTATTTCAGGGAAAAAAGACAGAAATTTTCCTTATTTTGGGGCAAAAAGGCAGAAATTCCTAATATTTTGTGGCAAAAATGCAGAAATTTTCCTTATTTTGTGTCGAAAAAGCAGAAATTTCCCTTATTTGGGGGCAAAATTGCAGAAATTTCACTTATTTCAGGGCATATTTCAAAAATTCATTTTATTTTGGGGCAAAAAGACAGAAATTCCGTTTATTTTTTGGTAAAAAGGCAGAAATTTCACTTATTTTGAGGTAAAAAGGCAGAAATTCCTCTTATTTTGGGGCAAAAATAAAGAAATTTCTATTTTTTTGTGGCAAAAGGTATACATTCCCCTTATTTTTGGGGAAAAAAGCAGAAATACCCCATATTTTGGAGCAAAATTGCAGAAATTCCCCTAGTTGTGGGGCAAAAAGGGAGAAATTCACTATTTGTTGGGGCAAAAAGACAGAAATTCTCCTTATATTGGGGCAAAACTCAGAAATTCCACTTATTTTGGGACAAAATTGCAGAAATTTCACTTATTTTGGGGCAAAATTGCAAAAATTTCAATAATTTCAGGGAAAAAGCAGAAATTTTCCTTATTTTGGGGCAAAAAGGCAGAAATTCCTAATACTTTGTGGAAAAAATGCAGAAATTCCCCTTATTTTGTTTCAAAAATGGAAAAATTCCTTTTATTTTGAAGTAAAAAGGCTGAAATTCGCCTTATTTGGGGGCAGAAAGGCAGAAATTTCACTTATTTTGGGGCAAAAAAACAGAAATTCCTCTTATTTTGTGGCAAAAAGGCAGAAATTTCTTTTATTTTGGGGCAAAATTGCAGAAATTTAACTTATTTTGGGGCAAAATTGCAGAAACTTCATTTATTTCAGGGAAAAAAGCAGAAATTTTTTATTTTGGGGCAAAAAGGCAAAAATTTCTTTTATTTTGGTACAAAATTGCAAAAATTTTTATTATTTTGGGGCAAAAATGCAGAAATCTTCCTTATTTTGGGGAAAAATTACAGAAATTTCACTTATTTCAGGGAAAAAACGCAAAAATTTCTCTTATTTTGGGGCAAAAAGGCAGAAATTACTTTTAATTTGCTACAAAATTGCAGAAATTTTCTCTATTTTGGGGCAAAAATACAGAATTTCCCCATATTTTAGGGCAAAAAGGCAGAGATTCCCCTTATTATGAGGTAAAAAGGCGGAAATTCCCCTTATTTTGGAGCAAAAAGACAGAAATTCCCCTTATTTTGTGTCAAAAAGGCAGAAATTTCCCTTATTTTGGGGCAAAATTGCAGAAATTTCACTTATTTCAGGGAAAAAAGGCAGAAATTTCCCTTATTTTGGGGCAAAAGTCAGAAATTCCTAATATTTTGTGGCAAAAATGCAGAAATGCCCCTTATTTTGTGTCAAAAAGGCAGAAATTTCCCTTATCTGGGGGCAAAATTGCAGAAATTTCACTTATTTCAGGGCATAATTCAAAAATTGCTTTTATTTTGGGGCAAAAAGACAGAAATTCCGTTTATTTTTGGGTAAAAAGGCAGAAATTTAACTTATTTTGAGGTAAAAAGGCAGAAATTCTTCTTATTTTGGGGCAAAAATGAAAAAATTTCCCTTTTTTGTGGGAAAAGGTATACATTCCCTTTATTTTTGTGAAAAAAAGCAGAAATTCCCCGTATTTTGGAGCAAAATTGCAGAAATTTTTCTAGTTGTGGGGCAAAAAGGGAGAAATTTCCTATTTTTTGGGGCAAAAAGACAGAAATTCTCCTTATTTTGGGGCAAAACTCAGAAATTCCACTTATTTTGGGGCAAAATTGCAGAAATTTCACTTATTTTGGGGCAAAATTGCAGAAATTTCACTTATGTCAGAGAAAAAAGGCAGAAATTTTCTTTATTTTGGGGCAAAAAGGCAGAAATTCCTAATATTTTGAGGTAAAAAGGCTGAAATTCGCCTTATTTGGGGGCAAAAAGGCAGAAATTTCCCTTATTTTAGGGCAAAAAGACAGAAATTTCCCTTATTTTGTGGCAAAAAAACAGTAATTTCTTTTATTTTGGAGCAAAATTGCAGAAATATCACTTATTTTGGGGCAAAATTGCAGAAATTTCACTTATTTCAGGGAAAAAAGCAGAAATTTTTCTTAATTTGGGGCAAAAAGGCAGAAATTCCTAATATTTTGTGGCAAAAATGCAGAAATTCCCCTTATTTTGTGTCAAAAGCAGAAATTTCCCTTATCTGGGGGCACAATTGCAGAAATTTCAATTATTTCAGAGCATAATTCAAAAATTGCTTTTATTTTGGGGCAAAAAGACAGAACTTCCATTTCTTTTTGGGTAAAAAGGCAGAAATTTCACATATTTTGAGGTAAAAAGGCAGAAATTCTTCTTATTTTGGGGCAAAAATGAAGAAATTTCCCTTTTTGTGGCAAAAGGTATACATTCCCCTTATTTTTGGGAAAAAAAGCAGAAATTCCCCGTATTTTGGAGCAAAATTGCAGAAATTCCCCTAGTTGTGGGGCAAAAAGGGAGAAATTCCCTATTTGTTGGGGCAAAAAGACAGAAATTCTCCTTATTTTGGGGCAAAACTCAGAAATTCCACTTATTTTGGGGCAAAATTGCAGAAATTTCACTTATTTTGGGGCAAAGTTGCAGAAATTTCACTTATTTCAGAGAAAAAAGGCAGAAATTTTCTTTATTTTGGGGAAAAAGGGCAGAAATTCCTAATATTTTGAGGTAAAAAGGCTGAAATTCGCCTTATTTGGTGGCAAAAAGGCAGAAATTTCCCTTATTTTAGGGCAAAAAGACAGAAATTCCCCTTATTTTGTGGCAAAAAGGCAGAAATTTCTTTCATTTTGGAGCAAAATTGCAGAAATTTCACTTATTTTGGGGCAAAATTGCAGAAATTTCACTTATTTCAGGGAAAAAAAAGCAGAAATTTTCTTATTTTGGGGCAAAAAGCAGAAATTTCTTTCATTTTGGTACAAAATTGCAAAAATTTTTCTTATTTTGGGGCAAAAAGGCAGAAATTTTTCTTATTTTGAGGTAAAAAGGCTGAAATTTCTCTTATTTTGGGGCAAAAAGTCAGAAATTCCGCTTATTTTGGGGCAAAAACAGACATTTCCCTTATTTTGGGGAAAAATTTTAGAAATTTAATTTATTTCAGGGCAAAAAGTCAGAAATTCCCCTTATGTTGGGGCAAAACTCAGAAATTCCACTTATTTTGGGGCTAAATTCCAGAAATTTCCCTTATTTTGGGGCAAAATTGCAGAAATTTCACTTATTTGGGGCAAAATTGCAGAAATTTCACTTAATTCAGGAAAAAAGGCAGAAATTTTCATTATTTTGGGGCAAAAAGGCAGAAATTCCTAATATTTTGTGGCATAAATGCAGAAATTCCCCTTATTTTGTGTCAAAAAGGCAGAAATTTCACTTATTTCAGGGCATAATTCAAAAATTTCTTTTATTTTGGGGCAAAAAGACAGAAATTCCGTTTATTTTGGGGTAAAAAGGCAGAAATTTCACTTATTTTGAGGTAAAAAGGCAGAAATTCCTCTTATTTTGTGGCAAAAATGAAGAAATTTCCCTTCTTTGTGGCAAAAAGTATCCATTTCATTTATTTATGGCAAAATTGCAGAAATTCCCCATATTTTGGAGCAAAATTGCAGAAAATCCCCTAATTGTGGGGCAAAAAGTCAGAAATTCCTTATATGTTGGGGCAAAAACACGGAAATTCTCCTTATTTTGGGGCAAAACTCAGAATTCCACATATTTTGGGGCAAAATTCCAGAAATTTCCTTTATTTTGGGGCAAAATTGTAGAAATTTCACTTATTTTGAGGCAAAATTGCAGAAATTTCACTTATTTCAGGGAAAAAAGACAGAAATTTTCCTTATTTTGGGGCAAAAAGGCAGAAATTCCTAATATTTTGTGGCAAAAATGCAGAAATTTTCCTTATTTTGTGTCGAAAAAGCAGAAATTTCCCTTATTTGGGGGCAAAATTGCAGAAATTTCACTTATTTCAGGGCATATTTCAAAAATTCATTTTATTTTGGGGCAAAAAGACAGAAATTCCGTTTATTTTTTGGTAAAAAGGCAGAAATTTCACTTATTTTGAGGTAAAAAGGCAGAAATTCCTCTTATTTTGGGGCAAAAATAAAGAAATTTCTATTTTTTTGTGGCAAAAGGTATACATTCCCCTTATTTTTGGGGAAAAAAGCAGAAATACCCCATATTTTGGAGCAAAATTGCAGAAATTCCCCTAGTTGTGGGGCAAAAAGGGAGAAATTCACTATTTGTTGGGGCAAAAAGACAGAAATTCTCCTTATATTGGGGCAAAACTCAGAAATTCCACTTATTTTGGGACAAAATTGCAGAAATTTCACTTATTTTGGGGCAAAATTGCAAAAATTTCAATAATTTCAGGGAAAAAAGGCAGAAATTTTCCTTATTTTGGGGCAAAAAGGCAGAAATTCCTAATACTTTGTGGAAAAAATGCAGAAATTCCCCTTATTTTGTTTCAAAAATGGAGAAATTCCTCTTATTTTGAGGTAAAAAGGCTGAAATTCGCCTTATTTGGGGGAGAAAGGCAGAAATTTCACATATTTTGGGGCAAAAAACCAGAAATTCCTCTTATTTTGTGGCAAAAAGGCAGAAATTTCTTTTATTTTGGGGCAAAATTGCAGAAATTTAACTTATTTTGGGGCAAAATTGCAGAAACTTCATTTATTTCAGGGAAAAAAGCAGAAATTTTTTATTTTGCGGCAAAAAGGCAAAAATTTCTTTTATTTTGGTACAAAATTGCAAAAATTTTTATTATTTTGGGGCAAAAATGCAGAAATCTTCCTTATTTTGGGGAAAAATTACAGAAATTTCACTTATTTCAGGGAAAAAACGCAAAAATTTCTCTTATTTTGGGGCAAAAAGGCAGAAATTACTTTTAATTTGCTACAAAATTGCAGAAATTTTCTCTATTTTGGGGCAAAAATACAGAATTTCCCCATATTTTAGGGCAAAAAGGCAGAGATTCCCCTTATTATGAGGTAAAAAGGCGGAAATTCCCCTTATTTTGGAGCAAAAAGACAGAAATTCCCCTTATTTTGTGTCAAAAAGGCAGAAATTTCCCTTATTTTGGGGCAAAATTGCAGAAATTTCACTTATTTCAGGGAAAAAAGGCAGAAATTTCCCTTATTTTGGGTCAAAAGTCAGAAATTCCTAATATTTTGTGGCAAAAATGCAGAAATGCCCCTTATTTTGTGTCAAAAAGGCAGAAATTTCCCTTATCTGGGGGCAAAATTGCAGAAATTTCACTTATTTCAGGGCATAATTCAAAAATTGCTTTTATTTTGGGGATAAAAGAGAGAAATTCCGTTTAATTTTGGGTAATAAGGCAGAAATTTCACTTATTTTGAGGTAAAAAGGCAGAAATTCTTCTTATTTTGGGGCAAAAATGAAAAAATTTCCCTTTTTTGTGGGAAAAGGTATACATTTCCTTTATTTTTGTGAAAAAAAGCAGAAATTCCCCGTATTTTGGAGCAAAATTGCAGAAATTTCCCTAGTTGTGGGGCAAAAAGGGAGAAATTTCCTATTTTTTGGTGCAAAAAGACAGAAATTCTCCTTATTTTGGGGCAAAACTCAGAAATTCCACTTATTTTGGGGCAAAATTGCAGAAATTTCACTTATTTTGGGGCAAAATTGCAGAAATTTCACTTATGTCAGAGAAAAAAGGCAGAAATTTTCTTTATTTTGGGGCAAAAAGGCAGAAATTCCTAATATTTTGAGGTAAAAAGGCTGAAATTCGCCTTATTTGGGGGCAAAAAGGCAGAAATTTCCCTTATTTTAGGGCAAAAAGACAGAAATTTCCCTTATTTTGTGGCAAAAAAACAGTAATTTCTTTTATTTTGGAGCAAAATTGCAGAAATATCACTTATTTTGGGGCAAAATTGCAGAAATTTCACTTATTTCAGGGAAAAAAGCAGAAATTTTTCTTAATTTGGGGCAAAAAGGCAGAAATTCCTAATATTTTGTGGCAAAAATGCAGAAATTCCCCTTATTTTGTGTCAAAAAGGCAGAAATTTCCCTTATCTGGGGGCACAATTGCAGAAATTTCAATTATTTCAGAGCATAATTCAAAAATTGCTTTTATTTTGGGGCAAAAAGACAGAACTTCCATTTCTTTTTGGGTAAAAAGGCAGAAATTTCACATATTTTGAGGTAAAAAGGCAGAAATTCTTCTTATTTTGGGGCAAAAATGAAGAAATTTCCCTTTTTGTGGCAAAAGGTATACATTCCCCTTATTTTTGGGAAAAAAAGCAGAAATTCCCCGTATTTTGGAGCAAAATTGCAGAAATTCCCCTAGTTGTGGGGCAAAAAGGGAGAAATTCCCTATTTGTTGGGGCAAAAAGACAGAAATTCTCCTTATTTTGGGGCAAAACTCAGAAATTCCACTTATTTTGGGGCAAAATTGCAGAAATTTCACTTATTTTGGGGCAAAATTGCAGAAATTTCACTTATTTCAGAGAAAAAAGGCAGAAATTTTCTTTATTTTGGGGAAAAAGGGCAGAAATTCCTAATATTTTGAGGTAAAAAGGCTGAAATTCGCCTTATTTGGTGGCAAAAAGGCAGAAATTTCCCTTATTTTAGGGCAAAAAGACAGAAATTCCCCTTATTTTGTGGCAAAAAGGCAGAAATTTCTTTCATTTTGGAGCAAAATTGCAGAAATTTCACTTATTTTGGGGCAAAATTGCAGAAATTTCACTTATTTCAGGGAAAAAAAAGCAGAAATTTTCTTATTTTGGGGCAAAAAGCAGAAATTTCTTTCATTTTGGTACAAAATTGCAAAAATTTTTCTTATTTTGGGGCAAAAAGGCAGAAATTTTTCTTATTTTGAGGTAAAAAGGCTGAAATTTCTCTTATTTTGGGGCAAAAAGTCAGAAATTCCGCTTATTTTGGGGCAAAAACAGACATTTCCCTTATTTTGGGGAAAAATTTTAGAAATTTAATTTATTTCAGGGCAAAAAGTCAGAAATTCCCCTTATGTTGGGGCAAAACTCAGAAATTCCACTTATTTTGGGGCTAAATTCCAGAAATTTCCCTTATTTTGGGGCAAAATTGCAGAAATTTCACTTATTTGGGGCAAAATTGCAGAAATTTCACTTAATTCAGGAAAAAAGGCAGAAATTTTCATTATTTTGGGGCAAAAAGGCAGAAATTCCTAATATTTTGTGGCATAAATGCAGAAATTCCCCTTATTTTGTGTCAAAAAGGCAGAAATTTCACTTATTTCAGGGCATAATTCAAAAATTTCTTTTATTTTGGGGCAAAAAGACAGAAATTCCGTTTATTTTGGGGTAAAAAGGCAGAAATTTCACTTATTTTGAGGTAAAAAGGCAGAAATTCCTCTTATTTTGTGGCAAAAATGAAGAAATTTCCCTTCTTTGTGGCAAAAAGTATCCATTTCATTTATTTATGGCAAAATTGCAGAAATTCCCCATATTTTGGAGCAAAATTGCAGAAAATCCCCTAATTGTGGGGCAAAAAGTCAGAAATTCCTTATATGTTGGGGCAAAAACACGGAAATTCTCCTTATTTTGGGGCAAAACTCAGAATTCCACATATTTTGGGGCAAAATTCCAGAAATTTCCTTTATTTTGGGGCAAAATTGTAGAAATTTCACTTATTTTGAGGCAAAATTGCAGAAATTTCACTTATTTCAGGGAAAAAAGACAGAAATTTTCCTTATTTTGGGGCAAAAAGGCAGAAATTCCTAATATTTTGTGGCAAAAATGCAGAAATTTTCCTTATTTTGTGTCGAAAAAGCAGAAATTTCCCTTATTTGGGGGCAAAATTGCAGAAATTTCACTTATTTCAGGGCATATTTCAAAAATTCATTTTATTTTGGGGCAAAAAGACAGAAATTCCGTTTATTTTTTGGTAAAAAGGCAGAAATTTCACTTATTTTGAGGTAAAAAGGCAGAAATTCCTCTTATTTTGGGGCAAAAATAAAGAAATTTCTATTTTTTTGTGGCAAAAGGTATACATTCCCCTTATTTTTGGGGAAAAAAGCAGAAATACCCCATATTTTGGAGCAAAATTGCAGAAATTCCCCTAGTTGTGGGGCAAAAAGGGAGAAATTCACTATTTGTTGGGGCAAAAAGACAGAAATTCTCCTTATATTGGGGCAAAACTCAGAAATTCCACTTATTTTGGGACAAAATTGCAGAAATTTCACTTATTTTGGGGCAAAATTGCAAAAATTTCAATAATTTCAGGGAAAAAAGGCAGAAATTTTCCTTATTTTGGGGCAAAAAGGCAGAAATTCCTAATACTTTGTGGAAAAAATGCAGAAATTCCCCTTATTTTGTTTCAAAAATGGAGAAATTCCTCTTATTTTGAGGTAAAAAGGCTGAAATTCGCCTTATTTGGGGGAGAAAGGCAGAAATTTCACATATTTTGGGGCAAAAAACCAGAAATTCCTCTTATTTTGTGGCAAAAAGGCAGAAATTTCTTTTATTTTGGGGCAAAATTGCAGAAATTTAACTTATTTTGGGGCAAAATTGCAGAAACTTCATTTATTTCAGGGAAAAAAGCAGAAATTTTTTATTTTGCGGCAAAAAGGCAAAAATTTCTTTTATTTTGGTACAAAATTGCAAAAATTTTTATTATTTTGGGGCAAAAATGCAGAAATCTTCCTTATTTTGGGGAAAAATTACAGAAATTTCACTTATTTCAGGGAAAAAACGCAAAAATTTCTCTTATTTTGGGGCAAAAAGGCAGAAATTACTTTTAATTTGCTACAAAATTGCAGAAATTTTCTCTATTTTGGGGCAAAAATACAGAATTTCCCCATATTTTAGGGCAAAAAGGCAGAGATTCCCCTTATTATGAGGTAAAAAGGCGGAAATTCCCCTTATTTTGGAGCAAAAAGACAGAAATTCCCCTTATTTTGTGTCAAAAAGGCAGAAATTTCCCTTATTTTGGGGCAAAATTGCAGAAATTTCACTTATTTCAGGGAAAAAAGGCAGAAATTTCCCTTATTTTGGGTCAAAAGTCAGAAATTCCTAATATTTTGTGGCAAAAATGCAGAAATGCCCCTTATTTTGTGTCAAAAAGGCAGAAATTTCCCTTATCTGGGGGCAAAATTGCAGAAATTTCACTTATTTCAGGGCATAATTCAAAAATTGCTTTTATTTTGGGGATAAAAGAGAGAAATTCCGTTTAATTTTGGGTAATAAGGCAGAAATTTCACTTATTTTGAGGTAAAAAGGCAGAAATTCTTCTTATTTTGGGGCAAAAATGAAAAAATTTCCCTTTTTTGTGGGAAAAGGTATACATTTCCTTTATTTTTGTGAAAAAAAGCAGAAATTCCCCGTATTTTGGAGCAAAATTGCAGAAATTTCCCTAGTTGTGGGGCAAAAAGGGAGAAATTTCCTATTTTTTGGTGCAAAAAGACAGAAATTCTCCTTATTTTGGGGCAAAACTCAGAAATTCCACTTATTTTGGGGCAAAATTGCAGAAATTTCACTTATTTTGGGGCAAAATTGCAGAAATTTCACTTATGTCAGAGAAAAAAGGCAGAAATTTTCTTTATTTTGGGGCAAAAAGGCAGAAATTCCTAATATTTTGAGGTAAAAAGGCTGAAATTCGCCTTATTTGGGGGCAAAAAGGCAGAAATTTCCCTTATTTTAGGGCAAAAAGACAGAAATTTCCCTTATTTTGTGGCAAAAAAACAGTAATTTCTTTTATTTTGGAGCAAAATTGCAGAAATATCACTTATTTTGGGGCAAAATTGCAGAAATTTCACTTATTTCAGGGAAAAAAGCAGAAATTTTTCTTAATTTGGGGCAAAAAGGCAGAAATTCCTAATATTTTGTGGCAAAAATGCAGAAATTCCCCTTATTTTGTGTCAAAAAGGCAGAAATTTCCCTTATCTGGGGGCACAATTGCAGAAATTTCAATTATTTCAGAGCATAATTCAAAAATTGCTTTTATTTTGGGGCAAAAAGACAGAACTTCCATTTCTTTTTGGGTAAAAAGGCAGAAATTTCACATATTTTGAGGTAAAAAGGCAGAAATTCTTCTTATTTTGGGGCAAAAATGAAGAAATTTCCCTTTTTGTGGCAAAAGATATACATTCCCCTTATTTTTGGGAAAAAAAGCAGAAATTCCCCGTATTTTGTATCAAAATTGCAGAAATTCCCCTAGTTGTGGGGCAAAAAGGGAGAAATTCCCTATTTGTTGGGGCAAAAAGACAGAAATTCTCCTTATTTTGGGGCAAAACTCAGAAATTCCACTTATTTTGGGGCAAAATTGCAGAAATTTCACTTATTTTGGGGCAAAATTGCAGAAATTTCACTTATTTCAGAGAAAAAAGGCAGAAATTTTCTTTATTTTGGGGAAAAAGGGCAGAAATTCCTAATATTTTGAGGTAAAAAGGCTGAAATTCGCCTTATTTGGTGGCAAAAAGGCAGAAATTTCCCTTATTTTAGGGCAAAAAGACAGAAATTCCCCTTATTTTGTGGCAAAAAGGCAGAAATTTCTTTCATTTTGGAGCAAAATTGCAGAAATTTCACTTATTTTGGGGCAAAATTGCAGAAATTTCACTTATTTCAGGGAAAAAAAGCAGAAATTTTCTTATTTTGGGGCAAAAAGCAGAAATTTCTTTCATTTTGGTACAAAATTGCAAAAATTTTTCTTATTTTGGGGCAAAAAGGCAGAAATTTTTCTTATTTTGAGGTAAAAAGGCTGAAATTTCTCTTATTTTGGGGCAAAAAGTCAGAAATTCCGCTTATTTTGGGGCAAAAACAGACATTTCCCTTATTTTGGGGAAAAATTTTAGAAATTTAATTTATTTCAGGGCAAAAAGTCAGAAATTCCCCTTATGTTGGGGCAAAACTCAGAAATTCCACTTATTTTGGGGCTAAATTCCAGAAATTTCCCTTATTTTGGGGCAAAATTGCAGAAATTTCACTTATTTGGGGCAAAATTGCAGAAATTTCACTTAATTCAGGAAAAAAGGCAGAAATTTTCATTATTTTGGGGCAAAAAGGCAGAAATTCCTAATATTTTGTGGCATAAATGCAGAAATTCCCCTTATTTTGTGTCAAAAAGGCAGAAATTTCACTTATTTCAGGGCATAATTCAAAAATTTCTTTTATTTTGGGGCAAAAAGACAGAAATTCCGTTTATTTTGGGGTAAAAAGGCAGAAATTTCACTTATTTTGAGGTAAAAAGGCAGAAATTCCTCTTATTTTGTGGCAAAAATGAAGAAATTTCCCTTCTTTGTGGCAAAAAGTATCCATTTCATTTATTTATGGCAAAATTGCAGAAATTCCCCATATTTTGGAGCAAAATTGCAGAAAATCCCCTAATTGTGGGGCAAAAAGTCAGAAATTCCTTATATGTTGGGGCAAAAACACCGAAATTCTCCTTATTTTGGGGCAAAACTCAGAATTCCACATATTTTGGGGCAAAATTCCAGAAATTTCCTTTATTTTGGGGCAAAATTGTAGAAATTTCACTTATTTTGAGGCAAAATTGCAGAAATTTCACTTATTTCAGGGAAAAAAGCAGAAATTTTTCTTAATTTGGGGCAAAAAGGCAGAAATTCCTAATATTTTGTGGCAAAAATGCAGAAATTCCCCTTATTTTGTGTCAAAAAGGCAGAAATTTCCCTTATCTGGGGGCACAATTGCAGAAATTTCAATTATTTCAGAGCATAATTCAAAAATTGCTTTTATTTTGGGGCAAAAAGACAGAACTTCCATTTCTTTTTGGGTAAAAAGGCAGAAATTTCACATATTTTGAGGTAAAAAGGCAGAAATTCTTCTTATTTTGGGGCAAAAATGAAGAAATTTCCCTTTTTGTGGCAAAAGATATACATTCCCCTTATTTTTGGGAAAAAAAGCAGAAATTCCCCGTATTTTGTATCAAAATTGCAGAAATTCCCCTAGTTGTGGGGCAAAAAGGGAGAAATTCCCTATTTGTTGGGGCAAAAAGACAGAAATTCTCCTTATTTTGGGGCAAAACTCAGAAATTCCACTTATTTTGGGGCAAAATTGCAGAAATTTCACTTATTTTGGGGCAAAATTGCAGAAATTTCACTTATTTCAGAGAAAAAAGGCAGAAATTTTCTTTATTTTGGGGAAAAAGGGCAGAAATTCCTAATATTTTGAGGTAAAAAGGCTGAAATTCGCCTTATTTGGTGGCAAAAAGGCAGAAATTTCCCTTATTTTAGGGCAAAAAGACAGAAATTCCCCTTATTTTGTGGCAAAAAGGCAGAAATTTCTTTCATTTTGGAGCAAAATTGCAGAAATTTCACTTATTTTGGGGCAAAATTGCAGAAATTTCACTTATTTCAGGGAAAAAAAGCAGAAATTTTCTTATTTTGGGGCAAAAAGCAGAAATTTCTTTCATTTTGGTACAAAATTGCAAAAATTTTTCTTATTTTGGGGCAAAAAGGCAGAAATTTTTCTTATTTTGAGGTAAAAAGGCTGAAATTTCTCTTATTTTGGGGCAAAAAGTCAGAAATTCCGCTTATTTTGGGGCAAAAACAGACATTTCCCTTATTTTGGGGAAAAATTTTAGAAATTTAATTTATTTCAGGGCAAAAAGTCAGAAATTCCCCTTATGTTGGGGCAAAACTCAGAAATTCCACTTATTTTGGGGCTAAATTCCAGAAATTTCCCTTATTTTGGGGCAAAATTGCAGAAATTTCACTTATTTGGGGCAAAATTGCAGAAATTTCACTTAATTCAGGAAAAAAGGCAGAAATTTTCATTATTTTGGGGCAAAAAGGCAGAAATTCCTAATATTTTGTGGCATAAATGCAGAAATTCCCCTTATTTTGTGTCAAAAAGGCAGAAATTTCACTTATTTCAGGGCATAATTCAAAAATTTCTTTTATTTTGGGGCAAAAAGACAGAAATTCCGTTTATTTTGGGGTAAAAAGGCAGAAATTTCACTTATTTTGAGGTAAAAAGGCAGAAATTCCTCTTATTTTGTGGCAAAAATGAAGAAATTTCCCTTCTTTGTGGCAAAAAGTATCCATTTCATTTATTTATGGCAAAATTGCAGAAATTCCCCATATTTTGGAGCAAAATTGCAGAAAATCCCCTAATTGTGGGGCAAAAAGTCAGAAATTCCTTATATGTTGGGGCAAAAACACGGAAATTCTCCTTATTTTGGGGCAAAACTCAGAATTCCACATATTTTGGGGCAAAATTCCAGAAATTTCCTTTATTTTGGGGCAAAATTGTAGAAATTTCACTTATTTTGAGGCAAAATTGCAGAAATTTCACTTATTTCAGGGAAAAAAGACAGAAATTTTCCTTATTTTGGGGCAAAAAGGCAGAAATTCCTAATATTTTGTGGCAAAAATGCAGAAATTTTCCTTATTTTGTGTCGAAAAAGCAGAAATTTCCCTTATTTGGGGGCAAAATTGCAGAAATTTCACTTATTTCAGGGCATATTTCAAAAATTCATTTTATTTTGGGGCAAAAAGACAGAAATTCCGTTTATTTTTTGGTAAAAAGGCAGAAATTTCACTTATTTTGAGGTAAAAAGGCAGAAATTCCTCTTATTTGGGGGCAAAAATAAAGAAATTTCTATTTTTTTGTGGCAAAAGGTATACATTCCCCTTATTTTTGGGGAAAAAAGCAGAAATACCCCATATTTTGGAGCAAAATTGCAGAAATTCCCCTAGTTGTGGGGCAAAAAGGGAGAAATTCACTATTTGTTGGGGCAAAAAGACAGAAATTCTCCTTATATTGGGGCAAAACTCAGAAATTCCACTTATTTTGGGACAAAATTGCAGAAATTTCACTTATTTTGGGGCAAAATTGCAAAAATTTCAATAATTTCAGGGAAAAAAGGCAGAAATTTTCCTTATTTTGGGGCAAAAAGGCAGAAATTCCTAATACTTTGTGGAAAAAATGCAGAAATTCCCCTTATTTTGTTTCAAAAATGGAGAAATTCCTCTTATTTTGAGGTAAAAAGGCTGAAATTCGCCTTATTTGGGGGAGAAAGGCAGAAATTTCACATATTTTGGGGCAAAAAACCAGAAATTCCTCTTATTTTGTGGCAAAAAGGCAGAAATTCCTAATATTTTGTGGCAAAATTGCAGAAATTCCCCTTATTTTGAGGTAAAAAGGCTGAAATTCCTCCTCTTTTGGGGCAAAAAGTCAGAAATTCCACTTATTTTGGGGCAAAAACTGACATTTCCTTTATTTTGGGGAAAAATTTTAGAAATTTAATTTATTTCAGGGCAAAAAGTCAGAAATTCCCCTTATTTTGGGGCAAAACTCAGAAATTCCACTTATTTTGGGGCAAAATTCCAGAAATTTTCCTTATTTTGGGGCAAAATTGCAGAAATTTCACTTATTTGGGGCAAAATTGCAGAAATTTAACTTAATTCAGGAAAAAAGGCAGAAATTTTCATTATTTTGGGGCAAAAAGGCAGAAATTCCTAATATTTTGTGGCAAAATTGCAGAAATTCCCCTTATTTTGAGGTAAAAAGGTTGAAATTCCCATTATTTTGGGGCAAAAAGGCAGAAATTCTCTTTACTTTGTGGCAAAAAGGCAGAAATTCCCGTTAATTGGGGCAGAAAAGCAAAAATTTTCCTTATTTGGGGGCAATAAGGCAGAAATTCCCCATATTTTGTGGCAAAATGTCAGAAATTCCCCTTATTTTGCGGCGAAATTTCAAAAATTTCCTTTATTTGGGGGCAAAATTGCAAAAATCTCCCTTATTTTGGGGCAAAATTGCAGAAATTTCACTTATTTCAAAGAAAAAACGCAGAAATTTCTCTTTTTTTGGGACAAAAATGCAGAAAATACTTTTATTTTGGTACAAAATTGCAGAAATTTTCTTGATTTTGGTGCAAAAATACAGAAATTCCCCATATTTTAGGGCAAAAAGGAAGAGATTCCCATTATTATGAGGTTAAAATGCTGAAATTTCCTTTTTTTGAAGGCAAAAAGACAGAAATTGCCCTTATTTTGTGGCAAAAAGGCAGAAATTTTCCTTATTTTGGGGCCAAATTGCAGAAATTTCACTTATTTCAGGGTAATAAGTCAGAAATTTCTTTTATTTTGGAGCAAAAATGATTAAATTTCCCTTTTTTATGGCAAAAAGCTATACATTCCCTTTATTTTCGGGCAAAAAGGAAGAAATTCACCGTATTTTGGAGCAAAATTGCAGAAATTCCCTTATTTTGGGGCAAAACGCAGAACTTCCCCTCATTTTGGGGTAAAACTGCAGAAATTTCACTTATTTCGCGGCAAAATTGGAGAAATTCCCTTTATTTTCGGCGAAAAAGGCAGAAAATCCCTGTATTTTAGAGCAAAATTGTAGAAATTCACCTAATTTTGGGGTAAAACATGCAGTAATTTTCTTTATTTTGGGGCAAAAAGGCAGAAATTCCCCTTATTTTGGGGCAAAAGGCAGAAATTCTCATTATTTTAGGGCAAAATTGCAGAAATTTCCCTTATTTGGGGACAAAAACAGAAATTCCCTTTATTTTGGGGCAAAATTGCAGAAAATTCCTTTATTATGGGGAAAAATTGCAGAAATTTCTTTTATTTTAAGGCAAAAGTGCAGAAATTTCACTTATTTCAGACAAAAAAAGCAAAAATTTTTCTGATTTTTGAGCAAAAAGGCAGAAATTCTCATTATTTTGGGGCAAAAAGGCAGAAATTCACCTTATTTTGGGATAAAATTGCAGACATTTCACACATTTCAGGGCAAAAAGGCAGATATTACCCTTATTTGTGGGCAAAAAGGCATAAATTCCCCTTATTTTGGGATAAAATTGCAGAAATTTCCCTTGTTTGGGGGCAAAAACACAGAAAATCCCCTTAATTTCGGGCAAAAAGGCAGAAATTCCCCGTATTTTGGAGCAAAATTGCAGAAATTCCCCTAATATTAGGGCAAAAATGCAGAAATTCCCTTTATTTGGGGCAAATCGGTAGAAGTTCCCCTTATTTTCTGAAAAGAGGCAGAAATTCCCTGTATTTTGAAGCAAAATTGCAGAAACTCCTCTAATTTTGAGGCAAAAAGGCAGAAATTCCCTTTATTTTGGGGCAAAAATACAGAATTTCTCTTTATTTCGGTTCAAAAATCAGAAATTTCCCTTATTTTGGGACAAAATTTTAGAAATTTCTTTTATTTTGGTACAGAATTGCAGAATTTTTTCTTATTTTGTGGCAAAAAGGCAGAAATTTTCCATATTTTGGTGCAAAAACGCTAAAATTCCTCTTATTTTGAGGTAAAATGCTGAAATTCCCCATATTTTGGGGCAAAAAGGCAGAAATTCCCCTCATTTTGGGGCAAAAAGGAACAAATTTTTCTTATTTTCGGGCCAAATTGCAGAAATTTCATTTATTTCAGGGCAAAAAGTCAGAAATTACTTTTATTTTGGGGCAAAAAGCAGAAATTTTATTTATATTGGTAAAAAATTGAAGAAATTTTTCTTATTTTGGAACAAAAAGTCAGAAATTCCCCATATTTTGGGCAAAAGGCAGAAATTCCCCTTATTTTGAGGTGAAATGGCTGAAATTCCCGTTATTTTGGGGCAAAAAGGCAGAAATTCCTTTTTCTTTGTGGTAAAAAATCAGAAATTCCCGTTAATTGGGGCAGAAAAGCAAAAATTTTCCTTATTTGGGGGCAATAAGGCAGAAATTTCCCATATTTTGTGGAAAAAAGGCAGAAACTGCTTTTATTTGGAGGTAAAATGCTGAAATTCCCCTTATTTTGGCAAAAAGGCATAAATTCCCCTTATTTTGAAGCAAAATTGCAGAAATTTCACATATTTCAGAGCAAAAAGTCAGAAAATTGCCTTATTTTGGGGCAAAAACAGAAATTCTTCTAATTTTGGGGTCAAAAACAGAAATTCCCCTTATTTTGGGGTAAAATTGTGGAAATTTCAAATATTTCAGGGCAAAAAGGCAGAAATTCCACTTTATTTCGGGCAGTAAGGCAGAAATTCCCCGTATTTTGGTGCAAAATTTCAGAAATTCTCCTTATATTGGTGCAAAAATGAAGAAATTCCCATTATTTTGGTGCAATAAGGCAGAAGATCCCTGTATTTTGAAGCAAAATTGCACATATACCCCTAATTTTGAGGGAAAATGCAGAAATTCACATTATTCTGGGGAAAAAAGACAGAAATTCTCCTTATTTCAGGGCAAAAAGTCAGAAATTCCTCTTATTTTTGGGCAAAATTCAACAAATTTCCAATATTTTGGGGCAAAATTGTAGAAATCTCCCTTATTTTGGAAAAAATTACAGAAATTTCACTTATTTTAGGGAAAAAAGAAAGAAATTTCTCTTATTTTGGGGCAAAAAGGCAGAAATTACTTTTAATTTGGTACAAAATTGCAGAAATTTTCTTTATTTTGGGGCAAAAATACAGAAATTCCCCATATTTTAGGGCAAAAAGGCAGAGATTCCCCTTATTATGAGGTAAAAATGCTGAAATTCCCCTTATTTTGGGGCAAAAAGACAGAAATTCCCCTTATTTTGTGGCAAAAAGGCAGAAATTTTCATTATTTTGGGGCAAAATTGTAAAAATTTCACTTATTTCAGGGCAAAATTCAAAAATTCCTTTTATTTTGGGGCAAAAAGACAGAAATTCCGTTTATTTTTGGGTAAAAAGGCAGAAATTTCACTTATTTTGAGGTAAAAAAGCAGAAATTCCTTTTATTTTGAGGCAAAAATGAAGAAATTTCCCTTTTTTTGGCAAAAGGTATACATTCCCTTTATTTTCGGGATAAAAAGCAGAAATTCCTTGTATTTTGGGCAAAATTGCAGAAAATCCCCTAATTGTGGGGCAAAAAGGCAAAAATTCCCTATATGTTGGGGCAAAAAGACAGAAATTCTTCTTATTTTGGGGCAAAACTCAGAAATTCCACTTATTTTGGGGCAAAAATGCAGAAATTTCCTTTATTTTTCGGCAAAATTGCAGAAATTTCACTTATTTTGGGGCAAAATTGCAGAAATTTCACTTATTTCAGGGAAAAAAGGCAGAAATTTTCTGATTTTGGGGCAAAAAGGCAGAAAGTCCTAATATTTTGTGGCAAAAATGCAAAAATTCCCCTTATTTTGTGTCAAAAAGCAGAAATTTCCCTTATTTGGGGGCAAAATTGCAGAAATTTCACTTATTTCAGGGCATATTTCAAAAATTTCTTTTATTTTGTGGCAAAAAGACAGAAATTTTGTTTATTTTTGGGTAAAAAGGCATAAATTTCACTTATTTTGAGGTAAAAAGGCAGAAATTCTTCTTATTTTGGGGTAAAAATGAAGAAATTTCTCTTTTTTGTGGCAAAAGGTATACATTCCACTTATTTTTGAAAAAAAAAGCAGAAATTCCTTGTATTTTGGAGCAAAATTGCAGAAATTCCCCTAGTTGTGGGGCAAAAAGGGAGAAATTCCCTATTTGTTGGGGCAAAAAGACAGAAATTCCCTTTTTTTGGGGCAAAACTCATAAATTCCACTTATTTTGTGGCAAAATTGCAGAAATTTCACTTATTTTGGGGCAAAATTTCAGAAATTTCACTTATTTCAGAGAATAAAGGCAGAAATTTTCCTTATTTTGGGGCCAAAAGGCCGAAATTCCTAATATTTTGTGGCAAAAATTCAGGAATTCCCCTTATTTTGTGTCAAAAATGCAGAAATTCTCCTTATTTTGAGGTAAAAATGCTGAAATTTCCCTTATTTGGAGGCAAAAAGGCAGAAATTTCCCTTATTTTAGGGCGAAAAGACAGAAATTCCCCTTATTTTGTGGCAAAAACGCAGAAATTTCTATTATTTTGGAGCAAAATTGCAGAAATTTCACTTATTTTGGGGCAAAATTGCAGAAATTTCACTTATTACAATGAAAAAAAGCATAAATATTTTTATTTTGGGGCAAAATGGCAGAACTTTCTTTTATTTTGGTACAAAATAGCAAAATTTTTTTTTTATTTTGGGGCAAAAAGGCAGAAATTTCCCATATTTTGGGGCAAAAATGAAGAAATTCCTCTTATTTTGAGGTAAAAAGGCTGAAATTCTTCTTATTTTGGGGCAAAAATCAGAAATTCCTCTTATTATCGGGCAAAAAGCAGACATTTCCCTTATTTTGGGAAAAAATTTTAGAAATTTAACTTATTTCAGGGCAAAAAGTCAGAAATTCCCCTTATTTTCTGGCAAAAATCAGAAATTCCACTTATTTAGGTGTAAAATTCGAGAAATTTCACTTATTTTGGGGCAAAATTACAGAAATTTCACTAATTTTGGGGCAAAATTGCAGATTTTTAACTAAATTAAGGAAAAAAAGGCAAAAATTTTCCTTATTTTGGGGCAAAAAGGCAGAAATTCCTAATATTTCGTGGCAAAAATGCAGAAATTTTCCTTATTTTGTGTCAAAAATGCAGAAATTCCTTTTATTTTGAGGTAAAAAGGCTGAAATTCACCTTATTTGGAGGCAAAAAGGCAGAAATTTCCCTTATTTTGGGGCAAAAAGTCAGAAATTCCCCTAATTGTGGGGCAAAAATGCAGAAATTCCCTAAATGTTGGGGCAAAAAGACATTAATTCTTTTTATTTTGGGTCAAAATTCAGAAATTCCAATTATTTTGAGGTAAAAAGGCTGAAATTAACCTTATTTAGAGTCAAAAAATAGAAATTTTCCTTATTTTGGAGCAAAAAGATAGAAATTCCCCTTATTTTGAGGCAAAAGCAGAAATTTCTTTTATTTTGGGGCAAAATAGCAGAAATTTCACTTATTTTGGTGCAAAACTGCAGAAATTTCACTTATTTCAGGGAAAAAAAGCAGAAATTTTTTATTTTGGGGGAAAATGGCAGAAATTTTCCATATTTTGGGGCAAAAATGCAGAAATTCCCCTTATTTTGACGTAAAAAGGCTGAAATTCCCCTTATTTTGGGGCAAAAAGTCAGAAATTCCCCTTATTTTGGGGCAAAAAGCAGACATTTCCCTTATTTTGGGAAAAAATTTTAGAAATTTAACTTATTTCAGTGCAAAAAGTCAGAAATTCCCATTATTTTGGGGCAAAACTCAGAAATTCCACTTATTTAGGGGCAAAATTCCAGTAATTTCCCTTATTTTGGGGCAAAATTGCAGAAATTTCACTTATTTTGGGGCAAAATTGCAGAAATTTCACTTAATTCAAGAAAAAAAGGCAGAAATTTTCCTTATTTTGGGGTAAAAAGGCAGAAATTCCACTTATTTTGGGGCAAAAATGCAGAAATTCCCCTTATTTTGTGTCAAAAAGGCAGAAATTTCACTTATTTCAGGGCATAATTCAAAAATTCCTTTTTTTGGGATAAAAAGACAGAAATTCCGTTTATTTTGGGGTAAAAAGGCAGAAATTTCACTTATTTTGAGGTAAAAAGGCAGAAATTCCTCTTATTTTGTGGCAAACATGAAGAAATTTCCCTTTTTTGTGGCAAAAGGTATACATTCCCCTTATTTTCGGCAAAAAAGCAGAAATTCCCCATATTTTGGAGCAAAATTGCAGAAAATCTTCTAATTGTGGGGCAAAAAGGCAGAAATTCCCTATATGTTGGGGCAAAAAGACAGGAATTCTTCTTATTTTGGGGCAAAACTCAGAAATTCCACTTATTTTGGGGCAAAATTCCAGAAATTTCCCTTATTTTGGGGCAAAATTGCAGAATTTCACTTATTTTGGGGCAAAATTCCAGAAATTTCACTTATTTCAGGGAAAAAGGGCAGAAATTTTCCTTATTTTAGGGCAAAAAGGCAGAAATTCCTAATATTTTGTGGCAAAAAAGCAGAAATTCCCCTTATTTTGTGTCAAAAAGGCAGAAATTTCCATTATTTTGGGGCAAAATTGCAGAAATTTCCCTTATTTTGGAACAAAACTCAGAAATTCCACTTATTTTGGGGCAAAATTGCAGAAATTTTACTTATTTTGGGGCAGAATTGCAGAAATTACACTTATTTCAGGGAAAAAGGAAGAAATTTTCCTTATTTTGGGGCAAAAAAGCAGAAATTCTTATTATTTTGTGGCATAAATGCAGAAATTCCTTTTATTTTTGTGTCAAAAAGGCAGAAATTTCCCTTATTTGGGGGCAAAATTGCAGAAATTTCACTTATTTCAGGGCATAATTCAAAAATTCCTTTTATTTTGCGGCAAATACAGAAATTCCGTTTATTTTTGAGTAAAAAGGCAGAAATTTCACTTATTTTGAGGTAAAAAGGCAGAAATTCCTCTTATTTTGGGGCAAAAATGAAGATATTTCCCTCTTTTGGGCAAAAGGTATACATTCCCCTTATTTTTGGGAAAAAAAGCAGAAATTCCCCGTATTTTGGAGCAAAATTGCAGAAATTTCACTTATTTTGGGGCAAAATTGCAGAAATTTCACTTATTTCAGAGAAAAAAGTCAGAAATTTTCCTTATTTTGTGGCAAAAAAGAAGAAATTCCTAATATTTTGTGGTAAAAATGCAGAAATTCCCCTTATTTTGTATCAAAAATGGAGAAATTCCTCTTATTTTGAGGTAAAAAGGCTTAAATTCGCCTTATTTTGGAGCAAAAAGGCAGACATTTCCCTTATTTATGGCAAAAAGACAGAAACTCCCCTCATTTTGTGGCAAAAAGGCAGAAATTTCTTTTATTTTGGGGCAAAATTGCAGAAATTTCACTTATTTTGGGGCAAAATTGCAGAAATTTCACTTATTTCAGAGAAAAAAGTCAGAAATTTTCCTTATTTTGTGGCAAAAAAGAAGAAATTCCTAATATTTTGTGGTAAAAATGCAGAAATTCCCCTTATTTTGTATCAAAAATGGAGAAATTCCTCTTATTTTGAGGTAAAAAGGCTTAAATTCGCCTTATTTTGGAGCAAAAAGGCAGACATTTCCCTTATTTATGGCAAAAAGACAGAAACTCCCCTCATTTTGTGGCAAAAAGGCAGAAATTTCTTTTATTTTGGGGCAAAATTGCAGAAATTTCACTTATTTTGGGGCAAAATTGCAGAAATTTCACTTATTTCAGGGAAAAAAGCAGAAATTTTCTTATTCTGTGGCAAAAAGGAAGAAATTTCTTTTATTTTGGTACAAAATTGCAAAAATTTTTCTTATTTTGGGGGAAAAGAGCAAAAATTTCCCATGTTTGGGGCAAAAATGAAGAAATTCCCCTTATTTTGAGGTAAAAAGGCTGAAATTCCCCTTATTTGGGGGCAAAAAGTCAGAAATTCCCCTAATTGTTTGGCAAAAATGCAAAAATTCCCTAAATGTTGGGGCGAAAAAACAGAAATTTTTTTTATTTTCGGGCAAAACTCAGAAATTCCACTTATTTTGATGTAAAAAGGCTAAAATTCCCCTTATTTTTGGTCAAATAGGCAGAAATTTCCCTTATTTTGGGGCAAAAAGACAGCAATACCTCTTATTTTGTGGCAAAAAGGCAGAAATTTCTTTTATTTTGGGGCAAAATTGCAGAAATTTCACTTATTTTGGGGCAAAATTCAAGAAATTTCACTTATTTCAGGGAAAAAAGGAGAAATTTTCTTATTTTGGGGAAAAAAGCAGAAATTTCTTCTATTTTGGTACAAAATTGCAGAAATTTCACTTATTTTGGGGCAAAAAGCAGAAATTTCTTTTATTTTGGTACAAAATTGCAAAAATTTTTCTTATTTTGGGGCAAAAAGTCAGAAATTTCTCATATTTTGGGGCAAAAATGAAGAAATTCCTCTTATTTTGAGGTAAAAAGGCTGAAATTCCCCTTATTTTGGGGCAAAAAGTCAGAAATTCTTCTAATTGTGGGGCAAAAATGAAGAAATTCCCTAAATGTTGGGGTAAAAAGACAGAAATTCTTTTTATTTTGGGGCAAAACTCAGAAATTCCACTTATTTTGAGGTAAAAAGGCTGAAATTCCCCTTATTTTTGGTCAAATAGGCAGAAATTTCCCTTATTTTGGGGCAAAAAGACAGCAATACCTCTTATTTTGTGGCAAAAAGGCAGAAATTTCTTTTATTTTGGGGCAAAATTGCAGAAATTTCACTTATTTTGGGGCAAAATTCAAGAAATTTCACTTATTTCAGGGAAAAAAAGGAGAAATTTTCTTATTTTGGGGAAAAAAGCAGAAATTTCTTCTATTTTGGTACAAAATTGCAGAAATTTCACTTATTTTGGGGCAAAAAGCAGAAATTTCTTTTATTTTGGTACAAAATTGCAAAAATTTTTCTTATTTTGGGGCAAAAAGTCAGAAATTTCTCATATTTTGGGGCAAAAATGAAGAAATTCCTCTTATTTTGAGGTAAAAAGGCTGAAATTCCCCTTATTTTGGGGCAAAAAGTCAGAAATTCTTCTAATTGTGGGGCAAAAATGCAGAAATTCCCTAAATGTTGGGGTAAAAAGACAGAAATTCTTTTTATTTTGGGGCAAAACTCAGAAATTCCACTTATTTTGAGGTAAAAAGGCTGAAATTCCCCTTATTTGAGGTCAAAAGGGCAGAAATTTCCCTTATTTTGGGGCAAAATGACAGAAATTCCCCTTATTTTGTGGCAAAAAGGCAGAAATTTCTTTTATTTTGGGGCAAAATAGCAGAAATTTCACTTATTTTGGTGCAAAATTGCAGAAATTTCACTTATTTCAGGGAAAAAATGCAGAAATTTTTTTTATTTTGGGGCAAAAAGGCAGAAATTTCTTTTATTTTGGTAAAAAATTGCAAAACTTTTTTCTTATTTTGGGGCAAAAAGGCAGAAATTTTCCATATTTTGGGGCAAAAATGCAGAAATTCCCCCTTATTTTGAGGTAAAAAGGCTAAAATTCCCCTTATTTGGGGCAAAAAGTCAGAAATTCCCCTTATTTTGGGGCAAAAGCAGACATTTCCCTTATTTTGGGGAAAAATTTTAGAAATTTAACTTATTTTAGGGCAAAAATCAGAAATTCCCCTTATGTTGGGGAAAAACTCAGAAATTCCACTTATTTTTGGCAAAATTCCAGAAATTTCCCTTATTTTGGGACAAAATTGCAGAAATTTCACTTATTTGGGGCAAAATTGCAGAAATTTCACTTTATTCAGGAAAAAAAGGCAGAAATTTTCCTTATTTTGGAGCAAAAAGGCAGAAATTCCACTTCTTTTGGGGCAAAAATGCAGAAATTCCCCTTATTTTGTGTCAAAAAGGCAGAAATTTGACTTATTTCAGGGCATAATTCAAAAATTCATTTTATTTTGGGGCCAAAAGATAGAAATTTCGTTTATTTTGGTGTAAAAATGTAGAAATTTCACTTATTTTGAGGTAAAAGGACAGAAATTCCTCTTATTTTGTGTCAAAAATGAAGAAATTTCCTTTTTTGTGGCAAAAGGTATACATTCCCCTTATTTTCGGGCAAAAAGGCAGAAATTCCTCATATTTTGGAGCAAAATTGCAGAAATTCCCCTAATTGTGGGGCAAAAAGGCAGAAATTTCCTATATGTTGGGGCAAAAGACAGGAATTCTTCCTATTTTGGGGTAAAACTCAGAAATTCCACTTATTTTGGGGCAAAATTCCAGAAATTTCTCTTATTTTGGGGCAAAATTGGAGAAATTTCCCTTATTTTGGGGCAAAATTGCAGAAATTTTACTTATTTCAGGGAAAAAAGAAGAAATTTTCTTATTTTGGGGCAAAAAGGCAGAAATTTCTTTTATTTTGGTACAAAATTGCAGAAATTTTTTTTATTTTTGGGCAAAAAGGCAGAAATTTCCCATATTTTGGGGCAAAAATGCTGAATTTCCCTTATTTTGAGGTAAAAAGGCTGAAATTCCCCTTATTTTGGGGAAAAAGTCAGAAATTCCCCTTATTTTCAGGCAAAAAGCAGACATTTTCCTTATTTTTGGAAAAAATTTTAGAAATTTAACTTATTTCAGCGCAAAAAGTCAGAAATTCCTCTTATTTTGGGGCAAAAAGACAGAAATTCCGTTTATTTTTGGGAAAAAGTCAGAAATCGCACTTATTTTGAGTCAAAAAGACGAAAAATCCCCTTATTTTAGAGTAAAAATGAAGAAATTTCCCTCTTTTATGGCAAAAAGTTATACATTCCCTTTATTTTCGGGCAAAAAGGCAGAAATTCCCCGTATTTTGAAGCAAAATTGCAGAAATTCCCCTAATTTTGGGGCAAAAACGCAGAACTTCCCCTTATTTTGGGGTAAAACTGCAGAAATTTCACTTATTTCGCGGCAAAAAGGCAGAAATTGCCTTTATTTTCAGTAAAAAAGGCAAAAAATCCCGGTATTTTGGAGCAAAATTGCAGAAATTCACCTAATTTTGGGGTAAAACATGCAGTAATTTTCTTTATTTTGGGGCAAAAATGCAGAAATTCCCCTTATTTTGGGGCAAAAGGCAGAAATTCCCCTTATTTTAGGGCAAAATTGCAGAAATTTCCCTTATTTGGGGACAAAAAACAGAAATTCCCTTCTTTTAGGGCAAAATTGCAGAAAATTCCTTTATTATTGGGAAAAATTGAAGAAATTTCTTTATTTTAAGGCAAAATTTTAGAAATTTCACTTATTTCAGAGAAAAAAAATAAAATTTTTTTTATTATATGGCAAAAAGGCAGAAATTTCCCTTATTTGGGGGCAAAAAGGCATAAATTCCCATAATTTTTGGATAAAATTGCAGAAATTTCCCTTGTTTGGGGGCAAAAAGGCAGAAAATCCCCTTAATTTCGGGCAAAAAGGCAGAAATTAACCGTATTTTGGAGCAAAATTGCAGAAATTCCCCTAATATTGGGCCAAAAATGCAGAAATTCCCTTTATTTGGGGCAAATCGGCAGAAGTTCCCCTTATTATCGGATAAAGAGGCAGAAATTCCCTGTATTTTGAAGCAAAATTTCAGAAACTCCCCTAATTTTGGGGCAAAAAGGCAGAAATTCCCTTTATTTTGGGGCAAAAATACAGAAATTCTCCTTATTTTGGGGCAAAAATCAGAAATTTCCCTTATTTTGGGGCAAAATTTTAGAAATTTCTTTTATTTTGGTACAGAATTGCAGAAATTTTTTTTATTTTGTGGCAAAAAGGCAGAAATTTTCCATATTTTGGTGCAAAAAAGCTGAAATTCCCCTTATTTGGAGGTAAAATGCTAAATTCCTCATATTTTGGGCAAAAGGCAAAAATTCCCCTTATTTTGAGGTAAAAACGCTGAAATTCCCGTTATTTTGAGGCAAAAAGGCAGAAATTCCTTTTACTTAGTGGCAAAAAGGCAGAAATTCCCCTTATTTTGGGGCAAAATTGTAGAAATTTCACTTATTTCAGGGCAAAAAGTCAGAAATTTGCCTTATTTTGGGGCAAAAAGCAGAAATTCTCCTAATTTAGAGGCCAAAACCAGAAATACCCCTTATTTTGGGGTAAAATTGTGGAAATTTCAAATATTTCAGGGCAAAAAGGCAGAAATTCCCTTTATTTTGGTGCAATAATGCAGAAATTCCCCGTATTTTGAAGCAAAATTGCACATACTCCCCTAATTTTGAGGGAAAGTGCAGAAATTCACATTATTTTGGGGCAAAAAGACAGAAATTCTCCTTATTTCAGGGCAAAAATTCAGAAATTCCCCATATTTTGTGGCAAAATTCCAGAAATTTTTTTTTATTTTGGGGCAAAATTGCAGAAATCTCCCTTATTTTGGGGGAAAATTACAGAAATTTCACTTATTTCAGGGAAAAAACACAGAAATTTCTCTTATTTTGGGGCAAAAAGGAAGAAATTACTTTTCTTTTGGTACAAAATTGCAGAAATTTTCTTTATTTTGGGGCAAAAATACAGAAATTCCCCATATTTTAGGGCAAAAAGGAAGAGATTCCCCTTATTATGATGTAAAAAGGCTGAAATTCCCCTTATTTTGGGGCAAAAAGAAAGAAATTCCCCTTATTTTGTGGCAAAAAGGCAGAAATTTCTCTTATTTTGGGGCAAAATTGCAGAAATTTCACTTATTTCAGGGCAAAATTCAAAAATTCCTTTTATTTCGGGGCAAAAAGACAGAAATTCCATTTATTTTTGGGTAAAAAGGCAGAAATTTCACTTATTTTGTGGTATAAAGGCAGAAATTCTTTTTATTTTGGGGCAAAAATCAAGAAATTTCCCTTTTTTGTGGCAAAAGGTATACATTCCCCTTATTTTCGGGCTAAAAAGCAGAAATTCCCCGTACTTTGGAGCAAAACTGCAGAAATTCCCCTATTTGTGGGGCAAAAAGGCAGAAATTCCCTATATGTTGGGGCAAAAAGACAGAAATTCTTTTTATTTTGGGGCAAAACTCAGAAATTCCAATTATTTTGGGGCAAAATTCAGGAAATTTCCCATATTTTGGGGCATAATTGCAGAAATTTCACTTATTTCAGAGCATAATTCAAAAATTCCTTTTATTTTGGGGTAAAAAGACAGAAATACCATTTATTTTTGGGTAAAAAAGCAGAAATTTCACTTATTTTGAGGTAAAAAGGCAGAAATTCCTCTTATTTTCGGGCAAAAATGAAGAAATTTCCCTTTTTTGTGGCAAAAAGTATACATTCCCCTTATTTTTGGGAAAAAAAAGCAGAAATTCCATATATTTTGGAGCAAAATTGCAGAAATTCCCCTGGTTGTGGGGCAAAAAGGAAGAAATTCCCTATTTCTTGGGGCAAAAGGACAGAAATTCTTCTTATTTTGGGGCAATACTCAGAAATTCCACTTGTTTTGGGTCAAAATTCCAGAAATTTCCCTTATTTTGGGGCAAAATTGCAGAAATTTCACTTATTTTGGGGCAAAATTGCAGAAATTTCACTTATTTCAGGGAAAAAATGCAGAAATTTTCCGTATTTTGGAGCAAAAAAGCAGAAATTCCTAATATTTTGTGGCAAAAATGAAGAAATTCCCCTAATTGTGGAGCAAAAAGGCAGAAAATCCCTATATGTTGGGGCAAAAAGACAGAAATTCTCCTTATTTTGGGGCAAAACTCAGAAATTCCACTTATTTTGGGACAAAATTCCAGAAATTTCTCTTATTTTGGGGTAAAATTGTAGAAATTTCACTTATTTTGGGGCAAAATTACAGAAATTTCACTTATTTCAGGGAAAAAAGCAGAAATTTTCTTATTTTGAGGCAAAAAGGCAGAAATTTCTTTTATTTTGGTACAAAATTGTGAAATTTTTCTTATTTTGTGGCAAAAAGGCAGAAATTTCCCATATTTTGGGGCAAAAATGCAGATATTCCCCTTATTTTGAGGTAAAAAGGCTGAAATTCCCCTTATTTTGGGGCAAAAAGTCAGAAATTCCTCTTATTTTCGGGCAAAAAGCAGACATTTCCCTTATTTTGGGGAAAAATTTTAGAAATTTAAATTATTTCAGGGTAAAAAGTTAGAAATTCCCCTTATTTTGGGGCAAAAAGACAGAAATTCCGTTTATTTTTGGGAAAAAGTCAGAAATCGCACTTATTTTGAGTCAAAAAGGCGGAAAATCCCCTTATTTTGGGGTAAAAATAAAGTAATTTTTTTTATGGCAAAAAGTTATACATTCCCTCTATTTTCGGGCAAAAAGGCAGAAATTCCCCGTATTTTGGAGCAAAATTGCAGAAATTCCCCTAATATGGGGGAAAAAACGCAGAACTTCCTCTTATTTTGGGGTAAAACTGCAGAAATTTCACTTATTTCGCGGCAAAATGACAGAAACTCCCTTTATTTTCGGCCAAAAAGGCAGAAAATCCCTGTATTTTGGAGCAAAATTGCAGAAATTCACCTAATTTTGTGGTAAAACATGCAGTAATTTTCTTTATTTTGGGGCAAAAAGGCAGAAATTCCCCTTATTTGGGGGCAAAAAGCAGACATTTCCCTTATTTTGGGGAAAAATTTTAGAAATTTAACTTATTTCAGGGCAAAAAGTCAGAAATAACCCTTATTTTGGGGCAAAAAGACAGAAATTCCGTTTATTTTTGGGGAAAAGTCAGATATCGCACTTATTTTGAGTCAAAAAGGCAGAAATTCCTCTTATTTTGGGGCAAAAGGCAGAAATTCCCCTTATTTTAGGGCAAAATTGCACAAATTTCCCTTATTTGGGGACAAAAAACAGAAATTCCCTTTATTTTGGGGCAAAATTGCAGAAAATTCCTTTATTATTGG
The DNA here is from genome assembly GCF_963924665.1 of Micromys minutus. NCBI lineage: Eukaryota > Metazoa > Chordata > Mammalia > Rodentia > Muridae > Micromys > Micromys minutus. The sequence continues at coordinate 351,114 of NW_027667666.1, read as the reverse complement.
GAAAAATTGAAGAAATTTCTTTATTTTAAGGCAAAATTTTAGAAATTTCACTTATTTCAGAGAAAAAAAATAAATTTTTTTTTATTATATGGCAAAAAGGCAGAAATTTCCCTTATTTGGGGGCAAAAAGGCATAAATTCCCATAATTTTTGGATAAAATTGCAGAAATTTCCCTTGTTTGGGGGCAAAAAGGCAGAAAATCCCCTTAATTTCGGGCAAAAAGGCAGAAATTCCCCTTATTGTGGGATAAAATTGCAGAAATTTCCCTTGTTTGGGGGCAAAAAGGCAGAAAATCCCCTTAATTTCGGGCAAAAAGGCAGAAATTCCCCGTATTTTGGAGCAAAATTGCAGAAATTCCCCTAATATTGGGGCAAAAATGCAGAAATTCCCTTTATTTGGGGCAAATTGGCAGAAGTTCCCCTTATTTTCGGGAAAAGAGGCAGAAATTCCCTGTATTTTGAAGCAAACTTGCAGAAACTCCCCTAATTTTGGGGCAAAATTACAGAAATTCTTCTTATTTCGGGGCAAAAATCAGAAATTTCCCTTATTTAGGGGTAAAATTTAGAAATTTCTTTTATTTTGGTACAGAATTGCAGAAATTTTTCTTATTTTGGTGCAACAATTTGAAATTCCCCTTATTTTGAGGTAAAATGCTGAAATTCCCCTTATTTTGGGGCAAAAAGGCAGAAATTCCCCTTATTGTGGGATAAAATTACAGAAATTAGACTTATTTCAAAGAAAAAATGCAGAAATTTCTCTTATTTTGGGGCAAAAATGCAGAAATTTTCCATATTTTGAGGCAAAAAGGCACAAATTTCCCTTATTTTTGGGCAAAATTGCAGAAATTACATTTATTTCAGGGCAAAAAGTCAGAAATTACTTTTATTTTTGGGGTAAAAAGGAGAAATTTCTTTTATTTTGGTACAAAATTGAAGAAATTTTCCTTATTTTGGAACAAAAAGTCAGAAATTCTCCATATTTTGGGCAAAAGGAATAAATTCCCCTTATTTTGAGATGAAAAGGCTGAAATTCCCGTTATATTGGAGCAAAAAGGCAGAAATTCCCTTTACTTTGTGGCAAAAAGGCAGAAATTCCCCTTATTTGGAGGTAAAATGCTGAAATTCCCCTTATTTTGGCAAAAAGGCAGAAATTCCCCTTATTTTGGGGCAAAATTGCAGAAATTTCACTTATTTCAGGGCAAAAAGTCAGAAATTTGCCTCATTTTGGGGCAAAAATAGAAATTCTCCTAATTTTGGGGCCAAAAACAGAAATTCCCCTTATTTTGGGGTAAAATTGTGGAAATTTCAAATATTTATGGGCAAAAAGGCAGAAATTCCACTTTATTTCGGGCAATAAGGCAGAAATTCCCCGTATTTTGGAGCAAAATTTCAGAAATTCCCCTTATGTTGGTGCAAAAATGCAGAAATTCTTTTTATTTTGGTGCAATAAGGCAGAAATTCTTCGTATTTTGAAGCAAAATTGCACATATTCCCCTAATTTTGAGGGAAAATGCAGAAATTCACATTATTTTGGGGCAAAAAGACAGACATTCTCTTTATTTCAGGGCAAAAAGTCAGAAATTCCCCTTATTTTGGGGCAAAATTCCAGAAATTTCCTTTATTTTGGGGCAAAATTGGAGAAATCTCCCTTATTTTGTGATAAAATTACAGAAATTAGACTTATTTCAAAGAAAAAATGCAGAAATTACTCTTATTTTGGGGCAAAAATGCAGAAATTCCCCATATTTGGGGGCAAAAAGCAGAGATTCCCCTTATTATGAGGTAAAATGCTAAAATTCCCCTTATTTTGGGGCAAAAAGACAGAAATTCCCCTTATTTTGTAGCAAAAAGGCAGAAATTTCTCTTATTTTTGGGCAAAATTGCAGAAATTTCACTTATTTCAGGGCAAAATTCAAAAATTCCACTTATTTTGGGGCAAAAAACAAAAATTCCGTTTATTTTTGGGTAAAAAGGCAGAAATTTCACTTATTTTGAGGTAAAAAGGAAGAAATTCCTCTTATTTGGGGGCAAAAATGAAGAAATTTTACTTTTTTGTGGCAAAAGGTATGCATTCCCCTTATTTTCTGGCAGAAATTCCCCGTATTTTGGAGCAAAATTGCAGAAAATCCCCTAATTGTGGGGCAAAAAGGCAGAAATTCCCTATTTGTTGGGGCAAAAAAACAGGAATTCTCTTTATTTTGGGGAAAAACTCAGAAATTCCACTTATTTTGGGGCAAATTTCTAGAAATTTCCCTTATTTTAGGGCAAAATTGCAGAAATTTCACTGATTTCAGGGCAAAATTCAAAAATTCCTTTTATTTTGGGGCAAAAAGACAGAAATTCCGTTTATTTTTGGGTATAAAGGCAGAAATTTAATTTATTTTGAAATAAAAAGGAAAAAATTCCTCTTATTTTGGGGCAAAAATGAAAAAATTTCACGTTTTTGTGGCAAAAGGTATACATTCCCCTTATTTTCGGGCAAAAAAGCAGAAATTCCCATATTTTGGAGCAAAATTGCAGAAAATCCCCTAATTGTGGGGCAAAAAGGCAGAAATTCCCTATATGTTGGGGCAAAAAGACAGAAATTCTCCTTATTTTGGGGAAAAACTCAGAAATTCCACTTATTTTGGGGAAAAATTCCAAAAATTTCCCTTATTTTGGGGCAAAATTGCAGAAATTTCACTTATTTCAGAGACAAAAGGCGGAAATTTTCTTATTTTGGGGCAAAAAGTCAGAAATTCCAGATATTTTGTGGCATAAATTCAGAAATTCCCCTTATTTTGTGTCAAAAAGGCAGAAATTTCCCTTATTTTGGGGCAAAATAACAGAAATTTCACTTATTTCAGGGCAAAATTCAAAAATTCCTTTTATTTTGGGGAAAAAGACAGAAATTCCATTTATTTTTGGGTAAAAAGGCAGAAATTTCACTTATTTTGAGGTAAAAAGGCTGAAATTCCTCTTATTTTGGGGCAAAAATGAAGATATTTCCCTTTTTGTGGCAAAAGTTATACATTCCCCTTATTTTTGGGAAAAAAAGCAGAAATTCCCTGTATTTTGGAGCAAAATTGCAGAAATTCCCCTAGTTGTGGGGCAAAAACGCAGAACTTACCCTTATTTTGTGGTAAAACTGCAGAAATTTCACTTATTTCGCGGCAAAATAACAGAAATTCCCTTTATTTTCGGCGAAAAAGGCAGAAAATCCCCGTATTTTGGAGCAAAATTGCAGAAATTCACCTAATTTTGGGGTAAAACATGCAGTAATTTTCTTTATTATGGGGCAAAAAGGCAGAAATTCCCCTTATTTTGGGGCAAAAAACAGACATTTCCCTTATTTAGGGGAAAAATTTTAGAAATTTAACTTATTTCAGGGCAAAAATTCAGAAATAACCCTTATTTTGGGGCAAAAAGACAGAAATTCCGTTTATTTTTGGGTAAAAAGGCAGAAATTTAACTTATTTTGAAATAAAAAGGAAGAAATTCCTCTTATTTTGGGGCAAAAATGAAAAAATTTCACGTTTTTGTGGCAAAACGTATACATTCTCCTTATTTTCGGGCAAAAAAGCAGAAATTCCCATATTTTGGAGCAAAATTGCAGAAAATCCCCTAATTGTGGGGCAAAAAGGCAGAAATTCCCTATATGTTGGGGCAAAAAGACAGAAATTCTCCTTATTTTGGGGAAAACTCAGAAATTCCACTTATTTTGGGGAAAAATTCCAAAAATTTCCCTTATTTTGGGGCAAAATTACAGAAATTTCACTTATTTCAGGGAAAAAAGGCGGAAATTTTCTTATTTTGGGGCAAAAAGTCAGAAATTCCTAATATTTTGTGGCAAAAATTCAGAAATTCCCCTTATTTTGTGTCAAAAAGGCAGAAATTTCCCTTATTTTGGGGCAAAATAACAGAAATTTCACTTATTTCAGGGCAAAATTCAAAAATTCCTTTTATTTTGGGGCAAAAAGACAGAAATTCCATTTATTTTTGGGTAAAAAAGCAGAAATTTCACTTATTTTGAGGTAAAAAGGCAGAAATTCCTCTTATTTTGGGGCAAAAATGAAGAAATTTCCCTTTTTGTGGCAAAAGGTATACATTCTTCTTATTTTTGGGAAAAAAAGCAGAAATTCCCCGTATTTTGGAGCAAAATTGCAGAAATTCCCCTAGTTGTGGGGCAAAAACGCAGAACTTACCCTTATTTTGAGGTAAAACTGCAAAAATTTCACTTATTTCGCGGCAAAATGGCAGAAATTCCCTTTATTTTCGGCGAAAAAGGCAGAAAATCCCCGTATTTTGGAGCAAAATTGCAGAAATTCACCTAATTTTGGGGTAAAACATGCAGTAGTTTTCTTTATTTTGGGGCAAAAAGGCAGAAATTTCTTTTATTTTGGGGCAAAAAGGAGACATTTCCCTTATTTAGGTGAAAAATTTTAGAAATTTAACTTATTTCAGTGCAAAAGTCAGAAATTCCCCTTATTTTGGGGCAAAAAGACAGAAATTCAGTTTATTTTTCGGGAAAAGTCAGAAATCGCACTAATTTTGAGTCAAAAAGGCGGAAAATCCTCTTATTTTGGGTAAAAATGAAGAAATTTCCCTTTTTTTATGGCAAAAAGTCATACATTCCCTTTATTTTTGGGCAAAAAGGCAGAAATTCTCAGTATTTTGGAGCAAAATTTCAGAAATTTCCCTAATTTTGTGGCAAAAATGCTAAACTTCCCCTTATTTTGGGGTAAAACTGCAGAAATTTCATTTATTTCGCGGCAAAATGGCAGAAATTCCCTTTATTTTCGGCGAAAAAGGCAGAAAATCCCCATATTTTGGAGCAAAATTGCAGAAATTCACCTAATTTTGGGGTAAAATATGCAGTAATTTTCTTTATTTTGGGGCAAAATGCAGAAATTCCCCTTATTTTTGGGCAAAAGGCAGAAATTCCCTTTATTTTAGGGCAAAATTGCAGAAATTTCCCTTATTTAGGGACAAAAAACAGAAATTCCCTTTATTTTGGGGCAAAATTGCAGAAAATTCCTTTATTATGGGGAAAAATTGCAGAAATTTTTTTTATTTTAAGGCAAAATTGCAGAAATTTCACTTATTTCAGAGAAAAAAAGCAAAAATTTTTCTTATTTCAGGGCAAAAAGGCAGAAATTCCCATTATTTTGGGGCAAAAAGGCAGAAATTCACCTTAATTTGGGGTAAAATTGCAGACATTTTACATTTTTCAGGGCAAAAAGCCAGAAATTCTTCTTATTTGGGGACAAAAAGGCAGAAATTCCCCTTATTGAGGGATAAAATTGCAGAAATTTCCCTTGTTTGGGGGCAAAAAGGAAGAAAATATCCTTAATTTCGGGCAAAAAGGCAGAAATTCCCCGTATTTTGGAGCAAAATTGCAGAAATTCCCCTAATATTGGGGCAAAAATTCAGAAATTCCCTTTATTTGGGGCAAATCGGCAGAAGTTCCCCTTATTTTCGGGAAAAGAGGCAGAAATTCCCTGTATTTTGAAGCAAACTTGCAGAAACTCCCCTAATTTTGGGGGAAAAAGCAGAAATTCCCTTTATTTTGGGGCAAAAACACAGAAATTCTCTTTATTTCTGGGCAAAAATCAGAAATTTCCCTTATTTTGGGACAAAATTTTAGAAATTTCTTTTATTTTGGTACAGAATTGCAGAAATTTTTCTTATTTTGTGGCAAAAAGGCAGAAATTTTCCATATTTTGGTGCAAAAAGGCTGCAATTCCCCTTATTTTGAGGTAAAATGCTGAAATTCCCCATATTTTAGGGCAAAAAGGCAGAAATTCCCCACGTTTTGGAGCAAAAAGGCACAAATTTCCCTTATTTTCGGGCAAAATTGCAGAAATTCCATTTATTTCAGGGCAAAAAGTCAGAAATTACTTTTATTTTGGGGTATAAAGCAGAAATTTCTTTTATTTTGGTACAAAATTGAAGAAATTTTCCTTATTTTGGAAAAAAAAGTCAGAAATTCTCCATATTTTGGGCAAAAGGAATAAATTCCCCTTATTTTGAGATAAAAAGGCTGAAATTCCCGTTATTTTGGGGCAATAAGGAAAAAATTCCCCTTATTTGGAGGTAAAATGCTGAAATTCTCCTTATTTTGGCAAAAAGGAAGAAATTCCCCTTATTTTGGGGCAAAATTGCAGAAATTTCACTTATTTCAGGGCAAAAAGTCAGAAATTTGCCTCATTTTGGGGCAAAAAGCAGAAATTCTTCTAATTTTGGGGCCAAAAACAGAAATTCCCCTTATTTTGTGGTAAAATTGTGGAAATTTCAAATATTTCAGGGCAAAAAGGTAGAAATTCCACTTTATTTCGGGCAATAAAGCAGAAATTCGCTGTGTTTTGGAGCAAAATTTCAGAAATTTCCCTTATGTTGGTGCAACAATGCAGAAATTCTTTTTATTTTGGTGCAATAAGGCAGAAATTCTCCATATTTTGAAGCAAAATTGCACATATTCCCCTAATTTTGAGGGAAAATGCAGAAATTCACATTATTTTGGGGCAAAAAGACAGACATTCTCCTTATTTCAGGGCAAAAAGTCAGAAATTCCCCTTATTTTGGGGCAAAATTCCAGAAATTTCCTTTATTTGGGGGCAAAATTGCAGAAATCTCCGTTATTTTGTGATAAAATTACAGAAATTTCACTTATTTCAAAGAAAAAATGCAGAAATTTCTCTTATTTTGGGGCAAAAATGCAGAAATTCCCCATATTTGGGGGGAAAAAAGCAGAGATTCCCCTTATTATGAGGTAAAATGCTAAAATTCCCCTTATTTAAGGGCAAAAAGACAGAAATTCCCCTTATTTTGTGACAAAAAGGCAGAAATTTCTCTTATTTTTGGGCAAAATTGCAGAAATTTCACTTATTTCAGGGCAAAATTAAAAAATTCCCCTTATTTTGGAGCAAAAATACAGAAATTCTGTTTATTTTTGGGTAAAAAGGCAGAAATTTCACTTATTTTGAGGTAAAAAGAAAGAAATTCCTCTTATTTTGGAACAAAAATGAAGAAATTTTACTTTTTTGTGGCAAAAGGTATACATTTCCCTTATTTTCTGGCAAAAAAGCAGAAATTCCCAATATTTTGGAGCAAAATTGCAGAAAATCCCCTAATTGTGGGGCAAAAAGGCAGAAATTCCCTATATGTTGGGGCAAAAAGACAGAAATTCTCCTTATTTTGGGGAAACACTCAGAAATTCCACTTGTTTTGGGGCAAAATTCCAGAAATTTCCCTTATTTTAGGGCAAAATTGCAGAAATTTCACTTATTTCAGGGCAAAATTCAAAAATTCCTTTTATTTTGGGGCAAAAAAAAAGAAATTCCGTTTATTTTTGGGTAAAAAGACAGAAATTTCACTTATTTTGAAATAAAAAGGAAGAAATTCCTCTTATTTTGGGGCAAAAATGAAAAAATTTCACTTTTTTGTGGCAAAAGGTATACATCCCCCTTATTTTCAGGCAAAAAAGCAGAAATTCCCATATTTTGGAGCAAAATTGCAGAAAATCCCCTAATTGTGGGGCAAAAAGGCAGAAATTCCCTATATGTTGGGGCAAAAAGACAGAAATTCTCCTTATTTTGGAGAAAAACTCAAAAATTCCAATTATTTTGGGGCAAAATTCCAGAAATTTCCCTTATTTGGGAACAAAATTGCAGAAATTTCACTTATTTCAGGGAAAAAAGGCAGAAATTTTCTTATTTTGGGGCAAAAATTCAGAAATTCCCCTTATTTTGTGTCAAAAATGCAGAAATTTCCTTTATTTTGGGGCAAAATAACAGAAATTTCACTTATTTCAGGGCAAAATTCAAAAATTCCTTTTATTTTGGTGCAAAAAGACAGAAATTCCGTTTATTTTTGGGTAAAAAGGCAGAAATTTCACTTATTTTGAGGTAAAAAGGCTGAAATTCCTCTTATTTTGGGGCAAAAATGAAGAAATTTCCCTTTTTGTGGCCAAAGTTATACATTCCCCTTATTTTTGGGAAAAAAGCAGAAATTCTCCGTATTTTGGAGCAAAATTGCAGAAATTCCCCTAGTTGTGGGGCAAAAACGCAGAACTTACCCTTATTTTGTGGTAAAACTGCAGAAATTTCACTTATTTCGCGGCAAAATGGCAGAAATTCCCTTTATTTTCGGCGAAAAAGGCAGAAAATCCCCGTATTTTGGAGCAAAATTGCAGAAATTCACCTAATTTTGGGGTAAAACATGCAGTAATTTTCTTTATTTTGGGGCAAAAAGGCAGAAATTCCCCTTATTTTGGGGCAAAAAACAGACATTTCCCTTATTTAGGGAAAAAATTTTAGAAATTTAACTTATTTCAGAGCAAAAAGTCAGAAATTCCCCTTATTTTGGGGCAAAAAGACAGTAATTCCGTTTATTTTTCGGGAAAAGTCAGAAATCGCATTTATTTTGAGTCAAAAAGGCGGAAAATAGCCTTATTTTGGGGTAAAAATTAAGAAATTTACCTTTTTTATGGCAAAAAGTCATACATTCCCTTTATTTTCGGGCAAAAAGGCAGAAATTCCCCGTATTTTGGAGCAAAATTGCAGAAATTTCCCTAATTTTGGGGCAAAAATGCAGAACTTCCTCTTATTTGGGGGTAAAACTGCAGACATTTCACTTATTTCGCGGCAAAATGGCAGAAATTCCCTTTATTTTCGGTGAAAAAGGCAGAAAATCCCCGTATTTTGGAGCAAAATTGCAGAAATTCACCTAATTTTGGGGTAAAATATGCAGTAATTTTCTTTATTTTGGGGCAAAAAAGCAAAAATTCCCCTTATTTTGGGGCAAAAGGCAGAAATTCTTTTTATTTTAGGGAAAAATTGCAGAAATTTCCCTTATTTGGGGACAAAAAACAGAAATTCCCTTTATTTTGGGGCAAAATTGAAGAAAATTCCTTTATTATGGGGAAAATTGCAGAAATTTCTTTTATTTTAAGGCAAATTTGCAGAAATTTCACTTATGTCAGAGAAAAAAAGCAAAAATTTTTCTTATTTCAAGGCAAAAAAACAGAAATTCCCATGATTTTGGGGCAAAAAGGCAGAAATTCACCTTATTTTGGGGTAAAATTGCAGACATTTTACATATTTCAAGGCAAAAAGCCAGAAATTCTTCTTATTTGGGGGCAAAAAGGCAGAAATTCCCCTTATTGTGGAATAAAATTGCAGAAATTTCCCTTGTTTGAGGGCAAAAAGGCAGAAATTCCCCGTATTTTGGAGCAAAATTTCAGAAATTCCCCTAATATTGGGCCAAAAATGCAGAAATTCTCTTTATTTGGGGCAAATCGGCAGAAGTTCCCCTTATTTTCGGGAAAAGAGGCAGAAATTCCCTGTATTTTGAAGCAAACTTGGAGAAACTCCCCTAATTTTGGGGGAAAAAGCAGAAATTCCCTTTATTTTGGGGCAAAAATACAGAAATTCTCTTTATTTCGGGGCAAACATCAGAAATTTCCTTTATTTTGGGGCAAAATTTTAGAAATCTATTTTATTTTGGTACAGAATTGCAGAAATTTTTCTTATTTTGTGGCAAAAAGGCAGAAATTTTCCATATTTTGGTGCAAAAAGGCTGCAATTCCCCTTATTTTGAGGTAAAATGCTGAAATTCCCCATATTTTGGGGCAAAAGGGCAGAAATTCCCCACATTTTGGGGCAAAAAGGCACAAATTTCCCTTATTTTCGGGCAAAATTGCGGAAATTACATTTATTTAAGGGCAAAAAGTTAGAAATTACTTTTATTTTGGGGTAAAAAGCAGAAATTTCTTTTATTTTGGTACAAAATTGAAGAAATTTTCCTTATTTTGGAACAAAAAGTCAGAAATTCTCCATATTTTGGGCAAAAGGAAAAAATTTTCATTATTTTGAGATAAAAAGGCTGAAATTCCCATTATTTTGAGGCAATAAGGCAGAAATTCCCCTTATTTGGAGGTAAAATGCTGAAATTCCCCTTATTTTGGCAAAAAGGCAGAAATTCCCCTTATTTTGGGGCAAAATTGCAGAAATTTCACTTATTTCAGGGCAAAAAGTCAGAAATTTGCCTCATTTTGGGGCAAAAAGCAGAAATTCTCCTAATTTTGGGGCCAAAAACAGAAATTCCCCTTATTTTGGGGTAAAATTGTGGAAATTTCAAATATTTCAGGGCAAAAAGGCAGAAATTCCACTTTATTTCGGGCAATAAGGCAGAAATTCCCCGTATTTTGGAGCAAAATTTCAGAAATTCCCCTTATGTTGGTGCAAAAATGCAGAAATTCTTTTTATTTTGGTGCAATAAGGCAGAAATTCTCCGTATTTTGAAGCAAAATTGCACATATTCCCCTAATTTTGAGGGAAAATGCAGAAATTCACATTATTTTGGGGAAAAAAGACAGACATTCTCTTTATTTCAGGGCAAAAAGTCAGAAATTCCCCTTATTTTGGGGCAAAATTCCAGAAATTTCCTTTATTTGGGGGCAAAATTGTAGAAATCTCCCTTATTTTGTGGTAAAATTACAGAAATTTCACTTATTTCAAAGAAAAAATGCAGAAATTTCTCTTATTTTGGGGCAAAAATGCAGAAATTCTCTATACTTGGGGGCGAAAAAGGAGAGATTCCCCTTATTATGAGGTAAAATGCTAAAATTCCCCTTATTTTGGGGCAAGAAGACAGAAATTCCCCTTATTTTGTGACAAAAAGGCATAAATTTCTCTTCTTTTTGGGCAAAATTGCAGAAATTTCACTTATTTCAGGGCAAAATTCAAAAATTCCCCTTATTTTGGGGCAAAAATACAGAAATTCCGTTTATTTTGGGGTAAAAAGGCAGAAATTTCACTTATTTTGAGGTAAAAAGGAAGAAATTCCTCTTATTTTGGGGCAAAAATGAAGAAATTTTACTTTTTTGTGGCAAAAGGTATACATTCCACTTATGTTCGGGCAAAAAGCAGAAATTTCCCGTATTTTGGAGCAGAATTGCAGACAATCCCCTAATTGTGGGGCAAAAAGGCAGAAATTCCCTATATGTTGGGTCAAAAAGACAGATTCTCCTTATTTTGAGGAAAAACTCAGAAATTCCACTTTTTTGGGGCAAAATTCCAGAAATTTCACTTATTTCAGGGAAAAAAGGCAGAAATTTTCTTATTTTGGGGCAAAAAGTCAGAAATTCCTAATATTTTGTGGCAAAAATTCAGAAATTCCACTTATTTTGTGTCAAAAGGCAGAATTTCACTTATTTTGGGGCAAAATTACAGAAATTTCACTTATTTCAGGGCAAAATTCAAAAATTCCATTTATTTTGGGGCAAAAAGACAGAAATTCCTTTTATATTTGGGTAAAAAGGCAGAAATTTCACTTATTTTGAAGTAAAAAGGAAGAAATTCCTATTATTTTGGGACAAAAATGAAGAAATTTCCCTTTTTTGTGGCAAAAGGTATACATTCCCTTTATTTTTGGGAAAAAAAGCAGAAATTACCTGTATTTTGGAGCAAAATTGAAGAAATTTTCCTAGTTGTGGGGCAAAAAGGGAGAAATTCCCTATTTGTTGGGGCAAAAAGACAGAAAATCTCCTTATTTTCTGGCAAGATTCAGAAATTCCACGTATTTTGGGGCAAAATTGCAGAAATTTCACTTATTTTGGGGCAAAATTGCAGAAAATTCCCTTATTTCAGGAAAGAAAGACAGAAATTTTCCTTATTTTGGGGCAAAAAGGCAGAAATTCCTAATATTTTGTGCCAAAAATACAGAAATTCCCTTTATTTTGTGTCAAAAAGTCAGAAATTTTCCTTATTTTGGGGGAAAATTGAAGAAATTTCACTTATTTCAGTGCAAAATTCAAAAATTCCCCTTATTTTGGTCCAAAAATACAGAAATTCCGTTTATTTTTGGGTAAAAAGGCAGAAATTTCACTTAATTTGAGGTAAAAAGGCAGAAATTCCTCTTATTTTGGGGCAAAAATGAAGAAATTTCCCTTTTTGTGGAAAAAGGTATTCATACCCCTTATTTTCGGGCAAAAAAGCAGAAATTGCCCGCATTTTGGAGCAAAATTGCAGAAAATCCCCTAATTGTGGGGCAAAAAGGCAGAAATTTCCTATATGTTGGGGCAAAAAGACAGAAATTCTCCTTATTTGGGGGAAAAACTCAGAAATTCCACTTATTTTGGGGCAAAATTCCAGAAATTTCCCTTATTTTGGGGCAAAATTGCAGAAATTTCACTTATTTCAGGGCAAAATTCAAAAATTCCTTTTATTTTGGGGCAAAAAGACAGAAATTCCGTGTATTTTTGGGTAAAAAGGCAGAAATTTCACTTATTTTGAGTAAAAAGGAAGAAATTCCTCTTATTTTGGGGCAAAAATGAAGAAATTTTTCTTTTTTGTGGCAAAAGGTATACATTCCCCTTATTTTCCGGCAAAAAAGCAGAAATTCCTCGTATTTTGGAACAAAATTGCAGAAAATCCCCTAATTGTGGGGCAAAGAGGCAGAAATTTTCTATATGTTGGGACAAAAAGGCAGAAATTCTCCTTATTTTGGAAAAAAACTAAGAAATTCCACTTATTTTGGGGCAAAATTCCTAAAATTTCCCCTATTTTCTGTCAAAATTGCAGAAATTTCACTTATTTCAAAGAAATAAAGCAGAAATTTTCGTATTTTGGGGCAAAAAGTCAGAAATTCCTAATATTTTGTGGCAAAAATGCAGAAATTCCCCTTATTTTGAGGTAAAAGGCTGAAATTCCACTTATTTGGGGGCAAAAAGGCAGAAATTTCCCTTATTTTGGGGCAAAATTGCAGAAAATCCCCTAATTGTGGGGCAAAAAGGCAGAAATTCCCTATATGTTGGGGCAAAAAGACAGAAATTCTCCTTATTTTGAAAAAAAACTCAGAAATCCCACTTATTTTGGGGCAAAATTCCAGAAATTTCCCTTATTTTGGGGCAAAATTGCAGAAATTTAACATATTTCAGGGCAAAATTCAAAAATTTCTTTTATTTTGGGGCAAAAAGACAGAAATTCCATATATTTTTGGGTAAAAAGGCAGAAATTTCACTTATTTTGATGTAAAAAGGAAGAAATTCTTTTTATTTTGGGGCAAAAATGAAGAAATTTCCCTTTTTTGTGGCAAAAGGTATACATTAACCTTATTTTCAGGCAAAAAAGCAGAAATTCCTAGTATTTTGCAGCAAAATTGCAGAAAATCCCCTAATTGTGGGGCAAAAAGTGAGAAATTCACTATATGTTGGGGCAAAAAGACAGAAATTCTCCTTATTTTGGGGAAAAACTCAGAAATTCAACTTATTTTGGGTCAAAATTCCAAAAATTTCCCTTATTTTCTGTCAAAATTGCAGAAATTTCACTTATTTCAAGGAAAAAAAGCAGAAATTTTCTTATTTTGGGGTAAAAAGTCAGAAATTCCTAATATTTTGTGACAAAAATGCAGAAATTCCCCTTATTTTGTGTCAAAAAGGGAGAAATTTCCCTTATTTTGGGGCAAAATTGCAGATATTTCACTTATTTCAGAGAAAAAAGGCAGAAATTTTCTTATTTTGGGGCAAAAAGTCAGAAATTCCTAATATTTTGTGGCAAAAATGCAGAAATTCCTTATATTTTGTGTCAAAAAGGCAGAAATTTCTTTTATGTTGGGGCAAAATTGCAGAAATTTCCCTTATTTCAGGGAAAAATTCAAAAATTCCTTTTATTTTGAGGCAAAAAGACAGAAATTCCATTTATTTTTGGGTAAAAAGGCAGAAATTTCACTTATTTTGATGTAAAAAGGCAAAAATTCCTCTTATTTTGGAGCAAAAATGAAGAAATTTCCCCTTTTTGTGGCAAAAATTATACATTCCCCTTATTTTTGGTAAAAAGCAGAAATTCCCTGTATTTTGGAGCAAAATTGCAGAAATTCCCCTAGTTGTGGGGCAAAAAGGGAGAAATTCCCTATTTGTTGGGGCAAAAAGACAGAAATTCTCCTTATTTTGGGGCAAAACTCTGAAATTCCACTTATTTTGGGGCAAAATTGCAGAAATTTCACTTATTTTGGGGCAAAATTGCAGAAATTTCCTTTATTTCAGGGAAGAAAGACAGAAATTTTCCTTATTTTGGGGCAAAAAGGCAGAAATTTCTAATATTTTGTGGCAAAAATGCAGAAATTCCCCTTATTTTGTGTCAAAAAGTCAGAAATTTTCCTTATTTTGGGGCAAAATAACAGAAATTTCACTTATTTCAGGAAATAATTCAAAAATTCCTTTTATTTTGGGGCAAAAAGACCGAAATTCCGTTTATTTTTGGGTAAAAAAGGCAGAAATTTCACTTATTTTGAGGTAAAAAGGCAGAAATTCCTCTTATTTTGGGGCAAAAATGAAGAAATTTTCCTTTTTTGTGGCATAAGGTATACATTCCCATATTTTCGGGCTAAAAACAGAAATTCCCCGTATTTTGGAGCAAAATTGCAGAAATTCTCCTAATTGTAGGGCAAAAATGCAGAAATTCCCTATATGTGGGGGTAAAAAGACAGAAATTCTATTTATTTTGGGTCAAAACTCAGAAATTCCACTTATTTGGGCAAAATTCCAGAAATTTCCCTTATTTTTGGGCAAAATTGCAGAAATTTTACTTATTTTGGGGCAAAATTGCAGAAATTTCACTTATTTTGGGGCAAAATTGCAGAAATTTCACTTTTTTCAGGGAAAAAATGCAGAAATTTTCCTTATTTTGGGGGAAAAAGGCAGAAATTCTTAATATTTTTTGGTAAAAATGCAGAAATTTCCCTCATTTTGTGTCAAAAAGGCAGAAATTTCCCTTATTTTGGGGCAAAATTGCAGAAATTTCACTTATTTCAGGGAATAATTCAAAAAATCCTTTTATTTTGGGGCAAAAAGACAGAAATTCCGTTTATTTTGGGTAAAAAGGCAGAAATTTCACATATTTTGAGGTAAAAATGCAGAAATTCCTCTTATTTTGTGGCAAAAATGAAGAAATTTCCATTTTTTGTGGCAAAATGTATACATTCCCTTTATTTTCGGGCAAAAAAGCAGAAATTCCCGTATTTTGGTGCAAAATTGCAGAAATTCCCCTAGTTGTGGGGCAACAAGGCAGAAATTCCCCATATGTTGAGGCAAAAAGACAAAAATTCTCCACATTTTTGGGCAAAACTCAGAAATTCCACTTATTCTGGGGCAAAATTCCAGAAATTTCCCTTATTTTGGGGCAAAATTGCAGAAATTTCCCTTATTTTTGGCAAAATTGCAGAAATTTCACTTATTTCATGGAAAAAAGGCAGAAATTTTCTTTATTTTGGAGCAAAAAGGCAGAAATTCCAAATATTTTGTGGCAAAAATGCAGAAATTACCATTATTTTGAGGTAAAAATGCATAACTTACCCTTATTTGGGGGCAAAAAAACATAAATTTCCCTTATTTTGCTTCAAAAAGACAGAAATTCTTGTTATTTTGTGGCAAAAAGGCAGAAATTTCTTTTATTTTGGAGAAAAATTGCAGAAATATCACTTATTTCAGGGCATAATTCAAAAATTCCTTTTATTTTGGGGCAAAAAGACAAAAATTCCGTTTATTTTTGGGTAAAAAGGCAGAAATTTCACTTATTTTGAGGTAAAAATGCAGAAATTCCTCTTATTTTGGGGCAAAAATGAAGAAATTTCTTTTTTTTGTGGCAAAAGGTATACATTATTTTTATTTTCGGGCTAAAAGCAGAAATTCCCCGTATTTTGGAGCAAAATTGCAGAAATTCCCCTAGTTGTGGGACAAAAAGGAGAAATTCCCTATTTGTTGGGGCAAAAAGACAGAAATTCTCCTTATTTTGGGACAAAACTCAGAAATTCCACTTATTTTGGGGCAAAATTGCAGAAATTTCACTTATTTTGGGGCAAAATTGCAGAAATTTCCTTTATTTCAGGGAAGAAAGACAGAAATTTTCCTTATTTTGGGGCAAAAAGGCAGAAATTCCTAATATTTTGTGGCAAAAATGCAGAAATTCCCCTTATTTTGTATCAAAAAGTCAGAAATTTTCTTTATTTTGGGGCAAAATTGAAGAAATTTCACTTATTTCAAAGCAAATTCAAAAATTCCTTTTATTTTGGGGCAAAAAGACAGAAATTCCGTTTATTTTTGGGTTAAAAAGGCAGAAATTTCACTTATTTTGAGGTAAATAGGCAGAAATTCCTCTTATTTTGGAGCAAAAATCAAGAAATTTCCTTTTTTGTGGCAAAAGGTATACATTCCCCTTGTTTTCGGGCTAAAAAGCAGAAATTCCCCGTATTTTGGAGCAAAATTGCAGAAATTCTCCTAATTGTGGGGCAAAAATGGAGAAATTCCATATATGTGGGGGTAAAAAGAAAGAAATTCTTTTTATTTTGGGTCAAAACTCAGAAATTCCACTTATTATGGGGCAAATTCCAGAAATTTCCCTTATTTTTGGGCAAAATTGCAGAAATTTTACTTATTTTGGGGCAAAATTGCAGAAATTTCACTTATTTTGGGGCAAAATTGCAGAAATTTCACTTATTTCAGGGAAAAAATGCAGAAATTTTCCTTATTTTGGGGCAAAAAGGCAGAAATTCTTAATATTTTTTGGTAAAAATGCAGAAATTTTTTTATTGTGTTTCAAAAAGGCAGAAATTTCCCTTATTTTGAGGCAAAATTGCAGAAATTTCACATGTTTCAGAGCATAATTAAAAAATTCCTTTTATTTTGGGGCAAAAAGACAGAAATTCCCTTTATTTTGGGTAAAAAGCTAGAAATTTCACTTATTTTGAGGTAAAAATGCAGAAATTCCTCTTATTTTGGGGCAAAAATGAAGAAATTTCCATTTTTTTGTGGCAAAAGGTATACATTCCCCTCATTTTCGGGCAAAAAAGCAGAAATTCCCATATTTTGGAGCAAAATTGCAGAAATTTCCCTAATTGTGGGAAAAAAAGGCAGAAATTCCCTATATGTTGAGGCAAAAAGACAAAAATTCTTCACATTTTTGGGCAAACTCAGAAATTCCACTTATTCTGGGGCAAAATTACAGAAATTTCCCTTATTTTGGGGCAAAATTGCAGAAATTTCCCTTATTTTAGGGCAAAATTGCAGAAATTTCACTTATTTCACGGATAAAAGGCAGAAATTTTCCTTATTTTGGAGCAAAAAGGCAGAAATTCCTAATATTTTGTGGCAAAAATGCAGAAATTCCTCTTATTTTGAGGGAAAAAGTTTGAAATTCCCCTTATTTGGGGGCAAAAAGGCATAAATTTCCCTTATTTTGGGGCAAAAAGACAGAAATTGCCCTTATTTTGTGGCAAAAAGGCAGAAATTTCTTTTATTTTGGAGAAAAATTGCAAAAATATCACTTATTTCAGGGCATAATTCAGAAATTCCTTTTATTTTGGGACAAAAAGACAGAAATTCTGTTTATTTTTGGGTAAATGGCAGAAATTTCACTTATTTTGAGGTAAAAATGCAGAAATTCCTCTTATTTTGGGGCAAAAATGAAGAAATTTCTTTTTTTGTGGCAAAAGGTATACATTATTTTTATTTTCGGGCTAAAAAGAAGAAATTCCCTGTATTTTGGAGCAAAATTGCAGAAATTCCTCTAATTGTGGGGCAAAAATGCAGAAATTCCCTATATGTTTGGGCAAAAAGACAGAAATTCTTTTTATTTCGGGGCAAAACTCAGAAATTCCATTTATTTTGGGGAAAATTCCAGAAATTTCTATTATTTTGGGGCAAAATTGCAGAAATTTCACTTATTTTGGGGCAACATTGCAGAAATTTCACTTATTTCAGGGAAAAAAGGCAGAAATTTTTGATATTTTGGAGCAAAATGGCAGAAAATCTCAATATTTTTTGGCAAAAATGCAGAAATCCCCTATTTTGAGGTAAAAAGGCTGAAATTCCCCTTATTTCGGAACAAAAAGGCAGAAATTTCCCTTATTTTGGGGCAAAATTGCAGAAATTTCACTTATTTCAGGGAAAAAGGCAGGAATTTTCTTATTTTGGGGCAAAAAGTCAGAAATTCCTAATATTTTGTGGCAAAAATGCAGAAATTCCCTTTATTTTGTGTCAAAAAGGCAGAAATTTCTTTTATGTTGGGGCAAAATTGCAGAAATTTCCCTTATTTCAGGGCAAAATTCAAAAATTACTTTTATTTTGGGGCAAAAAGACAGAAATTCCGTTTATTTTTGGGTTTAAAGTCAGAAATTTCACTTATTTTGAGGTAAAAAGGCAGAAATTCCCATTATTTTGGGGCAAAAATGAAGAAATTTCCCTTTTTTGTGGCAAAAGGTATACATTCCCCTTATTTTTGGGAAAAAAAGCAGAAATTCCCTGTATTTTGGAGCAAAATTGCAGAAATTCCCCTAGTTGTGGGGCAAAAAGTGAGAAATTCCCTATTTGTTGGGGCAAAAAAACAGAAATTCTTCTAATTTTGGAGAAAAACTCAGAAATTCCACTTATTTTGGGGCAAAATTGCAGAAATTTCACTTATTTTGGGGCAAAATTGCAGAAATTTCCTTTATTTCAGGGAAGAAACACAGAAATTTTTCTTATTTTGGAGCAAAAAGGCAGAAATTCCAAATATTTTGTGGCAAAAATGCAGAAATTCCCCTTATTTTGAGGTAAAAAGGCTGAAATTCCCTCTAATTTGGGGGAAAAAGGCAGAAATTTCCCTTATTTTGGGGAAAAATTGCAGAAATTTCACTTACTTCAGGGTAACAAGTCAGAAATTTTCCTTATTTTGGGGCAAAAAAGACAGAAATTCCCTTTGTTTTGGGGGAAAAAGACAGAAATTCCACTTATTAAGAGTCAAAAAAGCAGAAATTCCCCTTATTTTGGAGCAAAAATGAAAAAATTTCCCTTTTTTATGGCAAAAAGGTATGCATTCTTCTTATTTTCGGGCAAAAGGACAGAAATTCCCCGTTTTTTGGAGCAAAATTGCAGAAATCCCCCTAATTGTGGGCCAAAAAGGCAGAAATTCCCTATATGTTGGGGCAAAAAAACAGAAATTCTCCTTATTTTGGGGCAAAACTCAGAAATTTCACTTATTTTAGGGCAAAATTGCAGAAATTTCACTTATTTCAGAAAAAAAGCAGAAATTTTCTTATTTTGGGGCAAAAAGGCAGAAATTTCTTTTATTTTGAACAAAATTGCAGAAATTGTTCTTATTTTGGGGCAAAAAGGCAGAAATTTCCTATATTTGGGGCAAAAATGCAGAAATTCCTATTATTTTGAGATAAAAAGGCTGAAATTCCCCTTATTTGGGGGCAAAAAGGCAGAAATTTTCCTCATTTTGGGGCAAAATTGCAGAAATTTCACTTATTTCAGGGTAATAAGTCATAAATTTTCTTTATTTTGGGGCAAAAAAGACAGAAATTCCCTTTGTTTTGGGGGAAAAAAAACAAATTCTACATATTTAGAGCCAAAAAAGCAGAAATTCCCCTTATTTTGGAGCAAAAATGAAGAAATTTCCCTTTTTTATGACAAAAAGATATGCATGCTTCTTATTTTCGGTCAAAAAGGCAGAAAATCCCCGTATTTTGGAGCAAAATTGCAGAAATTTCCCTAATTGTGGGGCAAAAAGACAGAAATTCCCCGTTTTTTGGAGCAAAATTGCAGAAATCCCCCTAATTGTGGGCCAAAAAGGCAGAAATTCCCTATATGTTGGGGCAAAAAAACAGAAATTCTCCTTATTTTGGGGCAAAACTCAGAAATTTCACTTATTTTAGGGCAAAATTGCAGAAATTTCACTTATTTCAGAAAAAAAGCAGAAATTTTCTTATTTTGGGGCAAAAAGGCCGAAATTTCTTTTATTTTGGTACAAAATTGCAGAAATCGTTCTTATTTTGGGGCAAAAAGGCAGAAATTTCCCATATTTTGGGGCAAAAATGCAGAAATTCCTATTATTTTGATATAAAAAGGCTGAAATTCTTCTTATTTGGGGGCAAAAAGGCAGAAATTTTCCTCATTTTGGGGCAAAATTGCAGAAATTTCACATACTTCAGGGTAATAAGTCATAAATTTTCATTATTTTGGGGCAAAAAAGACAGAAATTCCCTTTGTTTTGGGGAAAAAAAACAAATTCTACATATTTAGAGCCAAAAAAGCAGAAATTCCCCTTATTTTGGAGCAAAAATGAAGAAATTTCCCTTTTTTATGACAAAAAGATATGCATTCTTCTTATTTTCGGGCAAAAAGGCAGAAAATCCACGTATTTTGGAGCAAAATTGCAGAAATTTCCCTATGTGGGGCAAAAAGGCAGAAATTCCCTATATGTTGGGGCAAAAACAGAAATTCCTCTTATTTTGGGGCAAAACTCAGAAATTTCACTTATTTTGTGGCAAAATTGCAGAAATTTCCCTTATTTAAGGGCAAAATTGCAGAAATTTCCCATATTTTGGGGCAAAAATGCAGAAATATTCTTTATTTTGAGGTAAAAAGGCTGATATTTTCCTTATTTGGGGGCAAAAATCAGAAATTTCCCTCATTTTGGGCAAAATTGCAGAAATTTCACTAACTTCAGGGTAATAAGTCAGAAATTTTCCGTATTTTGGGGCAAAAAAGACAGAAATTCCCTTTGTTTTGGGGGAAAAACACAGAAATTCCACTTATTAAGAGGCAAAAAAGCAGAAATTCCCCTTATTTTGGAGCAAAAATGAAGAAATTTCCCTTTTTTATGGCAAAAAGGTATGCATTCTTCTTATTTTCGGGCAAAAAGGCAGAAATTCCCCGTATTTTGGAGCAAAATTGCAGAAATTCCCCTAATTGTGGGGCAAAAAGGCAGAAATTCCCTATATGTTGGGGCAAAAACAGAAATTCTCCTTATTTAGGGGCAAAACTCAGAAATTTCATTTATTTTGGGGCAAAATTGCAGAAATTTTTCTTATTTTGGGGCAAAATTGCAGAAATTTCACATATTTTGGGGCAAAATTGCAGAAATTTCACTTATTTTAAGGCAAAATTGCAGAAATTTTACTTATTTCAGGAAAAAAGGCAGAAGTTTTCCTTATTTTGGGGCAAAAAGGCAGAAATTCCAAATATTTTGTGGCAAAAATGCAGAAATTCCCCTTATTTTGAGGTAAAAAGGCTGAAATTCCCCTTATTTGGGGGCAAAAAGTCAGAAATTTCTTTTATTTTGGTACAAAATTGCAGAATTTGTTCTTATTTTGGGGCAAAAAGGCAGAAATTTCCCATATTTTGGGGCAAAAATGCAGAAATTTCCCTTATTTTGAGATAAAAAGGCTGATATTTTTCTTATTTGGGGGCAAAAAGGCAGAAATTTCCCTCATTTTGGGGCAAAATTGCAGAAATTTCACTTATTTCAGGGTAATAAGTCAGAAATTTTCCTTATTTTGGAGCAAAAAAGACAGAAATTCCCTTTGTTTTGGGGGAAAAAGACAGAAATTCCACTTATTTAGAGGCAAAAAAGCAGAAATTCCCCTTATTTTGGAGCAAAAATGAAGAAATTTCTATTTTTATGGCAAAAAGGTATGCATTCTTCTTGTTTTCGGGCAAAAAGGCAGAAATTCCTTCTGTTTTGGAGCAAAATTGCAGAAATCTCCTAATTGTGGGGCAAAAAGGCAGAAATTCCCTATTTATTAGGGCAAAAATAGAGAAATTCTCCTTATTTTGGGGCAAAACTCAGAAATTTCACTTATTTTGGGGCAAAATTGCAGAAATTTCACTGATATCAGAAAAAAAAGCAGACACTTTCTTATTTTGGGGCAAAAAGGCAGAAATTTCTTTTATTTTGGTACAAAATTGCAGAAATTTTTCTTATTTTGGGAAAAAGGCAGAAATTTCTCATATTTTGGGGCAAAAATGCAGAAATTCCCCTTATTTTAAGGTAAAAATGCTGAACTTCTTATTTGGGGGCAAAAAAGCAGAAATTTCCCTTATTTTGGGGCAAAACTTAGAAATTTCAATTATTTTGGGGCAAAATTGCAGAAATTTCACTTATTTCCAAAAAAAAAGCAGAAATTTTCTAATTTTGGGGCAAAAAGGCAGATATTTCTTTTATTTTGGTACAAAATTGCAGAAATTTTCCTTATTTTGGGTCAAAAAGGCAGACATTTCCCATATTTTGGGGCAAAAATGCAGAAATTCCCCTTATTTTGAGGTAAAAAGGCTGAAATTCCCCTTATTTGGGGCAAAGAATGCAGAAATTTCCCTTATTTTGGGGCAAAATTGAAGAAATTTCACTTATTTCAGAATAATAAGTCAGAAATTATCTTTATTTTGGTGCAAAAAGACCGAAATTCCCTTTGTTTTGGGAAAAAAAGACAGAAATTCCACTTATTTAGAGGCAAAAAGCAGAAATTCCCCTTATTTTGGAGCAAAAATGAAGAAATTTCCCTTTTCTATGGCAAAAAGGTTTGCATTCTTCTTATTTTCGGGCAAAAAGACAGAAATTCACCGTTTTTTGGAGCAAAATTGCAGAAATCCCCCTAATTGTGGGCCAAAAAGGCAGAAATTCCCTATATGTTGGGGCAAAAAGACAGAAATTCTCCTTATTTTGGGGCAAAACTCAGAAATTTCACTTATTTTAGGGCAAAATTGCAGAAATTTCACTTATTTCTGAAAAAAGCAGAAATTTTCTTATTTTGGGGCAAAAAGGCAGAAATTTCTTTTATTTTGGTACAAAATTGCAGAAATTGTTCTTATTTTGGGGCAAAAAGGCAGAAATTTCCCATATTTTGGGGCAAAAATGCGGAAATTCCTATTATTTTGAGATAAAACAGGCTGAAATTCCCCTTATTTGGGGGCAAAAAGGTAGAAATTTTCCTCATTTTGGGGCAAAATTGCGGAAATATCATTTATTTCAGGGTAATAAGTCAGAAATTTTCCTTATTTTGGGGCAAAAAAGACAGAAATTCCTTTTGTTTTGGGGGAAAAAAACAGAAATTCCACATATTTAGAGCCAAAAAAGCAGAAATTCCCCTTATTTTGGAGCAAAAATGAAGAAATTTCCCTTTTTTATGGCAAAAAGATATGCATTCTTCTTATTTTCGGGCAATAAGGCAGAAAATCCCCGTATTTTGGAGCAAAATTGCAGATATTTCCCTAATTGTGGGGCAAAAAGGCAGAAATTCCCTATATGTTGGGGCAAAAACAGAAATTCCTCTTATTTTGGGGCAAAACTCAGACATTTCACTTATTTTGTGGCAAAATTGCAAAAATTTCCATTATTTTGGGGCAAAATTGCAGAAATTTCACATATTTTGGGGCAAAATTGCAGAAATTTCACTTATTTCAGGAAAAAAAAGCAGAAATTTGCTTTTGGGGGCAAAAAGTCAGAAATTTCTTTTATTTTTGTACAAAATTGCAGAATTTGTTCTTATTTTGGGGCAAAAAGGCAGAAATTTCCCATATTTTGGGGCAAAAATGCAGAAATTTCCCTTATTTTGAGGTAAAAAGGCTGATATTTTCCTTATTTGGGGGCAAAAAGGCAGAAATTACCCTCATTTTGTGGCAAAATTGAAGAAATTTCACTTACTTCAGGGTAATAAGTCAGAAATTTTCCATATTTTGGGGCAAAAAAGACAGAAATTCCCTTTGTTTTGGGGGAAAAAGACAGAAATTCCACTTATTAAGAGGCAAAAAAAGCAGTAATTCCCCTTATTTTGGAGCAAAAATTAAGAAATTTCCCCTTTTTATGGCAAAAAGGTATGCATTCTTCCTGTTATCGTTGAAAAAGGCAGAAATTCCCCCTGTTTTGGAGCAAAATTGCAGAAATTCCTCTAATTGTGGGGCAAAAAGACAGAAATTCCCTATATGTTGGGGCAAAAAGACAGAAATTCTCTTTATTTTGGGGCAAAACTCAGAAATTTCACTTATTTTGGGGCAAAATTGCAGAAATTTCCCTTATTTCAGAAAAAAAAGCAGAAATTTTCTTTTTGGGGCAAAAAGTCAGAAATTTCTTTTATTTTTGTACAAAATTGCAGACTTTGTTCTTATTTTGGGGCAAAAAGGCAGAAATTTCCCATATTTTGGGGCAAAATTGCAGAAATTCCCCTTATTTTGAGGTAAAAATGCTGAAATTCCCCTTATTTGGGGACAAAAATCCAGAAATTCCTCTTATTTTGGGGCAAAACTCAGAAATTTCAATTATTTTGGAGCAAAATTGCAGAAATTTCACTTATTTCATTGTAATAAGTCTGAAATTTTCCTTATTTTGGGGCAAAAAAGACAGAAATTCCCTTTGTTTTGGGGGAAAAAGACAAAAATTCCACTTATTTAGAGGCAAAAAATCAGAAATTCCACTTATTTTGGAGAAAAATGAAGAAATTTCCCTTTTTTATGGCAAAAAGGTATTCATCTTCTTATTTTTGGTCAAAAAGGCAGAAATTCCCTGTATGTTAGGGCAAAAAGACAGAAATTCTTCTTATTTTGGGGCAAAACTCAGAAATTCCACTTGTTTTAAGGCAAAATTCCAGAAATTTCCCTTATTTTGGGGCAAAATTGCAGAAATTTCACTTATTTTGGGGCAAAATTGCAGAAATTTCACTTATGTCAGTAAAAAAAGCAGAACTTTTCTTTTTTGGGGCAAAAAGTCAGAAATTTCTTTTATTTTGGTACAAAATTGCAGAAATTGTTCTTATTTTGGGGCAAAAACGCCGAAATTTCCCATATTTTGGGGCAAAAATGCAGAAATTCCTCTTATTTTGTGGTATAAAAGCTGAAATTCCTTTTATTTGGGGGCAAAAAGGCAGAAATTTTCCTCATTTTGGGGCAAAATTGCAGAAATTTCACTTATTTCAGGGTAATAAGCCATAAATTTTTCTTATTTTGGGGCAAAAAAGACAGTAATTCCCTTGTTTTGGGGGAAAAAGAGAGATATTCCACTTATTTAGAGGCCAAAAAGCAGAAATTCCCCTTATTTTGGAGCAAAAATGAAGAAATTTCCCTTTTTTATGGCAAAAAGGTATGCATTTTTCTTTTTTTCGGGCAAAAAGGCAGAAATTCCCCGTATTTTGGATCAAAATTGCAGAAATTCCTTTAATTGTAGCACAAAAAGGCAGAAATTCCCTATATATTGTGGCAAAAATACAGAAATTCTCCTTATTTTGGGGCAAAACTCAGAAATTTCACTTATTTTGGGGTAAAATTGCAGAAATTTCACTTATTTCAGAAAAAAAGCAGAAATTTTCTTATTTTGGGGCAAAAAGGCAGAAATTTCTTTTATTTTGGTACAAAATTGCAAAAATTTTTCTTATTTTGGGCAAATAGGCAGAAATTTCCAATATTTTGGGGCAAAATGCAGAAATTCCCCTTATTTTGAGGTAAAAATGCTGAAATTCCCCTTATTTGGGGGCAAAAAGGCAGAAATTCCCCTTATTTTGGGGCAAAACTCAGAAATTTCAATTATTTTGGGGCAAAATTCCAGAAATTTCCCTTATTTTGGGCCAAATTTCAGAAATTTCACTTATTTTGGGACAAAATTGCAGAAATTTCACTTATTTTGGGGCAAAATTGCAGAAATTTCACTTATTTCAGGAAAAAAGGCAGAAGTTTTTCTTATTTTGGAGCAAAAAGGCAGAAATTCCAAATATTTTGTGGCAAAAATGCAGAAATTCCCCTTATTTTGAGGTAAAAATGCTGAAATTCCCCTTATTTGGGGGTAAAAAGGCATAAATTTTCCTTATTTTGGGGCAAAATTGCAGAAATTTCACTTACATCAGGGTAATAAGTCAGAAATTTTCCTTATTTTGAGGCAAAAAAGATGGAAATTCCCTTTGTTTTGGGGGAAAAAGACAGAAATTCCACTTATTAAGAGGCAAAAGAGCAGAAAGTCCCCTTATTTTGGAGGAAAAATGAAGAAATTTTCCTTTTTTATGGCAAAAAGGTATGCATTCTTCTTGTTTTCGGGCAAAAAGGCAGAAATTCCTCGTATTTTGGAGCACAATTGCAGAAATTCCCCTAATTGTGGGGCAAAAAGACAGAAATTCCCTATATGTTGGGGCGAAAAGACAGAAATTCTCCTTATTTTGGGGCAAAACTCAGAATTTTCACTTATTTTGGTGCAAAATTGCAGAAATTTCACTTATTTCAGAAAAAAAAGCAGAAATTTCACTTATTTTGGGGCAAAAAGTCAGAAATTTCCCTTATTTTGGTGCAAAATTGCAGAAATTTTTCTTATTTTGGGAAAAAGGCAGAAATTTCTCATATTTTGGGGCAAAAATGCAGAAATTCCCTTTCTTTTAAGGTAAAAAGCCTGAACTTCCCCTTTTATGGGGGCAAAAAAGCAGAAATTTCCCTTATTTTGGGGCAAAACTTAGAAATTTCAATTATTTTGGGGCAAAATTGCAGAAATTTCACTTATTTCCAAAAAAAAAAACAGAAATTTTCTAATTTGGGGGCAAAAAGGCAGATATTTCTTTTATTTTGGTACAAAATTGCAGAAATTTTCCTTATTTTGGGGCAAAAAGGCAGACATTTCCCATATTTTGGGGCAAAAATGCAGAAATTCCCCTTATTTTGAGGTAAAAAGTCTGAAATTCCCCTTACTTGGGGGCAAAAAATGCAGAAATTTCCCTTATCTTGGGGCAAAATTGCAGAAATTTCACTTATTTCAGAATAATAAGTCAGAAATTATCTTTATTTTGGTGCAAAAAGACAGAAATTCCCTTTGTTTTGGGGGAAAAAGACAGAAATTCCACTTATTTAGAGGCAAAAAAGCAGAAATTCCCCTTATTTTGGAGCAAAAATGAAGAAATTTCTCTTTTCTATGGCAAAAAGGTATGCATTCTTCATATTTTCGGGCAAAAAGACAGAAATTCCCCGTTTCTTGGAGCAAAATTGCAGAAATCCCTTTAATTGTGGGCCAAAAACGCAGAAATTCCCTATATGTTGGGGCGAAAAGACAGAAATTCTCCTTATTTTGGGGCAAAACTCAGAAATTTCACTTATTTTACGGCAAAATTGCAGAAATTTCACTTATTTCAGAATAAAAGCAGAAATTTTCTTATTTTGGGGCAAAAAGGTAGAAATTTCTTTTATTTTGGTACAAAATTGCAGAAATTGTTCTTATTTTGGGGCAAAAAGGTAGAAATTTCCCATATTTTGGGACAAAAATGCAGAAATTCCTATTATTTTGAGTTAAAAAGGCTGAAATTCCCCTTATTTGGGGGCAAAAAGGCAGAAAATTTCCTCATTTTGGGGCAAAATTGCAGAAATTTCACTTATTTCAGGGTAATAAGTCAGAAATTTTCCTTCTTCTGGGGCAAAAAAGACAGAAATTCCCTTTGTTTTGAAGGAAAAAAACAGAAATTACACTTATTTAGAGCAAAAAAAGCAGAAATTCCCCTTATTTTGGAGCAAAAATGAAGAAATTTCCCTTTTTTATGGCAAAAAGATATGCATTCTTATTATTTTTGGGCAAAAAGGCAGAAAATCCCCGTATTTTGGAGCAAAATTGCAGAAATTCCTTTAATTGTGGGGCAAAAAGGCAGAAATTCCCTATATATTGGGGCAAAAATACAGAAATTCCTCTTATTTGGGGGCAAAACTCAGAATTTTCACTTATTTTGGGGCAAAATTGCAGAAATTTCACTTATTTCAGAAAAAAAGCAGAAATTTTCTTATTTTGGCGCAAAAAGGCAGAAATTTCCCATATTTTGGGGCAAAAATGCAGAAATTCCCCTTATTTTGAGGTAAAAAGGCTGAAATTCCCTTTATTTGGGGGCAAAAAGGCAGAAATTTCCCTTATTTAGGGGCAAAATTGCAGAAATTTTACTTATTCAGGGTAATAAGTCAGAAATTTTCCTTATTTTGGGGCAAAAAGACAGAAATTCCCTTTGTTTGGGGGAAAAAACAGAAATTCCACTTATTTAGAGGCAAAAAAAAAGAAATTCCCCTTATTTTGGAGCAAAAATAAAGAAATTCCCCTCTTTTATGGCAAAAAGGTATGCATTCTTATTGTTTTCGGGCAAAAAGGCAGAAATTCCCCAAATTTTGGAGCAATATTGAAGAAATTCCCTTAATTGTGGGGCAAAAAGGCCGAAATTCCTTATATGTTGGGGCAAAAAGACAGAAATTCTCCTTATTTTGGGGCAAAACTTAGATATTTCCCTTATTTTGGGGCAAAATTGCAGAAAATTCACATATTTTGGGGCAAAATTACAAAAATTTCACTTATTTCAGAAAAAAAGCAGAAATTATCTATTTGGGGCAAAAAGTCAGAAATTTCTTTTATTTAGGTACAAAATTGCAGAATTTGTTCTTATTTTGGGGCAAAATGGCAGAAATTTCCCATATTTTGGGGCAAAAATGCAGAAATTTCCCTTATTTTGAGGTAAAAATGCTGATATTTTCTTATTTGGGGGCAAAAAGGCAGATATTTTCCTCATTTTGGGGCAAAATTGCAGAAATTTCACTTATTTCAGGGTAATAAGTCAGAAATTTTCCGTATTTTGGGACAAAAAAGACAGAAATTCCATTTGTTTTGGGGGAAAAAAACAGAAATTCCACTTATTTAGAGGCAAAAAAGCAGAAATTCACCTTATTTTGGAGCAAAAATGAAGAAATTCCTCTTTTTTATGGCAAAAAGGTATGCATTCTTCTTGTTTTCGGGCAAAAAGGCAGAAATTCCCCGAATTTTGGAGCAAAATTGAAGAAATTCCCCTACTTGTGGGGCAAAAAGGCAGAAATTTCACTTATTTTGAAATAAAAAGGAAGAAATTCCTCTTATTTTGGGGCAAAAATGAAAAAATTTCACTTTTTTGTGGCAAAAGGTATACATCCCCCTTATTTTCAGGCAAAAAAGCAGAAATTCCCATATTTTGGAGCAAAATTGCAGAAAATCCCCTAATTGTGGGGCAAAAAGGCAGAAATTCCCTATATGTTGGGGCAAAAAGACAGAAATTCTCCTTATTTTGGAGAAAAACTCAAAAATTCCAATTATTTTGGGGCAAAATTCCAGAAATTTCCCTTATTTGGGAGCAAAATTGCAGAAATTTCACTTATTTCAGGGAAAAAAGGCGGAAATTTTCTTATTTTGGGGCAAAAATTCAGAAATTCCCCTTATTTTGTGTCAAAAAAGCAGAAATTTCCTTTATTTTGGGGCAAAATAACAGAAATTTCACTTATTTCAGGGCAAAATTCAAAAATTCCTTTTATTTTGGTGCAAAAAGACAGAAATTCCGTTTATTTTTGGGTAAAAAGGCAGAAATTTCACTTATTTTGAGGTTAAAAAGGCTGAAATTCCTCTTATTTTGGGGCAAAAATGAAGAAATTTCCCTTTTTGTGGCCAAAGTTATACATTCCCCTTATTTTTGGGAAAAAAAGCAGAAATTCTCCGTATTTTGGAGCAAAATTGCAGAAATTCCCCTAGTTGTGGGGCAAAAACGCAGAACTTACCCTTATTTTGTGGTAAAACTGCAGAAATTTCACTTATTTCGCGGCAAAATGGCAGAAATTCCCTTTATTTTCGGCGAAAAAGGCAGAAAATCCCCGTATTTTGGAGCAAAATTGCAGAAATTCACCTAATTTTGGGGTAAAACATGCAGTAATTTTCTTTATTTTGGGGCAAAAAGGCAGAAATTCCCCTTATTTTGGGGCAAAAAACAGACATTTCCCTTATTTAGGGAAAAAATTTTAGAAATTTAACTTATTTCAGAGCAAAAAGTCAGAAATTCCCCTTATTTTGGGGCAAAAAGACAGAAATTCCGTTTATTTTTCGGGAAAAGTCAGAAATCGCATTTATTTTGAGTCAAAAAGGCGGAAAATAGCCTTATTTTGGGGTAAAAATTAAGAAATTTACCTTTTTTATGGCAAAAAGTCATACATTCCCTTTATTTTCGGGCAAAAAGGCAGAAATTCCCCGTATTTTGGAGCAAAATTGCAGAAATTTCCCTAATTTTGGGGCAAAAATGCAGAACTTCCTCTTATTTGGGGGTAAAACTGCAGACATTTCACTTATTTCGCAGCAAAATGGCAGAAATTCCCTTTATTTTCGGTGAAAAAGGCAGAAAATCCCCGTATTTTGGAGCAAAATTGCAGAAATTCACCTAATTTTGGGGTAAAATATGCAGTAATTTTCTTTATTTTGGGGCAAAAAAGCAAAAATTCCCCTTATTTTGGGGCAAAAGGCAGAAATTCTTTTTATTTTAGGGAAAAATTGCAGAAATTTCCCTTATTTGGGGACAAAAAACAGAAATTCCCTTTATTTTGGGGCAAAATTGAAGAAAATTCCTTTATTATGGGGAAAATTGCAGAAATTTCTTTTATTTTAAGGCAAATTTGCAGAAATTTCACTTATGTCAGAGAAAAAAAGCAAAAATTTTTCTTATTTCAAGGCAAAAAAACAGAAATTCCCATGATTTTGGGGCAAAAAGGCAGAAATTCACCTTATTTTGGGGTAAAATTGCAGACATTTTACATATTTCAAGGCAAAAAGCCAGAAATTCTTCTTATTTGGGGGCAAAAAGGCAGAAATTCCCCTTATTGTGGAATAAAATTGCAGAAATTTCCCTTGTTTGAGGGCAAAAAGGCAGAAATTCCCCGTATTTTGGAGCAAAATTTCAGAAATTCCCCTATTATTGGGCCAAAAATGCAGAAATTCTCTTTATTTGGGGCAAATCGGCAGAAGTTCCCCTTATTTTCGGGAAAAGAGGCAGAAATTCCCTGTATTTTGAAGCAAACTTGGAGAAACTCCCCTAATTTTGGGGGAAAAAGCAGAAATTCCCTTTATTTTGGGGCAAAAATACAGAAATTCTCTTTATTTCGGGGCAAACATCAGAAATTTCCTTTATTTTGGGGCAAAATTTTAGAAATCTATTTTATTTTGGTACAGAATTGCAGAAATTTTTCTTATTTTGTGGCAAAAAGGCAGAAATTTTCCATATTTTGGTGCAAAAAGGCTGCAATTCCCCTTATTTTGAGGTAAAATGCTGAAATTCCCCATATTTTGGGGCAAAAGGGCAGAAATTCCCCACATTTTGGGGCAAAAAGGCACAAATTTCCCTTATTTTCGGGCAAAATTGCGGAAATTACATTTATTTAAGGGCAAAAAGTTAGAAATTACTTTTATTTTGGGGTAAAAAGCAGAAATTTCTTTTATTTTGGTACAAAATTGAAGAAATTTTCCTTATTTTGGAACAAAAAGTCAGAAATTCTCCATATTTTGGGCAAAAGGAAAAAATTTTCATTATTTTGAGATAAAAAGGCTGAAATTCCCATTATTTTGAGGCAATAAGGCAGAAATTCCCCTTATTTGGAGGTAAAATGCTGAAATTCCCCTTATTTTGGCAAAAAGGCAGAAATTCCCCTTATTTTGGGGCAAAATTGCAGAAATTTCACTTATTTCAGGGCAAAAAGTCAGAAATTTGCCTCATTTTGGGGCAAAAAGCAGAAATTCTCCTAATTTTGGGGCCAAAAACAGAAATTCCCCTTATTTTGGGGTAAAATTGTGGAAATTTCAAATATTTCAGGGCAAAAAGGCAGAAATTCCACTTTATTTCGGGCAATAAGGCAGAAATTCCCCGTATTTTGGAGCAAAATTTCAGAAATTCCCCTTATGTTGGTGCAAAAATGCAGAAATTCTTTTTATTTTGGTGCAATAAGGCAGAAATTCTCCGTATTTTGAAGCAAAATTGCACATATTCCCCTAATTTTGAGGGAAAATGCAGAAATTCACATTATTTTGGGGAAAAAAGACAGACATTCTCTTTATTTCAGGGCAAAAAGTCAGAAATTCCCCTTATTTTGGGGCAAAATTCCAGAAATTTCCTTTATTTGGGGGCAAAATTGTAGAAATCTCCCTTATTTTGTGGTAAAATTACAGAAATTTCATTATTTCAAAGAAAAAATGCAGAAATTTCTCTTATTTTGGGGCAAAAATGCAGAAATTCTCTATACTTGGGGGCGAAAAAGGAGAGATTCCCCTTATTATGAGGTAAAATGCTAAAATTCCCCTTATTTTGGGGCAAGAAGACAGAAATTCCCCTTATTTTGTGGCAAAAAGGCATAAATTTCTCTTCTTTTTGGGCAAAATTGCAGAAATTTCACTTATTTCAGGGCAAAATTCAAAAATTCCCCTTATTTTGGGGCAAAAATACAGAAATTCCGTTTATTTTGGGGTAAAAAGGCAGAAATTTCACTTATTTTGAGGTAAAAAGGAAGAAATTCCTCTTATTTTGGGGCAAAAATGAAGAAATTTTACTTTTTTGTGGCAAAAGGTATACATTCCACTTATGTTCGGGCAAAAAGCAGAAATTTCCCGTATTTTGGAGCAGAATTGCAGACAATCCCCTAATTGTGGGGCAAAAAGGCAGAAATTCCCTATATGTTGGGTCAAAAAGACAGATTCTCCTTATTTTGAGGAAAAACTCAGAAATTCCACTTTTTTGGGGCAAAATTCCAGAAATTTCACTTATTTCAGGGAAAAAAGGCAGAAATTTTCTTATTTTGGGGCAAAAAGTCAGAAATTCCTAATATTTTGTGGCAAAAATTCAGAAATTCCACTTATTTTGTGTCAAAAGGCAGAATTTCACTTATTTTGGGGCAAAATTACAGAAATTTCACTTATTTCAGGGCAAAATTCAAAAATTCCATTTATTTTGGGGCAAAAAGACAGAAATTCCTTTTATATTTGGGTAAAAAGGCAGAAATTTCACTTATTTTGAAGTAAAAAGGAAGAAATTCCTATTATTTTGGGACAAAAATGAAGAAATTTCCCTTTTTTGTGGCAAAAGGTATACATTCCCTTTATTTTTGGGAAAAAAAGCAGAAATTACCTGTATTTTGGAGCAAAATTGAAGAAATTTTCCTAGTTGTGGGGCAAAAAGGGAGAAATTCCCTATTTGTTGGGGCAAAAAGACAGAAAATCTCCTTATTTTCTGGCAAGATTCAGAAATTCCACGTATTTTGGGGCAAAATTGCAGAAATTTCACTTATTTTGGGGCAAAATTGCAGAAAATTCCCTTATTTCAGGAAAGAAAGACAGAAATTTTCCTTATTTTGGGGCAAAAAGGCAGAAATTCCTAATATTTTGTGCCAAAAATACAGAAATTCCCTTTATTTTGTGTCAAAAAGTCAGAAATTTTCCTTATTTTGGGGGAAAATTGAAGAAATTTCACTTATTTCAGTGCAAAATTCAAAAATTCCCCTTATTTTGGTCCAAAAATACAGAAATTCCGTTTATTTTTGGGTAAAAAGGCAGAAATTTCACTTAATTTGAGGTAAAAAGGCAGAAATTCCTCTTATTTTGGGGCAAAAATGAAGAAATTTCCCTTTTTGTGGAAAAAGGTATTCATACCCCTTATTTTCGGGCAAAAAAGCAGAAATTGCCCGCATTTTGGAGCAAAATTGCAGAAAATCCCCTAATTGTGGGGCAAAAAGGCAGAAATTTCCTATATGTTGGGGCAAAAAGACAGAAATTCTCCTTATTTGGGGGAAAAACTCAGAAATTCCACTTATTTTGGGGCAAAATTCCAGAAATTTCCCTTATTTTGGGGCAAAATTGCAGAAATTTCACTTATTTCAGGGCAAAATTCAAAAATTCCTTTTATTTTGGGGCAAAAAGACAGAAATTCCGTGTATTTTTGGGTAAAAAGTCAGAAATTTCACTTATTTTGAGGTAAAAAGGAAGAAATTCCTCTTATTTTGGGGCAAAAATGAAGAAATTTTTCTTTTTTGTGGCAAAAGGTATACATTCCCCTTATTTTCCGGCAAAAAAGCAGAAATTCCTCGTATTTTGGAACAAAATTGCAGAAAATCCCCTAATTGTGGGGCAAAGAGGCAGAAATTTTCTATATGTTGGGACAAAAAGGCAGAAATTCTCCTTATTTTGGAAAAAAACTAAGAAATTCCACTTATTTTGGGGCAAAATTCCTAAAATTTCCCCTATTTTCTGTCAAAATTGCAGAAATTTCACTTATTTCAAAGAAATAAAGCAGAAATTTTCGTATTTTGGGGCAAAAAGTCAGAAATTCCTAATATTTTGTGGCAAAAATGCAGAAATTCCCCTTATTTTGAGGTAAAAGGCTGAAATTCCACTTATTTGGGGGCAAAAAGGCAGAAATTTCCCTTATTTTGGGGCAAAATTGCAGAAAATCCCCTAATTGTGGGGCAAAAAGGCAGAAATTCCCTATATGTTGGGGCAAAAAGACAGAAATTCTCCTTATTTTGAAAAAAAACTCAGAAATCCCACTTATTTTGGGGCAAAATTCCAGAAATTTCCCTTATTTTGGGGCAAAATTGCAGAAATTTAACATATTTCAGGGCAAAATTCAAAAATTTCTTTTATTTTGGGGCAAAAAGACAGAAATTCCATATATTTTTGGGTAAAAAGGCAGAAATTTCACTTATTTTGATGTAAAAAGGAAGAAATTCTTTTTATTTTGGGGCAAAAATGAAGAAATTTCCCTTTTTTGTGGCAAAAGGTATACATTAACCTTATTTTCAGGCAAAAAAGCAGAAATTCCTAGTATTTTGCAGCAAAATTGCAGAAAATCCCCTAATTGTGGGGCAAAAAGTGAGAAATTCACTATATGTTGGGGCAAAAAGACAGAAATTCTCCTTATTTTGGGGAAAAACTCAGAAATTCAACTTATTTTGGGTCAAAATTCCAAAAATTTCCCTTATTTTCTGTCAAAATTGCAGAAATTTCACTTATTTCAAGGAAAAAAAGCAGAAATTTTCTTATTTTGGGGTAAAAAGTCAGAAATTCCTAATATTTTGTGGCAAAAATGCAGAAATTCCCCTTATTTTGTGTCAAAAAGGGAGAAATTTCCCTTATTTTGGGGCAAAATTGCAGATATTTCACTTATTTCAGAGAAAAAAGGCAGAAATTTTCTTATTTTGGGGCAAAAAGTCAGAAATTCCTAATATTTTGTGGCAAAAATGCAGAAATTCCTTATATTTTGTGTCAAAAAGGCAGAAATTTCTTTTATGTTGGGGCAAAATTGCAGAAATTTCCCTTATTTCAGGGAAAAATTCAAAAATTCCTTTTATTTTGAGGCAAAAAGACAGAAATTCCATTTATTTTTGGGTAAAAAGGCAGAAATTTCACTTATTTTGATGTAAAAAGGCAAAAATTCCTCTTATTTTGGAGCAAAAATGAAGAAATTTCCCCTTTTTGTGGCAAAAATTATACATTCCCCTTATTTTTGGTAAAAAGCAGAAATTCCCTGTATTTTGGAGCAAAATTGCAGAAATTCCCCTAGTTGTGGGGCAAAAAGGGAGAAATTCCCTATTTGTTGGGGCAAAAAGACAGAAATTCTCCTTATTTTGGGGCAAAACTCTGAAATTCCACTTATTCTGGGGCAAAATTGAAGAAATTTCACTTATTTTGGGGCAAAATTGCAGAAATTTCCTTTATTTCAGGGAAGAAAGACAGAAATTTTCCTTATTTTGGGGCAAAAAGGCAGAAATTTCTAATATTTTGTGGCAAAAATGCAGAAATTCCCCTTATTTTGTGTCAAAAAGTCAGAAATTTTCTTTATTTTGGGGCAAAATAACAGAAATTTCACTTATTTCAGGACATAATTCAAAAATTCCTTTTATTTTGGGGCAAAAAGACCGAAATTCCGTTTATTTTTGGGTAAAAAAGGCAGAAATTTCACTTATTTTGAGGTAAAAAGGCAGAAATTCCTCTTATTTTGGGGCAAAAATGAAGAAATTTTCCTTTTTTGTGGCATAAGGTATACATTCCCCTTATTTTCGGGCTAAAAAGCAGAAATTCCCCGTATTTTGGAGCAAAATTGCAGAAATTCTCCTAATTGTAGGGCAAAAATGCAGAAATTCCCTATATGTGGGGGTAAAAAGACAGAAATTTTATTTATTTTGGGGCAAAACTCAGAAATTCCACTTATTTGGGCAAAATTCCAGAAATTTCCCTTATTTTTGGGCAAAATTACAAAAATTTTACTTATTTTGGGGCAAAATTGCAGAAATTTCACTTATTTTGGGGCAAAATTGCAGAAATTTCACTTATTTCAGGGAAAAAATGCAGAAATTTTCCTTATTTTTGGGGAAAAAGGCAGAAATTCTTAATATTTTTTGGTAAAAATGCAGAAATTTCCCTTATTTTGTGTCAAAAAGGCAGAAATTTCCCTTATTTTGGGGCAAAATTGCAGAAATTTCACCTATTTCAGGGAATAATTCAAAAAATCCTTTTATTTTGGGGCAAAAAGACAGAAATTCCGTTTATTTTGGGTAAAAAGGCAGAAATTTCACATATTTTGAGGTAAAAATGCAGAAATTCCTCTTATTTTGTGGCAAAAATGAAGAAATTTCCATTTTTTGTGGCAAAATGTATACATTCCCTTTATTTTCGGGCAAAAAAGCAGAAATT
This sequence comes from Micromys minutus, assembly GCF_963924665.1. Classification (NCBI taxonomy): domain Eukaryota; kingdom Metazoa; phylum Chordata; class Mammalia; order Rodentia; family Muridae; genus Micromys; species Micromys minutus. Next base: position 314,879 of record NW_027667666.1, on the reverse strand, counting down.
CCCGTATTTTGGTGCAAAATTGCAGAAATTCCCCTAGTTGTGGGGCAACAAGGCAGAAATTCCCCATATGTTGAGGCAAAAAGACAAAAATTCTCCACATTTTTGGGCAAAACTCAGAAATTCCACTTATTCTGGGGCAAAATTCCAGAAATTTCCCTTATTTTGGGGCAAAATTGCAGAAATTTCCCTTATTTTATGGCAAAATTGCAGAAATTTCACTTATTTCATGGAAAAAAGGCAGAAATTTTCTTTATTTTGGAGCAAAAAGGCAGAAATTCCAAATATTTTGTGGCAAAAATGCAGAAATTACCATTATTTTGAGGTAAAAATGCTGAAATTACCCTTATTTGGGGGCAAAAAAATATAAATTTCCCTTATTTTGCTTCAAAAAGACAGAAATTCTTGTTATTTTGTGGCAAAATTGCAGAAATTTCACATACTTCAGGGTAATAAGTCATAAATTTTCATTATTTTGGGGCAAAAAAGACAGAAATTCCCTTTGTTTTGGGGAAAAAAAACAAATTCTACATATTTAGAGCCAAAAAAGCAGAAATTCCCCTTATTTTGGAGCAAAAATGAAGAAATTTCCCTTTTTTATGACAAAAAGATATGCATTCTTCTTATTTTCGGGCAAAAAGGCAGAAAATCCACGTATTTTGGAGCAAAATTGCAGAAATTTCCCTATGTGGGGCAAAAAGGCAGAAATTCCCTATATGTTGGGGCAAAAACAGAAATTCCTTTTATTTTGGGGCAAAACTCAGAAATTTCACTTATTTTGTGGCAAAATTGCAGAAATTTCCCTTATTTAAGGGCAAAATTGCAGAAATTTCCCATATTTTGGGGCAAAAATGCAGAAATATTCTTTATTTTGATGTAAAAAGGCTGATATTTTCCTTATTTGGGGGCAAAAATCAGAAATTTCCCTCATTTTGGGCAAAATTGCAGAAATTTCACTAACTTCAGGGTAATAAGTCAGAAATTTTCCGTATTTTGGGGCAAAAAAGACAGAAATTCCCTTTGTTTTGGGGGAAAAACACAGAAATTCCACTTATTAAGAGGCAAAAAAGCAGAAATTCCCCTTATTTTGGAGCAAAAATGAAGAAATTTCCCTTTTTTATGGCAAAAAGGTATGCATTCTTCTTATTTTCGGGCAAAAAGGCAGAAATTCCCCGTATTTTGGAGCAAAATTGCAGAAATTCCCCTAATTGTGGGGCAAAAAGGCAGAAATTCCCTATATGTTGGGGCAAAAACAGAAATTCTCCTTATTTAGGGGCAAAACTCAGAAATTTCATTTATTTTGGGGCAAAATTGCAGAAATTTTTCTTATTTTGGGGCAAAATTGCAGAAATTTCACATATTTTGGGGCAAAATTGCAGAAATTTCACTTATTTTAAGGCAAAATTGCAGAAATTTTACTTATTTCAGGAAAAAAGGCAGAATTTTTCTTATTTTGGGGCAAAAAGGCAGAAATTCCAAATATTTTGTGGCAAAAATGCAGAAATTCCCCTTATTTTGAGGTAAAAAGGCTGAAATTCCCCTTATTTGGGGGCAAAAAGTCAGAAATTTCTTTTATTTTGGTACAAAATTGCAGAATTTGTTCTTATTTTGGGGCAAAAAGGCAGAAATTTCCCATATTTTGGGGCAAAAATGCAGAAATTTCCCTTATTTTGAGATAAAAAGGCTGATATTTTTCTTATTTGGGGGCAAAAAGGCAGAAATTTCCCTCATTTTGGGGCAAAATTGCAGAAATTTCACTTATTTCAGGGTAATAAGTCAGAAATTTTCCTTATTTTGGAGCAAAAAAGACAGAAATTCCCTTTGTTTTGGGGGAAAAAGACAGAAATTCCACTTATTTAGAGGCAAAAAAGCAGAAATTCCCCTTATTTTGGAGCAAAAATGAAGAAATTTCTATTTTTATGGCAAAAAGGTATGCATTCTTCTTGTTTTCGGGCAAAAAGGCAGAAATTCCTTCTGTTTTGGAGCAAAATTGCAGAAATCTCCTAATTGTGGGGCAAAAAGGCAGAAATTCCCTATATGTTGGGGCAAATGGACAGAAATTCTCCTTATTTTGGGGCAAAACTCAGAAATTTCACTTATTTTGGGGCAAAATTGCAGAAATTTCACTGATATCAGAAAAAAAAGCAGACATTTTCTTATTTTGGGGCAAAAAGGCAGAAATTTCTTTTATTTTGGTACAAAATTGCAGAAATTTTTCTTATTTTGGGAAAAAGGCAGAAATTTCTCATATTTTGGGGCAAAAATGCAGAAATTCCCCTTATTTTAAGGTAAAAATGCTGAACTTCTTATTTGGGGGCAAAAAAGCAGAAATTTCCCTTATTTTGGGGCAAAACTTAGAAATTTCAATTATTTTGGGGCAAAATTGCAGAAATTTCACTTATTTCCAAAAAAAAAGCAGAAATTTTCTAATTTTGGGGCAAAAAGGCAGATATTTCTTTTATTTTGGTACAAAATTGCAGAAATTTTCCTTATTTTGGGTCAAAAAGGCAGACATTTCCCATATTTTGGGGCAAAAATGCAGAAATTCCCCTTATTTTGAGGTAAAAAGGCTGAAATTCCCCTTATTTGGGGGCAAAGAATGCAGAAATTTCCCTTATTTTGGGGCAAAATTGAAGAAATTTCACTTATTTCAGAATAATAAGTCAGAAATTATCTTTATTTTGGTGCAAAAAGACCGAAATTCCCTTTGTTTTGGGAAAAAAAGACAGAAATTCCACTTATTTAGAGGCAAAAAGCAGAAATTCCCCTTATTTTGGAGCAAAAATGAAGAAATTTCCCTTTTCTATGGCAAAAAGGTTTGCATTCTTCTTATTTTCGGGCAAAAAGACAGAAATTCACCGTTTTTTGGAGCAAAATTGCAGAAATCCCCCTAATTGTGGGCCAAAAAGGCAGAAATTCCCTATATGTTGGGGCAAAAAGACAGAAATTCTCCTTATTTTGGGGCAAAACTCAGAAATTTCACTTATTTTAGGGCAAAATTGCAGAAATTTCACTTATTTCTGAAAAAAGCAGAAATTTTCTTATTTTGGGGCAAAAAGGCAGAAATTTCTTTTATTTTGGTACAAAATTGCAGAAATTGTTCTTATTTTGGGGCAAAAAGGCAGAAATTTCCCATATTTTGGGGCAAAAATGCGGAAATTCCTATTATTTTGAGATAAAACAGGCTGAAATTCCCCTTATTTGGGGGCAAAAAGGTAGAAATTTTCCTCATTTTGGGGCAAAATTGCAGAAATATCATTTATTTCAGGGTAATAAGTCAGAAATTTTCCTTATTTTGGGGCAAAAAAGACAGAAATTCCTTTTGTTTTGGGGGAAAAAAACAGAAATTCCACATATTTAGAGCCAAAAAAGCAGAAATTCCCATTATTTTGGAGCAAAAATGAAGAAATTTCCCTTTTTTATGGCAAAAAGATATGCATTCTTCTTATATTCGGGCAATAAGGCAGAAAATCCCCGTATTTTGGAGCAAAATTGCAGATATTTCCCTAATTGTGGGGCAAAAAGGCAGAAATTCCCTATATGTTGGGGCAAAAACAGAAATTCCTCTTATTTTGGGGCAAAACTCAGACATTTCACTTATTTTGTGGCAAAATTGCAAAAATTTCCATTATTTTGGGGCAAAATTGCAGAAATTTCACATATTTTGGGGCAAAATTGCAGAAATTTCACTTATGTCAGGAAAAAAAAGCAGAAATTTGCTTTTGGGGGCAAAAAGTCAGAAATTTCTTTTATTTTTGTACAAAATTGCAGAATTTGTTCTTATTTTGGGGCAAAAAGGCAGAAATTTCCCATATTTTGGGGCAAAAATGCAGAAATTTCCCTTATTTTGAGGTAAAAAGGCTGATATTTTCCTTATTTGGGGGCAAAAAGGCAGAAATTACCCTCATTTTGTGGCAAAATTGAAGAAATTTCACTTACTTCAGGGTAATAAGTCAGAAATTTTCCGTATTTTGGGGCAAAAAAGACAGAAATTCCCTTTGTTTTGGGGGAAAAAGACAGAAATTCCACTTATTAAGAGGCAAAAAAAGCAGTAATTCCCCTTATTTTGGAGCAAAAATTAAGAAATTTCCCCTTTTTATGGCAAAAAGGTATGCATTCTTCCTGTTATCGTTGAAAAAGGCAGAAATTCCCCCTGTTTTGGAGCAAAATTGCAGAAATTCCCCTAATTGTGGGGCAAAAAGACAGAAATTCCCTATATGTTGGGGCAAAAAGACAGAAATTCTCTTTATTTTGGGGCAAAACTCAGAAATTTCACTTATTTTGGGGCAAAATTGCAGAAATTTCCCTTATTTCAGAAAAAAAAGCAGAAATTTTCTTTTTGGGGCAAAAAGTCAGAAATTTCTTTTATTTTTGTACAAAATTGCAGACTTTGTTCTTATTTTGGGGCAAAAAGGCAGAAATTTCCCATATTTTGGGGCAAAATTGCAGAAATTCCCTTTATTTTGAGGTAAAAATGCTGAAATTCCCCTTATTTGGGGACAAAAATCCAGAAATTCCTCTTATTTTGGGGCAAAACTCAGAAATTTCAATTATTTTGGAGCAAAATTGCAGAAATTTCACTTATTTCATTGTAATAAGTCTGAAATTTTCCTTATTTTGGGGCAAAAAAGACAGAAATTCCCTTTGTTTTGGGGGAAAAAGACAAAAATTCCACTTATTTAGAGGCAAAAAATCAGAAATTCCACTTATTTTGGAGAAAAATGAAGAAATTTCCGTTTTTTATGGCAAAAAGGTATTCATCTTCTTATTTTTGGTCAAAAAGGCAGAAATTCCCTAAATTTTGAAGCAAAATTGCAGAAATTCCCCGAATTGTGGGGCAAAAAGGCAGAAATTCCCTGTATGTTAGGGCAAAAAGACAGAAATTCTTCTTATTTTGGGGCAAAACTCAGAAATTCCACTTGTTTTAAGGCAAAATTCCAGAAATTTCCCTTATTTTGGGGCAAAATTGCAGAAATTTCACTTATTTTGGGGCAAAATTGCAGAAATTTCACTTATGTCAGTAAAAAAAGCAGAACTTTTCTTTTTTGGGGCAAAAAGTCAGAAATTTCTTTTATTTTGGTACAAAATTGCAGAAATTGTTCTTATTTTGGGGCAAAAACGCCGAAATTTCCCATATTTTGGGGCAAAAATGCAGAAATTCCTCTTATTTTGTGGTATAAAAGCTGAAATTCCTTTTATTTGGGGGCAAAAAGGCAGAAATTTTCCTCATTTTGGGGCAAAATTGCAGAAATTTCACTTATTTCAGGGTAATAAGCCAGAAATTTTTCTTATTTTGGGGCAAAAAAGACAGTAATTCCCTTGTTTTGGGGGAAAAAGAGAGATATTCCACTTATTTAGAGGCCAAAAAGCAGAAATTCCCCTTATTTTGGAGCAAAAATGAAGAAATTTCCCTTTTTTATGGCAAAAAGGTATGCATTTTTCTTTTTTTCGGGCAAAAAGGCAGAAATTCCCCGTATTTTGGATCAAAATTGCAGAAATTCCTTTAATTGTAGCACAAAAAGGCAGAAATTCCCTATATATTGTGGCAAAAATACAGAAATTCTCCTTATTTTGGGGCAAAACTCAGAAATTTCACTTATTTTGGGGTAAAATTGCAGAAATTTCACTTATTTCAGAAAAAAAGCAGAAATTTTCTTATTTTGGGGAAAAAGGCAGAAATTTCTTTTATTTTGGTACAAAATTGCAAAAATTTTTCTTATTTTGGGCAAATAGGCAGAAATTTCCAATATTTTGGGGCAAAATGCAGAAATTCCCCTTATTTTGAGGTAAAAATGCTGAAATTCCCATTATTTGGGGGCAAAAAGGCAGAAATTCCCCTTATTTTGGGGCAAAACTCAGAAATTTCAATTATTTTGGGGCAAAATTCCAGAAATTTCCCTTATTTTGGGCCAAATTTCAGAAATTTCACTTATTTTGGGACAAAATTGCAGAAATTTCACTTATTTTGGGGCAAAATTGCAGAAATTTCACTTATTTCAGGAAAAAAGGCAGAAGTTTTTCTTATTTTGGAGCAAAAAGGCAGAAATTCCAAATATTTTGTGGCAAAAATGCAGAAATTCCCCTTATTTTGAGGTAAAAATGCTGAAATTCCCCTTATTTGGGGGTAAAAAGGCATAAATTTTCCTTATTTTGGGGCAAAATTGCAGAAATTTCACTTACATCAGGGTAATAAGTCAGAAATTTTCCTTATTTTGAGGCAAAAAAGATGGAAATTCCCTTTGTTTTGGGGGAAAAAGACAGAAATTCCACTTATTAAGAGGCAAAAGAGCAGAAAGTCCCCTTATTTTGGAGGAAAAATGAAGAAATTTTCCTTTTTTATGGCAAAAAGGTATGCATTCTTCTTGTTTTCGGGCAAAAAGGCAGAAATTCCTCGTATTTTGGAGCACAATTGCAGAAATTCCCCTAATTGTGGGGCAAAAAGACAGAAATTCCCTATATGTTGGGGCGAAAAGACAGAAATTCTCCTTATTTTGGGGCAAAACTCAGAATTTTCACTTATTTTGGGGCAAAATTGCAGAAATTTCACTTATTTCAGAAAAAAAAGCAGAAATTTCACTTATTTTGGGGCAAAAAGTCAGAAATTTCCCTTATTTTGGTGCAAAATTGCAGAAATTTTTCTTATTTTGGGAAAAAGGCAGAAATTTCTCATATTTTGGGGCAAAAATGCAGAAATTCCCTTTCTTTTAAGGTAAAAAGGCTGAACTTCCCCTTTTATGGGGGCAAAAAAGCAGAAATTTCCCTTATTTTGGGGCAAAACTTAGAAATTTCAATTATTTTGGGGCAAAATTGCAGAAATTTCACTTATTTCCAAAAAAAACAGAAATTTTCTAATTTGGGGGCAAAAAGGCAGATATTTCTTTTATTTTGGTACAAAATTGCAGAAATTTTCCTTATTTTGGGGCAAAAAGGCAGACATTTCCCATATTTTGGGGCAAAAATGCAGAAATTCCCCTTATTTTGAGGTAAAAAGTCTGAAATTCCCCTTACTTGGGGGCAAAAAATGCAGAAATTTCCCTTATCTTGGGGCAAAATTGCAGAAATTTCACTTATTTCAGAATAATAAGTCAGAAATTATCTTTATTTTGGTGCAAAAAGACAGAAATTCCCTTTGTTTTGGGGGAAAAAGACAGAAATTCCACTTATTTAGAGGCAAAAAAGCAGAAATTCCCCTTATTTTGGAGCAAAAATGAAGAAATTTCTCTTTTCTATGGCAAAAAGGTATGCATTCTTCATATTTTCGGGCAAAAAGACAGAAATTCCCCGTTTCTTGGAGCAAAATTGCAGAAATCCCTTTAATTGTGGGCCAAAAACGCAGAAATTCCCTATATGTTGGGGCGAAAAGACAGAAATTCTCCTTATTTTGGGGCAAAACTCAGAAATTTCACTTATTTTACGGCAAAATTGCAGAAATTTCACTTATTTCAGAATAAAAGCAGAAATTTTCTTATTTTGGGGCAAAAAGGTAGAAATTTCTTTTATTTTGGTACAAAATTGCAGAAATTGTTCTTATTTTGGGGCAAAAAGGTAGAAATTTCCCATATTTTGGGACAAAAATGCAGAAATTCCTATTATTTTGAGTTAAAAAGGCTGAAATTCCCCTTATTTGGGGGCAAAAAGGCAGAAAATTTCCTCATTTTGGGGCAAAATTGCAGAAATTTCACTTATTTCAGGGTAATAAGTCAGAAATTTTCCTTCTTCTGGGGCAAAAAAGACAGAAATTCCCTTTGTTTTGAAGGAAAAAAACAGAAATTACACTTATTTAGAGCAAAAAAAGCAGAAATTCCCCTTATTTTGGAGCAAAAATGAAGAAATTTCCCTTTTTTATGGCAAAAAGATATGCATTCTTATTATTTTTGGGCAAAAAGGCAGAAAATCCCCGTATTTTGGAGCAAAATTGCAGAAATTCCTTTAATTGTGGGGCAAAAAGGCAGAAATTCCCTATATATTGGGGCAAAAATACAGAAATTCCTCTTATTTGGGGGCAAAACTCAGAATTTTCACTTATTTTGGGGCAAAATTGCAGAAATTTCACTTATTTCAGAAAAAAAGCAGAAATTTTCTTATTTTGGCGCAAAAAGGCAGAAATTTCCCATATTTTGGGGCAAAAATGCAGAAATTCCCCTTATTTTGAGGTAAAAAGGCTGAAATTCCCTTTATTTGGGGGCAAAAAGGCAGAAATTTCCCTTATTTAGGGGCAAAATTGCAGAAATTTTACTTATTCAGGGTAATAAGTCAGAAATTTTCCTTATTTTGGGGCAAAAAGACAGAAATTCCCTTTGTTTGGGGGAAAAAACAGAAATTCCACTTCTTTAGAGGCAAAAAAAAAGAAATTCCCCTTATTTTGGAGCAAAAATAAAGAAATTCCCCTCTTTTATGGCAAAAAGGTATGCATTCTTATTGTTTTCGGGCAAAAAGGCAGAAATTCCCCAAATTTTGGAGCAATATTGAAGAAATTCCCTTAATTGTGGGGCAAAAAGGCCGAAATTCCCTATATGTTGGGGCAAAAAGACAGAAATTCTCCTTATTTTGGGGCAAAACTTAGATATTTCCCTTATTTTGGGGCAAAATTGCAGAAAATTCACATATTTTGGGGCAAAATTACAAAAATTTCACTTATTTCAGAAAAAAAGCAGAAATTATCTATTTGGGGCAAAAAGTCAGAAATTTCTTTTATTTAGGTACAAAATTGCAGAATTTGTTCTTATTTTGGGGCAAAATGGCAGAAATTTCCCATATTTTGGGGCAAAAATGCAGAAATTTCCCTTATTTTGAGGTAAAAATGCTGATATTTTCTTATTTGGGGGCAAAAAGGCAGATATTTTCCTCATTTTGGGGCAAAATTGCAGAAATTTCACTTATTTCAGGGTAATAAGTCAGAAATTTTCCGTATTTTGGGACAAAAAAGACAGAAATTCCATTTGTTTTGGGGGAAAAAAACAGAAATTCCACTTATTTAGAGGCAAAAAAGCAGAAATTCACCTTATTTTGGAGCAAAAATGAAGAAATTCCTCTTTTTTATGGCAAAAAGGTATGCATTCTTCTTGTTTTCGGGCAAAAAGGCAGAAATTCCCCGAATTTTGGAGCAAAATTGAAGAAATTCCCCTACTTGTGGGGCAAAAAGGCAGAAATTTCACTTATTTTGAAATAAAAAGGAAGAAATTCCTCTTATTTTGGGGCAAAAATGAAAAAATTTCACTTTTTTGTGGCAAAAGGTATACATCCCCCTTATTTTCAGGCAAAAAAGCAGAAATTCCCATATTTTGGAGCAAAATTGCAGAAAATCCCCTAATTGTGGGGCAAAAAGGCAGAAATTCCCTATATGTTGGGGCAAAAAGACAGAAATTCTCCTTATTTTGGAGAAAAACTCAAAAATTCCAATTATTTTGGGGCAAAATTCCAGAAATTTCCCTTATTTGGGAGCAAAATGGCAGAAATTTCACTTATTTCAGGGAAAAAAGGCGGAAATTTTCTTATTTTGGGGCAAAAATTCAGAAATTCCCCTTATTTTGTGTCAAAAAAGCAGAAATTTCCTTTATTTTGGGGCAAAATAACAGAAATTTCACTTATTTCAGGGCAAAATTCAAAAATTCCTTTTATTTTGGTGCAAAAAGACAGAAATTCCGTTTATTTTTGGGTAAAAAGGCAGAAATTTCACTTATTTTGAGGTAAAAAGGCTGAAATTCCTCTTATTTTGGGGCAAAAATGAAGAAATTTCCCTTTTTGTGGCCAAAGTTATACATTCCCCTTATTTTTGGGAAAAAAAGCAGAAATTCTCCGTATTTTGGAGCAAAATTGCAGAAATTCCCCTAGTTGTGGGGCAAAAACGCAGAACTTACCCTTATTTTGTGGTAAAACTGCAGAAATTTCACTTATTTCGCGGCAAAATGGCAGAAATTCCCTTTATTTTCGGCGAAAAAGGCAGAAAATCCCCGTATTTTGGAGCAAAATTGCAGAAATTCACCTAATTTTGGGGTAAAACATGCAGTAATTTTCTTTATTTTGGGGCAAAAAGGCAGAAATTCCCCTTATTTTGGGGCAAAAAACAGACATTTCCCTTATTTAGGGAAAAAATTTTAGAAATTTAACTTATTTCAGAGCAAAAAGTCAGAAATTCCCCTTATTTTGGGGCAAAAAGACAGAAATTCCGTTTATTTTTCGGGAAAAGTCAGAAATCGCATTTATTTTGAGTCAAAAAGGCGGAAAATAGCCTTATTTTGGGGTAAAAATTAAGAAATTTACCTTTTTTATGGCAAAAAGTCATACATTCCCTTTATTTTCGGGCAAAAAGGCAGAAATTCCCCGTATTTTGGAGCAAAATTGCAGAAATTTCCCTAATTTTGGGGCAAAAATGCAGAACTTCCTCTTATTTGGGGGTAAAACTGCAGACATTTCACTTATTTCGCAGCAAAATGGCAGAAATTCCCTTTATTTTCGGTGAAAAAGGCAGAAAATCCCCGTATTTTGGAGCAAAATTGCAGAAATTCACCTAATTTTGGGGTAAAATATGCAGTAATTTTCTTTATTTTGGGGCAAAAAAGCAAAAATTCCCCTTATTTTGGGGCAAAAGGCAGAAATTCTTTTTATTTTAGGGAAAAATTGCAGAAATTTCCCTTATTTGGGGACAAAAAACAGAAATTCCCTTTATTTTGGGGCAAAATTGAAGAAAATTCCTTTATTATGGGGAAAATTGCAGAAATTTCTTTTATTTTAAGGCAAATTTGCAGAAATTTCACTTATGTCAGAGAAAAAAAGCAAAAATTTTTCTTATTTCAAGGCAAAAAAACAGAAATTCCCATGATTTTGGGGCAAAAAGGCAGAAATTCACCTTATTTTGGGGTAAAATTGCAGACATTTTACATATTTCAAGGCAAAAAGCCAGAAATTCTTCTTATTTGGGGGCAAAAAGGCAGAAATTCCCCTTATTGTGGAATAAAATTGCAGAAATTTCCCTTGTTTGAGGGCAAAAAGGCAGAAATTCCCCGTATTTTGGAGCAAAATTTCAGAAATTCCCCTATTATTGGGCCAAAAATGCAGAAATTCTCTTTATTTGGGGCAAATCGGCAGAAGTTCCCCTTATTTTCGGGAAAAGAGGCAGAAATTCCCTGTATTTTGAAGCAAACTTGGAGAAACTCCCCTAATTTTGGGGGAAAAAGCAGAAATTCCCTTTATTTTGGGGCAAAAATACAGAAATTCTCTTTATTTCGGGGCAAACATCAGAAATTTCCTTTATTTTGGGGCAAAATTTTAGAAATCTATTTTATTTTGGTACAGAATTGCAGAAATTTTTCTTATTTTGTGGCAAAAAGGCAGAAATTTTCCATATTTTGGTGCAAAAAGGCTGCAATTCCCCTTATTTTGAGGTAAAATGCTGAAATTCCCCATATTTTGGGGCAAAAGGGCAGAAATTCCCCACATTTTGGGGCAAAAAGGCACAAATTTCCCTTATTTTCGGGCAAAATTGCGGAAATTACATTTATTTAAGGGCAAAAAGTTAGAAATTACTTTTATTTTGGGGTAAAAAGCAGAAATTTCTTTTATTTTGGTACAAAATTGAAGAAATTTTCCTTATTTTGGAACAAAAAGTCAGAAATTCTCCATATTTTGGGCAAAAGGAAAAAATTTTCATTATTTTGAGATAAAAAGGCTGAAATTCCCATTATTTTGAGGCAATAAGGCAGAAATTCCCCTTATTTGGAGGTAAAATGCTGAAATTCCCCTTATTTTGGCAAAAAGGCAGAAATTCCCCTTATTTTGGGGCAAAATTGCAGAAATTTCACTTATTTCAGGGCAAAAAGTCAGAAATTTGCCTCATTTTGGGGCAAAAAGCAGAAATTCTCCTAATTTTGGGGCCAAAAACAGAAATTCCCCTTATTTTGGGGTAAAATTGTGGAAATTTCAAATATTTCAGGGCAAAAAGGCAGAAATTCCACTTTATTTCGGGCAATAAGGCAGAAATTCCCCGTATTTTGGAGCAAAATTTCAGAAATTCCCCTTATGTTGGTGCAAAAATGCAGAAATTCTTTTTATTTTGGTGCAATAAGGCAGAAATTCTCCGTATTTTGAAGCAAAATTGCACATATTCCCCTAATTTTGAGGGAAAATGCAGAAATTCACATTATTTTGGGGAAAAAAGACAGACATTCTCTTTATTTCAGGGCAAAAAGTCAGAAATTCCCCTTATTTTGGGGCAAAATTCCAGAAATTTCCTTTATTTGGGGGCAAAATTGTAGAAATCTCCCTTATTTTGTGGTAAAATTACAGAAATTTCATTATTTCAAAGAAAAAATGCAGAAATTTCTCTTATTTTGGGGCAAAAATGCAGAAATTCTCTATACTTGGGGGCGAAAAAGGAGAGATTCCCCTTATTATGAGGTAAAATGCTAAAATTCCCCTTATTTTGGGGCAAGAAGACAGAAATTCCCCTTATTTTGTGGCAAAAAGGCATAAATTTCTCTTCTTTTTGGGCAAAATTGCAGAAATTTCACTTATTTCAGGGCAAAATTCAAAAATTCCCCTTATTTTGGGGCAAAAATACAGAAATTCCGTTTATTTTGGGGTAAAAAGGCAGAAATTTCACTTATTTTGAGGTAAAAAGGAAGAAATTCCTCTTATTTTGGGGCAAAAATGAAGAAATTTTACTTTTTTGTGGCAAAAGGTATACATTCCACTTATGTTCGGGCAAAAAGCAGAAATTTCCCGTATTTTGGAGCAGAATTGCAGACAATCCCCTAATTGTGGGGCAAAAAGGCAGAAATTCCCTATATGTTGGGTCAAAAAGACAGATTCTCCTTATTTTGAGGAAAAACTCAGAAATTCCACTTTTTTGGGGCAAAATTCCAGAAATTTCACTTATTTCAGGGAAAAAAGGCAGAAATTTTCTTATTTTGGGGCAAAAAGTCAGAAATTCCTAATATTTTGTGGCAAAAATTCAGAAATTCCACTTATTTTGTGTCAAAAGGCAGAATTTCACTTATTTTGGGGCAAAATTACAGAAATTTCACTTATTTCAGGGCAAAATTCAAAAATTCTATTTATTTTGGGGCAAAAAGACAGAAATTCCTTTTATATTTGGGTAAAAAGGCAGAAATTTCACTTATTTTGAAGTAAAAAGGAAGAAATTCCTATTATTTTGGGACAAAAATGAAGAAATTTCCCTTTTTTGTGGCAAAAGGTATACATTCCCTTTATTTTTGGGAAAAAAAGCAGAAATTACCTGTATTTTGGAGCAAAATTGAAGAAATTTTCCTAGTTGTGGGGCAAAAAGGGAGAAATTCCCTATTTGTTGGGGCAAAAAGACAGAAAATCTCCTTATTTTCTGGCAAGATTCAGAAATTCCACGTATTTTGGGGCAAAATTGCAGAAATTTCACTTATTTTGGGGCAAAATTGCAGAAAATTCCCTTATTTCAGGAAAGAAAGACAGAAATTTTCCTTATTTTGGGGCAAAAAGGCAGAAATTCCTAATATTTTGTGCCAAAAATACAGAAATTCCCTTTATTTTGTGTCAAAAAGTCAGAAATTTTCCTTATTTTGGGGGAAAATTGAAGAAATTTCACTTATTTCAGTGCAAAATTCAAAAATTCCCCTTATTTTGGTCCAAAAATACAGAAATTCCGTTTATTTTTGGGTAAAAAGGCAGAAATTTCACTTAATTTGAGGTAAAAAGGCAGAAATTCCTCTTATTTTGGGGCAAAAATGAAGAAATTTCCCTTTTTGTGGAAAAAGGTATTCATACCCCTTATTTTCGGGCAAAAAAGCAGAAATTGCCCGCATTTTGGAGCAAAATTGCAGAAAATCCCCTAATTGTGGGGCAAAAAGGCAGAAATTTCCTATATGTTGGGGCAAAAAGACAGAAATTCTCCTTATTTGGGGGAAAAACTCAGAAATTCCACTTATTTTGGGGCAAAATTCCAGAAATTTCCCTTATTTTGGGGCAAAATTGCAGAAATTTCACTTATTTCAGGGCAAAATTCAAAAATTCCTTTTATTTTGGGGCAAAAAGACAGAAATTCCGTGTATTTTTGGGTAAAAAGTCAGAAATTTCACTTATTTTGAGGTAAAAAGGAAGAAATTCCTCTTATTTTGGGGCAAAAATGAAGAAATTTTTCTTTTTTGTGGCAAAAGGTATACATTCCCCTTATTTTCCGGCAAAAAAGCAGAAATTCCTCGTATTTTGGAACAAAATTGCAGAAAATCCCCTAATTGTGGGGCAAAGAGGCAGAAATTTTCTATATGTTGGGACAAAAAGGCAGAAATTCTCCTTATTTTGGAAAAAAACTAAGAAATTCCACTTATTTTGGGGCAAAATTCCTAAAATTTCCCCTATTTTCTGTCAAAATTGCAGAAATTTCACTTATTTCAAAGAAATAAAGCAGAAATTTTCGTATTTTGGGGCAAAAAGTCAGAAATTCCTAATATTTTGTGGCAAAAATGCAGAAATTCCCCTTATTTTGAGGTAAAAGGCTGAAATTCCACTTATTTGGGGGCAAAAAGGCAGAAATTTCCCTTATTTTGGGGCAAAATTGCAGAAAATCCCCTAATTGTGGGGCAAAAAGGCAGAAATTCCCTATATGTTGGGGCAAAAAGACAGAAATTCTCCTTATTTTGAAAAAAAACTCAGAAATCCCACTTATTTTGGGGCAAAATTCCAGAAATTTCCCTTATTTTGGGGCAAAATTGCAGAAATTTAACATATTTCAGGGCAAAATTCAAAAATTTCTTTTATTTTGGGGCAAAAAGACAGAAATTCCATATATTTTTGGGTAAAAAGGCAGAAATTTCACTTATTTTGATGTAAAAAGGAAGAAATTCTTTTTATTTTGGGGCAAAAATGAAGAAATTTCCCTTTTTTGTGGCAAAAGGTATACATTAACCTTATTTTCAGGCAAAAAAGCAGAAATTCCTAGTATTTTGCAGCAAAATTGCAGAAAATCCCCTAATTGTGGGGCAAAAAGTGAGAAATTCACTATATGTTGGGGCAAAAAGACAGAAATTCTCCTTATTTTGGGGAAAAACTCAGAAATTCAACTTATTTTGGGTCAAAATTCCAAAAATTTCCCTTATTTTCTGTCAAAATTGCAGAAATTTCACTTATTTCAAGGAAAAAAAGCAGAAATTTTCTTATTTTGGGGTAAAAAGTCAGAAATTCCTAATATTTTGTGGCAAAAATGCAGAAATTCCCCTTATTTTGTGTCAAAAAGGGAGAAATTTCCCTTATTTTGGGGCAAAATTGCAGATATTTCACTTATTTCAGAGAAAAAAGGCAGAAATTTTCTTATTTTGGGGCAAAAAGTCAGAAATTCCTAATATTTTGTGGCAAAAATGCAGAAATTCCTTATATTTTGTGTCAAAAAGGCAGAAATTTCTTTTATGTTGGGGCAAAATTGCAGAAATTTCCCTTATTTCAGGGAAAAATTCAAAAATTCCTTTTATTTTGAGGCAAAAAGACAGAAATTCCATTTATTTTTGGGTAAAAAGGCAGAAATTTCACTTATTTTGATGTAAAAAGGCAAAAATTCCTCTTATTTTGGAGCAAAAATGAAGAAATTTCCCCTTTTTGTGGCAAAAATTATACATTCCCCTTATTTTTGGTAAAAAGCAGAAATTCCCTGTATTTTGGAGCAAAATTGCAGAAATTCCCCTAGTTGTGGGGCAAAAAGGGAGAAATTCCCTATTTGTTGGTGCAAAAAGACAGAAATTCTCCTTATTTTGGGGCAAAACTCTGAAATTCCACTTATTCTGGGGCAAAATTGAAGAAATTTCACTTATTTTGGGGCAAAATTGCAGAAATTTCCTTTATTTCAGGGAAGAAAGACAGAAATTTTCCTTATTTTGGGGCAAAAAGGCAGAAATTTCTAATATTTTGTGGCAAAAATGCAGAAATTCCCCTTATTTTGTGTCAAAAAGTCAGAAATTTTCCTTATTTTGGGGCAAAATAACAGAAATTTCACTTATTTCAGGACATAATTCAAAAATTCCTTTTATTTTGGGGCAAAAAGACCGAAATTCCGTTTATTTTTGGGTAAAAAAGGCAGAAATTTCACTTATTTTGAGGTAAAAAGGCAGAAATTCCTCTTATTTTGGGGCAAAAATGAAGAAATTTTCCTTTTTTGTGGCATAAGGTATACATTCCCCTTATTTTCGGGCTAAAAAGCAGAAATTCCCCGTATTTTGGAGCAAAATTGCAGAAATTCTCCTAATTGTAGGGCAAAAATGCAGAAATTCCCTATATGTGGGGGTAAAAAGACAGAAATTTTATTTATTTTGGGGCAAAACTCAGAAATTCCACTTATTTGGGCAAAATTCCAGAAATTTCCCTTATTTTTGGGCAAAATTGCAAAAATTTTACTTATTTTGGGGCAAAATTGCAGAAATTTCACTTATTTTGGGGCAAAATTGCAGAAATTTCACTTATTTCAGGGAAAAAATGCAGAAATTTTCCTTATTTTTGGGGAAAAAGGCAGAAATTCTTAATATTTTTTGGTAAAAATGCAGAAATTTCCCTTATTTTGTGTCAAAAAGGCAGAAATTTCCCTTATTTTGGGGCAAAATTGCAGAAATTTCACCTATTTCAGGGAATAATTCAAAAAATCCTTTTATTTTGGGGCAAAAAGACAGAAATTCCGTTTATTTTGGGTAAAAAGGCAGAAATTTCACATATTTTGAGGTAAAAATGCAGAAATTCCTCTTATTTTGTGGCAAAAATGAAGAAATTTCCATTTTTTGTGGCAAAATGTATACATTCCCTTTATTTTCGGGCAAAAAAGCAGAAATTCCCGTATTTTGGTGCAAAATTGCAGAAATTCCCCTAGTTGTGGGGCAACAAGGCAGAAATTCCCCATATGTTGAGGCAAAAAGACAAAAATTCTCCACATTTTTGGGCAAAACTCAGAAATTCCACTTATTCTGGGGCAAAATTCCAGAAATTTCCCTTATTTTGGGGCAAAATTGCAGAAATTTCCCTTATTTTATGGCAAAATTGCAGAAATTTCACTTATTTCATGGAAAAAAGGCAGAAATTTTCTTTATTTTGGAGCAAAAAGGCAGAAATTCCAAATATTTTGTGGCAAAAATGCAGAAATTACCATTATTTTGAGGTAAAAATGCTGAAATTACCCTTATTTGGGGGCAAAAAAATATAAATTTCCCTTATTTTGCTTCAAAAAGACAGAAATTCTTGTTATTTTGTGGCAAAAAGGCAGAAATTTCTTTTATTTTGGAGAAAAATTGCAGAAATATCACTTATTTCAGGGCATAATTCAAAAATTCCTTTTATTTTGGGGCAAAAAGACAAAAATTCTGTTTATTTTTGGGTAAAAAGGCAGAAATTTCACTTATTTTGAGGTAAAAATGCAGAAATTCCTCTTATTTTGGGGCAAAAATGAAGAAATTTCTTTTTTTGTGGCAAAAGGTATACATTATTTTTATTTTCGGGCTAAAAAGCAGAAATTCCCCGTATTTTGGAGCAAAATTGCAGAAATTTCCTTAGTTGTGGGACAAAAAGGAGAAATTCCCTATTTGTTGGGGCAAAAAGACAGAAATTCTCCTTATTTTGGGACAAAACTCAGAAATTCCACTTATTTTGGGGCAAAATTGCAGAAATTTCACTTATTTTGGGGCAAAATTGCAGAAATTTCCTTTATTTCAGGGAAGAAAGACAGAAATTTTCCTTATTTTGGGGCAAAAAGGCAGAAATTCCTAATATTTTATGGCAAAAATGCAGAAATTCCCCTTATTTTGTATCAAAAAGTCAGAAATTTTCTTTATTTTGGGGCAAAATTGAAGAAATTTCACTTATTTCAGGGCAAATTCAAAAATTCCTTTTATTTTGGGGCAAAAAGACAGAAATTCCGTTTATTTTTGGGTAAAAAAAGGCAGAAATTTCACTTATTTTGAGGTAAAAAGGCAGAAATTCCTCTTATTTTGGAGCAAAAATGAAGAAATTTCCCTTTTTGTGGCAAAAGGTATACATTCCCCTTGTTTTCGGGCTAAAAAGCAGAAATTCCCCGTATTTTGGAGCAAAATTGCAGAAATTCTCCTAATTGTGGGGCAAAAATGGAGAAATTCCATATATGTGGGGGTATAAAGAAAGAAATTCTTTTTATTTTGGGTCAAAACTCAGAAATTCCACTTATTATGGGGCAAATTCCAGAAATTTCCCTTATTTTTGGGCAAAATTGCAGAAATTTTACTTATTTTGGGGCAAAATTGCAGAAATTTCACTTATTTTGGGGCAAAATTGCAGAAATTTCACTTATTTCAGGGAAAAAATGCAGAAATTTTCCTTATTTTGGGGCAAAAAGGCAGAAATTCTTAATATTTTTTGGTAAAAATGCAGAAATTTTTTTTATTGTGTGTCAAAAAGGCAGAAATTTCCCTTATTTTGAGGCAAAATTGCAGAAATTTCACATGTTTCAGGGCATAATTTAAAAATTCCTTTTATTTTGGGGCAAAAAGACAGAAATTCCCTTTATTTTGGGTAAAAAGGTAGAAATTTCACTTATTTTGAGGTAAAAATGCAGAAATTCCTCTTATTTTGGGGCAAAAATGAAGAAATTTCCATTTTTTGTGGCAAAAGGTATACATTCCCCTCATTTTCGGGCAAAAAAGCATAAATTCCCATATTTTGGAGCAAAATTGCAGAAATTTCCCTAATTGTGGGAAAAAAAGGCAGAAATTCCCTATATGTTGAGGCAAAAAGACAAAAATTCTTCACATTTTTGGGCAAACTCAGAAATTCCACTTATTCTGGGGCAAAATTTCAGAAATTTCCCTTATTTTGGGGCAAAATTGCAGAAATTTCCCTTATTTTAGGGCAAAATTGCAGAAATTTCACTTATTTCACGGAAAAAAGGCAGAAATTTTCCTTATTTTGGAGCAAAAAGGCAGAAATTCCTAATATTTTGTGGCAAAAATGCAGAAATTCCTCTTATTTTGAGGGAAATAGTTTGAAATTTCCCTTATTTGGGGGCAAAAAGGCATAAATTTCCCTTATTTTGGGGCAAAAAGACAGAAATTGCCCTTATTTTGTGGCAAAAAGGCAGAAATTTCTTTTATTTTGGAGAAAAATTGCAGAAATATCACTTATTTCAGGGCATAATTCAGAAATTCCTTTTATTTTGGGACTAAAAGACAGAAATTCTGTTTATTTTTGGGTAAATGGCAGAAATTTCACTTATTTTGAGGTAAAAATGCAGAAATTCCTCTTATTTTGGGGCAAAAATGAAGAAATTTCTTTTTTTGTGGCAAAAGGTATACATTATTTTTATTTTCGGGCTAAAAAGAAGAAATTCCCTGTATTTTGGAGCAAAATTGCAGAAATTCCTCTAATTGTGGGGAAAAATGCAGAAATTCCCTATATGTTTGGGCAAAAAGACAAAAATTCTTTTTATTTCGGGGCAAAACTCAGAAATTCCATTTATTTTGGGGAAAATTCCAGAAATTTCCCTTATTTTGGGGCAAAATTGCAGAAATTTCACTTATTTTGGGGCAACATTGCAGAAATTTCACTTATTTCAGGGAAAAAAGGCAGAAATTTTTGATATTTTGGAGCAAAATGGCAGAAATTCTCAATATTTTTTGGCAAAAATGCAGAAATCCCCTATTTTGAGGTAAAAAGGCTGAAATTCCCCTTATTTCGGAACAAAAAGGCAGAAATTTCTCTTATTTTGGGGCAAAATTGAAGAAATTTCACTTATTTCAGGGAAAAAGGCAGGAATTTTCTTATTTTGGGGCAAAAAGTCAGAAATTCCTAATATTTTGTGGCAAAAATGCAGAAATTCCCTTTATTTTGTGTCAAAAAGGCAGAAATTTCTTTTATGTTGGGGCAAAATTGCAGAAATTTCCCTTATTTCAGGGCAAAATTCAAAAATTACTTTTATTTTGGGGCAAAAAGACAGAAATTCCGTTTATTTTTGGGTTTAAAGTCAGAAATTTCACTTATTTTGAGGTAAAAAGGCAGAAATTCCCATTATTTTGGGGCAAAAATGAAGAAATTTCCCTTTTTTTGTGGCAAAAGGTATACATTCCCCTTATTTTTGGGAAAAATAGCAGAAATTCCCTGTATTTTGGAGCAAAATTGCAGAAATTCCCCTAGTTGTGGGGCAAAAAGTGAGAAATTCCCTATTTGTTGGGGCAAAAAGACAGAAATTCTTCTAATTTTGGAGAAAAACTCAGAAATTCCACTTATTTTGGGGCAAAATTGCAGAAATTTCACTTATTTTGGGGCAAAATTGCAGAAATTTCCTTTATTTCAGGGAAGAAACACAGAAATTTTTCTTATTTTGGAGCAAAAAGGCAGAAATTCCAAATATTTTGTGGCAAAAATGCAGAAATTCCCCTTATTTTGAGGTAAAAAGGCTGAAATTCCCCCTAATTTGGGGGAAAAAGGCAGAAATTTCCCTTATTTTGGGGCAAAATTGCAGAAATTTCACTTACTTCAGGGTAACAAGTCAGAAATTTTCCTTATTTTGGGGCAAAAAATACAGAAATTCCCTTTGTATTGGGGGAAAAAGACAGAAATTCCACTTATTAAGAGTCAAAAAAGCAGAAATTCCCCTTATTTTGGAGCAAAAATGAAAAAATTTCCCTTTTTTATGGCAAAAGGTATGCATTCTTCTTATTTTTGGGCAAAAAGGCAGAAATTCCCCGTATTTTAGAGCAAAATTGCAGCAATTCCCCTAATTCTGGGGCAAAAAGGCAGAAATTCCCTATATGTTGGGGCAGAAAGACAGAAATTCTCCTTATTTTGGGGCAAAACTCAGAAATTTCACATATTTTGGGGCAAAATTGCAGAAATTTCCCTTATTTTGGGGCAAAATTGCAGAAATTTCACATATTTTGGGGCAAAATTGCAGAAATTTCACTTATTTCAGAAAAAAAAGCAGAAATTTTCTTATTTTGGGGCAAAAAGGCAGAAATTTCTTTTATTTTGGTACAAAATTGCAGAATTTGTTCTTATTTTGGGGCAAAAAAGCAGAAATTTCCCATATTTTGGGGCAAAAATGCAGAAATTCCCCTTATTTTGAGGTAAAAAGGCTGATATTTTTCTTATTTGGGGGCAAAAAGGCAGAAATTTCCCTCATTTTGGGGCAAAATTGCAGAAATTTCACTTATTTCAGGGTAATAAGTCAGAAATTTTCCTTATTTTGGGGCAAAAAGACAGAAATTCCCTTTGTTTTGGGGGAAAATGACAGAAATTCCACTTATTTAGAGGCAAAAAAGCAGAAATTCCCCTTATTTTGGAGCAAAAATAAAGAAATTTCTATTTTTTATGGCAAAAAGGTATGCATTCTTCTTGTTTTCGGGCAAAAAGGCAGAAATTCCTTCTGTTTTGGAGCAAAATTGCAGAAATTCCCCTAATTGTGGGACAAAAAGGCAGAAATTCCCTATATGTTGGGGCAAAAAGACAGAAATTCTCCTTATTTTGAGGCAACACTCAGAAATTTCACTTACTTTGGGGCAAAATTGCAAAAATTTCACTTATTTCAGAAAAAAAGCAGAAATTTTCTTATTTTGGGGCAAAAAGGCAGAAATTTCTTTTATTTTGGTACAAAATAGCAGAAATTTTTCTTATTTTGGGAAAAAGGCAGAAATTTCTCATATTTTGGGGCTTAAATGCAGAAATTCCCCTTATTTTAAGGTTAAAAATGCTGAACTTCTTATTTGGGGGCAAAAAAGCAGAAATTTCCCTTATTTTGGGGCAAAACTTAGAAATTTCAATTATTTTGGTGCAAAATTGCAGAAATTTCACTTATTTCCGAAAAAAATGCAGAAATTTTCTAATTTTGGGGCAAAAAGGCAGATATTTCTTTTATTTTGGTACAAAATTGCAGAAATTTTCCTTATTTTGGGGCAAAAAGGCAGACATTTCCCATATTTTGGGGTAAAAATGCAGAAATTCCCCTTATTTTGAGGTAAAAAGGCTGAAATTCCCCTTATTTGGGGGCAAAAAATGCAGAAATTTCCCTTATTTTGGGGCAAAATTGCAGAAATTTCACTTATTTCAGAATAATAAGTCAGAAATTATCTTTATTTTGGTGCAAAAAGACAGAAATTCCCTTTGTTTTGGGAAAAAAAGACAGAAATTCCACTTATTTAGAGGCAAAAAGCAGAAATTCCCCTTATTTTGGAGCAAAAATGAAGAAATTTCCCTTTTCTATGGCAAAAAGGTATGCATTCTTCTTATTTTCGGGCAAAAAGACAGAATTCCCCGTTTTTTGGAGCAAAATTGCAGAAATCCCCCTAATTGTGGGGCAAAAAGGCAGAAATTCCCTATATGTTGGGGCAAAAAGACAGAAATTCTCCTTATTTTGGGGCAAAACTCAGAAATTTCACTTATTTTAGGGCAAAATTGCAGAAATTTCACTTATTTCAGAAAAAAAGCAGAAATTTTCTTATTTTGGGGCAAAAAGGCAGAAATTTCTTTTATTTTGGTACAAAATTGCAGAAATTGTTCTTATTTTGGGGCAAAAAGGCAGAAATTTCCCATATTTTGGGGCAAAAATGCAGCAATTCCTATTATTTTGAGATAAAAAGGCTGAAATTCCCCTTATTTAAGGGCAAAAAGGCAGAAATTTTCCTCATTTTGGGGCAAAATTGCAGAAATTTCACTTATTTCAGGGTAATAAGTAAGAAATTTTCCTTATTTTGGGGCAAAAAAGACAGAAATTCCCTTTGTTTTGGGGGAAAAAAACAAATTCTACATATTTAGAGCCAAAAAAGCAGAAATTCCCCTTATTTTGGAGCAAAAATGAAGAAATTTCCCTTTTTTATGACAAAAAGATATGCATTCTTCTTATTTTCGGGCAAAAAGGCAGAAAATCCCCGTATTTTGGAGCAAAATTGCAGAAATTCTCCTAATTGTGGGGCAAAAAGGCAGAAATTCCCTATATGTTGGGGTAAAAGCAGAAATTCCTCTTATTTTGGGGCAAACTCAGAAATTTCACATATTTTGTGGCAAAATTGCAGAAATTTCCCTTATTTTGGGGCAAAATTGCAGAAATTTCTCATATTTTGGGGCAAAAATGCAGAAATATCTCTTATTTTTAGGTAAAAAGGCTGATATTTTCCTTATTTGGGGGCAAAAAGGCAGAAATTTCCCTCATTTTGGGGCAAAATTGCAGAAATTTCACTAACTTCAGGGTAATAAGTCAGAAATTTTCCATATTTTGGGGCAAAAAATACAGAAATTCCCTTTGTTTGTGGGGAAAAAGACAGAAATTCCACTTATTAAGAGGCAAAAAAGCAGAAATTCCCCTTATTTTGGAGCAAAAATGAAGAAATTTCCCTTTTTTATGGCAAAAAGGTATGCACTCTTCTTATTTTCGGGCAAAAAGGCAGAAATTCCCCGTATTTAGAGCAAAATTGCAGAAATTCCCCTAATTGTGGGGCAAAAAGGCAGAAATTCCCTATATGTTGGGGCAAAAGGACAGAAATTCTTCTTATTTAGGGGCAAAACTCAGAAATTTCACTTATTTTGGGGCAAAATTGCAGAAATTTTTCTTATTTTGGGGCAAAATTGCAGAAATTTCACATATTTTGGGGCAAAATTGCAGAAATTTCACTTATTTCAGAAGAAAATAACAGAAATTTTCTTTTTTGGGTCAAAAAGTCAGAAATTTCTTTTATCTAGGTACAAAATTGCAGAATTTGTTTTTATTTTGGGGCAAAAAGGCAGAAATTTCCCATATTTTGGGGCAAAATTGCAAAAATTCCCCTTATTTTGAGGTAAAAATGCTAAAATTTCCCTTATTTGGGGACAAAAATCCAGAAATTCCCCTTATTTTGGGGCAAAACTCAGAAATTTCAATTATTTTGGAGCGAAATTGCAGAAATTTCACTTATTTCAGGGTAATAAGTCTGAAATTTTTTTTATTTTGGGGCAAAAAAGACAGAAATTCACTTTGTTTTGGGGGAAAAAGACAGTAATTCCACTTATTTAGAGGCAAAAAATCAGAAATTTCCCTTATTTTTGAGAAAAATGAAGAAATTTCCCTTTTTTATGGCAAAAAGGTATTCATCTTCTTATTTTCGGGCAAAAAGGTAGAAATTCCCTGAATTTTGAAGCAAAATTGCAGAAATTCCCCTAATTGTGGGGCAAAAAGGCAGAAATTCCCTTTATGTTAGGGTAAAAAGACAGAAATTCTCTTTATTTTGGGGCAAAATTCAGAAATTCCACTTGTTATGGGGCAAAATTCCAGAAATTTCCCTTATTTTGGGGCAAAATTGCAGAAATTTCACTTATTTTGGGGCAAAATTGCAGAAATTTCACTTATTTTAAGGCAAAATTGCAGAAATTTTACTTATTTCAGGAAAAAAGGCAGAAGTTTTCCTTATTTTGGGGCAAAAAGGCAGAAATTCCAAATATTTTGTGGCAAAAATGCAGAAATTCCCCTTATTTTGAGGTAAAAGGTCTGAAATTCCCCTTATTTGGGGGCAAAAAGTCAGAAATTTCTTTTATTTTGGTACAAAATTGCAGAATTTGTTCTTATTTTGGGGCAAAATCGCAGAAATTTCCCATATTTTGGGGCAAAAATGCAGAAATTTCCCTTATTTTGAGATAAAAAGGCTGATATTTTTCTTATTTGGGGGCAAAAAGGCAGAAATTTCCCTCATTTTGGGGCAAAATTGCAGAAATTTCACTTATTTCAGGGTAATAAGTCAGAAATTTTCCTTATTATGTGGCAAAAAAGACAGAAATTCCCTTTTTTTGGGGGGAAAAAGACCGAAATTCCACTTATTTAGAGGCAAAAAAGCAGAAATTCCCCTTATTTTGGAGCAAAAATTAAGAAATTTCTATTTGTTATGGCTAAAAGCTATGCATTCTTCTTGTTTTCGGGCAAAAAGGCAGAAATTCCTTCTGTTTTGGAGCAAAATTGCAGAAATTCCCCTAATTGTGGGGCAAAAAGGCAGAAATTCCCTATATGTTGGGGCAAAAGGACAGAAATTCTTCTTATTTTGGGGCAAAACTCAGAAATTTCACTTATTTTGGGGCAAAAATGAAGAAATTTCTCTTTTCTATGGCAAAAAGGTATGCATTCTTCTTATTTTCGGGCAAAAAGACAGAAATTCCCCGTTTTTTGGAGCAAAATTGCAGAAATCCCCCTAATTGTGGGCCAAAAAGGCAGAAATTCCCTATATGTTGGGGCAAAAAAACAGAAATTCTCCTTATTTTGGGGCAAAACTCAGAAATTTCACTTATTTTAGGGCAAAATTGCAGAAATTTCACTTATTTCAGAAAAAAAGCAGAAATTTTCTTATTTTGGGGCAAAAAGGCAGAAATTTCTTTATTTTTGAACAAAATTGCAGAAATTGTTCTTATTTTGGGGCAAAAAGGCAGAAATTTGCTATATTTTGGGGGCAAAAATGCAGAAATTCCTATTATTTTGAGATAAAAAGGCTGAAATTCCCCTTATTTGGGTGCAAAAAGGCAGAAATTTTCCTCATTTTGGGGCAAAATTGCAGAAATTTCACTTATTTCAGGGTAATAAGTCATAAATTTTCTTTATTTTGGGGCAAAAAAGACAGAAATTCCCTTTGTTTTGGGGGAAAAAAACAAATTCTACATATTTAGAGCCAAAAAAGGAGAAATTCCCCTTATTTTGGAGCAAAAATGAAGAAATTTCCCTTTTTTATGACAAAAAGATATGCATGCTTCTTATTTTCGGTAAAAAAGGCAGAAAATCCCCGTATTTTGGAGCAAAATTGCAGAAATTTCCTTAATTGTGGGGCAAAAAGACAGAAATTCCCCGTTTTTTGGAGCAAAATTGCAGAAATCCCCCTAATTGTGGGCCAAAAAGGCAGAAATTCCCTATATGTTGGGGCAAAAAAACAGAAATTCTCCTTATTTTGGGGCAAAACTCAGAAATTTCACTTATTTTAGGGCAAAATTGCAGAAATTTCACTTATTTCAGAAAAAAAGCAGAAATTTTCTTATTTTGGGGCAAAAAGGCCGAAATTTCTTTTATTTTGGTACAAAATTGCAGAAATTGTTCTTATTTTGGGGCAAAAAGGCAGAAATTTCCCATATTTTGGGGCAAAAATGCAGAAATTCCTATTATTTTGAGATAAAAAGGCTGAAATTCCCCTTATTTGGGGGCAAAAATGCAGAAATTTTCCTCATTTTGGGGCAAAATTGCAGAAATTTCACTTATTTCAGGGTAATAAGTCATAAATTTTCTTTATTTTGGGGCAAAAAAGACAGAAATTCCCTTTGTTTTGGGGGAAAAAAACAAATTCTACATATTTAGAGCCAAAAAAGCAGAAATTCCCCTTATTTTGGAGCAAAAATGAAGAAATTTCCCTTTTTTATGACAAAAAGATATGCATGCTTCTTATTTTCGGTAAAAAAGGCAGAAAATCCCCGTATTTTGGAGCAAAATTGCAGAAATTTCCCTAATTGTGGGGCAAAAAGACAGAAATTCCCCGTTTTTTGGAGCAAAATTGTAGAAATCCCCCTAATTGTGGGCCAAAAAGGCAGAAATTCCCTATATGTTGGGGCAAAAAGACAGAAATTCTCCTTATTTTGGGGCAAAACTCAGAAATTTCACTTATTTTAGGGCAAAATTGCAGAAATTTCACTTATTTCAGAAAAAAAGCAGAAATATTCTTATTTTGGGGCAAAAAGGCAGAAATTCCCCTTATTTTGAGGTAAAAAGGCTGATATTTTCTTCTTTGGGAGCAAGAAGGCAGAAATTTCCCTCATTTTGGGGCAAAATTGCAGAAATTTCACTTATTTCAGGGTAATAAGTCAGAAATTTTTCTTATTTTGGGGCAAAAAGACAGGAATTCCCTTTGTTTTGGGGGAAAAAGACAGAAATTCCACTTATGTAGAGGCAAAAAAGCAGAAATTCCCTTTATTTTGGAGCAAAAATGAAGAAATTTCTTTTTTTTATGGCAAAAAGGTATGCATTCTTCTTATTTTCGTGCAAAAAGGCAGAAATTCCCCGTATTTTGGAGCAAAATTGCAGATATTCCCCTAATTGTGGGGCAAAAAGGCAGAAATTCCCTATATATTGGAGCAAAAACAGAAATTCTCCTTATTTAGGGGCAAAACTCAGAAATTTCACTTATTTTGGGGCAAAATTGCAGAAATTTTTCTTATTTTGGGGCAAAATTGCAGAAATTTCACATATTTTGGGGCAAAATTGCAGAAATTTCACATATTTTGGGGCAAAATTGCAGAAATTTCACTTATTTCAGAAGAAAATAGCAGAAATTTTCTTTTTTGGGAAAAAAAGTCAGAAATTTCTTTTATTTAGGTACAAAATTGCAGAATTTGTTCTTATTTTGGGGCAAAAAGGCAGAAATTTCCCATATTTTGGGGCAAAATTGCAGAAATTCCCCTTATTTTGAGGTAAAAATGCTGATATTCCCCTTATTTCGGGACAAAAATCCAAAAATTCCCCTTATTTTGGGGCAAAACTCAGAAATTTCAATTATTTTGGAGCGAAATTGCAGAAATTTCACTTATTTCAGGGTAATAAGTCTGAAATTTTTTTTTTATTTTGGGGCAAAAAAGACAGAAATTCCCTTTGTTTTGGGGGAAAAAGACAGAAATTCCACTTATTTAGAGGCAAAAAATCAGAAATTCCCCTTATTTTGAAGAAAAATGAAGAAATTTCCCTTTTTTATGGCAAAAAGGTATTCATCTTCTTATTTTCGGGCAAAAAGGCAGAAATTCCCTGAATTTTGAAGCAAAATTGCAGAAATTCCCCTAATTGTGGGGCAAAAAGGCAGAAATTCCCTGTATGTTAGGGTAAAAACACAGAAATTCTCTTTATTTTGGGGCAAAACTCAGAAATTCCACTTGTTATGGGGCAAAATTCCAGAAATTTCCCTTATTTTGGGGCAAAATTGCAAAAATTTCACTTATTTTGGGGCAAAATTGCAGAAATTTCACTTATTTTAAGGCAAAATTGCAGAAATTTTACTTATTTCAGGAAACAAGGCAGAAGTTTTCCTTATTTTGGGGCAAAAAGGCAGAAATTCCAAATATTTTGTGGCAAAAATGCAGAAATTCCCCTTATTTTGAGGTAAAAAGTCTGAAATTCCCCTTATTTGGGGGCAAAAAATGCAAAAATTTCCCTTATTTTGGGGCAAAATTGCAGAAATTTCACTTATTTCAGAATAATAAGTCAGAAATTATCTTTATTTTGGTGCAAAAAGACAGAAATTTCCTTTGTTTTGGGAAAAAAGACAGAAATTCCACTTATTTAGAGGCAAAAAGCAGAAATTTCCATTATTTTAGAGCAAAAATGAAGAAATTTCCCTTTTCTATGGCAAAAAGGTATGCATTCTTCTTATTTTCGGGCAAAAGGACAGAAATTACCCGTTTTTTGGAGCGAAATTGCAGAAATTCCCGTAATTGTGGGCCAAAAAGGCAGAAATTCCCTATATGTTGGGGCAAAAAGACAGAAATTCTCCTTATTTTGGGGCAAAACTCAGAAATTTCACTTATTTTAGGGCAAAATTGCAGAAATTTCACTTATTTCAGAAAAAAAGCAGAAATTTTCTTATTTTGGGGCAAAAAGGCAGAAATTTCTTTTATTTTGGTACAAAATTGCAGAAATTGTTCTTATTTTGGGGCAAAAAAGCAGAAATTTCCCATATTTTGGGGCAAAAATGCAGAAATTTCCCTTATTTTGAGGTTAAAAGGCTGATATTTTCCTTAATTGGGGGCAAAAAGGCAGAAATTTCCCTCATTTTCTGGCAAAATTGCAGAAATTTCACTTATTTCAGGGTAATGAGTCAGAAATTTTCCTTATTTTGGGGCAAAAAAGACAGAAATTCCCTTTGTTTTGGGGGAAAAAAACAGAAATTCCACATATTTAGAGCCAAAAAAGCAGAAATTCCCCTTATTTTGGAGCAAAAATGAAGTAAATTCTCTTTTTTATGGCAAAAAGATATGCATTCTTGTTATTTTCGGGCAAAAAGACAGAAATTCCCCGTTTTTTGGAGCAAAATTGCAAAAATCCCCCTAATTGTGGGCCAAAAAGGCAGAAATTCCCTATATGTTGGGGCAAAAAGACAGAAATTCTCCTTATTTTGGGGCAAAACTAAGAAATTTCACTTATTTTAGGGCAAAATTGCAGAAATTTCACTTATTTCAGGGTAATAAGTCATAAATTTTCTTTATTTTGGGGCAAAAAAGACAGAAATTCCCTTTGTTTTGGGGGAAAAAAACAAATTCTACATATTTAGAGCCAAAAAAGCAGAAATTCCCCTTATTTTGGAGCAAAAATGAAGAAATTTCCCTTTTTTATGACAAAAAGATATGCATGCTTCTTATTTTCGGTAAAAAAGGCAGAAAATCCCCGTATTTTGGAGCAAAATTGCAGAAATTTCCCTAATTGTGGGGCAAAAAGACAGAAATTCCCCGTTTTTTGGAGCAAAATTGTAGAAATCCCCCTAATTGTGGGCCAAAAAGGCAGAAATTCCCTATATGTTGGGGCAAAAAGACAGAAATTCTCCTTATTTTGGGGCAAAACTCAGAAATTTCACTTATTTTAGGGCAAAATTGCAGAAATTTCACTTATTTCAGAAAAAAAGCAGAAATATTCTTATTTTGGGGCAAAAAGGCAGAAATTCCCCTTATTTTGAGGTAAAAAGGCTGATATTTTCTTCTTTGGGAGCAAGAAGGCAGAAATTTCCCTCATTTTGGGGCAAAATTGCAGAAATTTCACTTATTTCAGGGTAATAAGTCAGAAATTTTTCTTATTTTGGGGCAAAAAGACAGGAATTCCCTTTGTTTTGGGGGAAAAAGACAGAAATTCCACTTATGTAGAGGCAAAAAAGCAGAAATTCCCTTTATTTTGGAGCAAAAATGAAGAAATTTCTTTTTTTTATGGCAAAAAGGTATGCATTCTTCTTATTTTCGTGCAAAAAGGCAGAAATTCCCCGTATTTTGGAGCAAAATTGCAGATATTCCCCTAATTGTGGGGCAAAAAGGCAGAAATTCCCTATATATTGGAGCAAAAACAGAAATTCTCCTTATTTAGGGGCAAAACTCAGAAATTTCACTTATTTTGGGGCAAAATTGCAGAAATTTTTCTTATTTTGGGGCAAAATTGCAGAAATTTCACATATTTTGGGGCAAAATTGCAGAAATTTCACATATTTTGGGGCAAAATTGCAGAAATTTCACTTATTTCAGAAGAAAATAGCAGAAATTTTCTTTTTTGGGAAAAAAAGTCAGAAATTTCTTTTATTTAGGTACAAAATTGCAGAATTTGTTCTTATTTTGGGGCAAAAAGGCAGAAATTTCCCATATTTTGGGGCAAAATTGCAGAAATTCCCCTTATTTTGAGGTAAAAATGCTGATATTCCCCTTATTTCGGGACAAAAATCCAAAAATTCCCCTTATTTTGGGGCAAAACTCAGAAATTTCAATTATTTTGGAGCGAAATTGCAGAAATTTCACTTATTTCAGGGTAATAAGTCTGAAATTTTTTTTTTATTTTGGGGCAAAAAAGACAGAAATTCCCTTTGTTTTGGGGGAAAAAGACAGAAATTCCACTTATTTAGAGGCAAAAAATCAGAAATTCCCCTTATTTTGAAGAAAAATGAAGAAATTTCCCTTTTTTATGGCAAAAAGGTATTCATCTTCTTATTTTCGGGCAAAAAGGCAGAAATTCCCTGAATTTTGAAGCAAAATTGCAGAAATTCCCCTAATTGTGGGGCAAAAAGGCAGAAATTCCCTGTATGTTAGGGTAAAAACACAGAAATTCTCTTTATTTTGGGGCAAAACTCAGAAATTCCACTTGTTATGGGGCAAAATTCCAGAAATTTCCCTTATTTTGGGGCAAAATTGCAAAAATTTCACTTATTTTGGGGCAAAATTGCAGAAATTTCACTTATTTTAAGGCAAAATTGCAGAAATTTTACTTATTTCAGGAAACAAGGCAGAAGTTTTCCTTATTTTGGGGCAAAAAGGCAGAAATTCCAAATATTTTGTGGCAAAAATGCAGAAATTCCCCTTATTTTGAGGTAAAAAGTCTGAAATTCCCCTTATTTGGGGGCAAAAAATGCAAAAATTTCCCTTATTTTGGGGCAAAATTGCAGAAATTTCACTTATTTCAGAATAATAAGTCAGAAATTATCTTTATTTTGGTGCAAAAAGACAGAAATTTCCTTTGTTTTGGGAAAAAAGACAGAAATTCCACTTATTTAGAGGCAAAAAGCAGAAATTTCCATTATTTTAGAGCAAAAATGAAGAAATTTCCCTTTTCTATGGCAAAAAGGTATGCATTCTTCTTATTTTCGGGCAAAAGGACAGAAATTACCCGTTTTTTGGAGCGAAATTGCAGAAATTCCCGTAATTGTGGGCCAAAAAGGCAGAAATTCCCTATATGTTGGGGCAAAAAGACAGAAATTCTCCTTATTTTGGGGCAAAACTCAGAAATTTCACTTATTTTAGGGCAAAATTGCAGAAATTTCACTTATTTCAGAAAAAAAGCAGAAATTTTCTTATTTTGGGGCAAAAAGGCAGAAATTTCTTTTATTTTGGTACAAAATTGCAGAAATTGTTCTTATTTTGGGGCAAAAAAGCAGAAATTTCCCATATTTTGGGGCAAAAATGCAGAAATTTCCCTTATTTTGAGGTTAAAAGGCTGATATTTTCCTTAATTGGGGGCAAAAAGGCAGAAATTTCCCTCATTTTCTGGCAAAATTGCAGAAATTTCACTTATTTCAGGGTAATGAGTCAGAAATTTTCCTTATTTTGGGGCAAAAAAGACAGAAATTCCCTTTGTTTTGGGGGAAAAAAACAGAAATTCCACATATTTAGAGCCAAAAAAGCAGAAATTCCCCTTATTTTGGAGCAAAAATGAAGTAAATTCTCTTTTTTATGGCAAAAAGATATGCATTCTTGTTATTTTCGGGCAAAAAGACAGAAATTCCCCGTTTTTTGGAGCAAAATTGCAAAAATCCCCCTAATTGTGGGCCAAAAAGGCAGAAATTCCCTATATGTTGGGGCAAAAAGACAGAAATTCTCCTTATTTTGGGGCAAAACTAAGAAATTTCACTTATTTTAGGGCAAAATTGCAGAAATTTCACTTATTTCAGAAAAAAAAGCAGAAATTTTCTTATTTTGGGGCAAAAAGGCAGAAATTTCTTTTATTTTGGTACAAAATTGCAGAAATTGTTCTTATTTTGGGGCAAAAAGGCAGAAATTTCCCATATTTTGGGGCAAAAATGCAGAAATTCCTATTATTTTGAGATAAAAAGGCTGAAATTCCCCTTATTTGGGGGCAAAAAGGCAGAAATTTTCCTCATTTTGGGGCAAAATTGCAGAAATTTCACTTATTTCAGGGTAATAAGTCAGAAATTTTCCTTATTTTGGGGCAAAAAAGACAGAAATTCCCTTTGTTTTGGGGGAAAAAAACAGAAATTCCACATATTTAGATCCAAAAAAGCAGAAATTCCCCTTATTTTGGAGCAAAAATGAAGAAACTTTCCTTTTTTATGGCAAAAAGATATGCATTCTTCTTATTTTCAGGCAAAAAGGCAGAAAATCCCCGTATTTTGGAGCAAAATTGCAGATATTCCCCTAATTGTGGGGCAAAAAGGCAGAAATTCCCTATATGTTGGGGCAAAAACAGAAATTCCTCTTATTTTGGGGCAAAACTCAGACATTTCACTTATTTTGTGGCAAAATTGCAAAAATTTCCATTATTTTGGGGCAAAATAGCAGAAATTTCACATATTTTGGGGCAAAATTGCAGAAATTTCACTTATTTCAGGAAAAAAAAAGCAGAAATTTTCTTTTTGGGGCAAAAAGTCAGAAATTTCTTTTATTTTTGTACAAAATTGCAGAATTTGTTCTTATTTTGGGTAAAAAGGCAGAAATTTCCCATATTTTGGGGCAAAAATGCAGAAATTTCCCTTATTTTGAGGTTAAAAGGCTGATATTTTCCTTATTTGGGGGCAAAAAGGCAGAAATTTCCCTCATTTTCTGGCAAAATTGCAGAAATTTCACTTACTTCAGGGTAATAAGTCAGAAATTTTCCGTATTTTGGGGCAAAAAAAACAGAAATTCCCTTTGTTTTGGGGGAAAAAGACAGAAATTCCACTTATTAAGAGGCAAAAAAGCAGTAATTCCCCTTATTTTGGAGCAAAAATTAAGAAATTTCCCTTTTTTATGGCAAAAAGGTATGCATTCTTCCTGTTTTCGTTCAAAAAGGCAGAAATTCCCCCTGTTTTGGAGCAAAATTGCAGAAATTCCCCTAATTGTGGGGCAAAAAGACAGAAATTCCCTATATGTTGGGGCAAAAAGACAGAAATTCTCTTTATTTTGGGGCAAAACTCAGAAATTTCACTTATTTTGGGGCAAAATTGCAGAAATTTCACTTATTTCAGAAAAAAAAAGCAGAAAATTTCTTTTTGGGGCAAAAAGTCAGAAATTTCTTTTATTTTTGTACAAAATTGCAGAATTTGTTCTTATTTTGGGGCAAAAAGGCAGAAATTTCCCATATTTTGGGGCAAAATTGCAGAAATTCCCCTTATTTTGAGGTAAAAATGCTGAAATTCCCCTTATTTGGGGACAAAAATCCAGAAATTCCTCTTATTTTGGGGCAAAACTCAGAAATTTCAATTATTTTGGAGCAAAATTGCAGAAATTTTCTTATTTCATGGTAATAATTCTGAAATTTTCCTTATTTTGGGGCAAAAAAGACAGAAATTCCCTTTGTTTTGGGGGAAAAAGACAAAAATTCCACTTATTTAGAGGCAAAAAATCAGAAATTCCCCTTATTTTGGAGAAAAATGAAGAAATTTTCCTTTTTTATGGCAAAAAGTTATTCATCTTCTTATTTTCGGTCAAAAAGGCAGAAATTCCCTGAATTTTGAAGCAAAATTGCAGAAATTCCCCGAATTGTGGGGCAAAAGGCAGAAATTCCCTGTATGTTAGGGCAAAAAGACAGAAATTTTCTTTATTTTGGGGCAAAACTCAGAAATTCCACTTGTTTTAAGGCAAAATTCCAGAAATTTCCCTTATTTTGGGGCAAAATTGCAGAAATTTCACTTATTTTGGGGCAAAATTGCAGAAATTTCACTTATGTCAGTAAAAAAAAGGAGAACTTTTCTTTTTTGGGGCAAAAAGTCAGAAATTTCTTTTATTTTGGTACAAAATTGCAGAAATTGTTCTTATTTTGGGGCAAAAACGCAGAAATTTCCCATATTTTGGGGCAAAAATGCAGAAATTCCCCTTATTTTGTGGTATAAAAGCAGAAATTCCTATTATTTGGGGGCAAAAAGGCAGAAATTCCCCTTATTTTGGGGCAAAACTCAGAAATTTCAATTATTTTGGGGCAAAATTCCAGAAATTTCCCTTATTTTGGGCCAAATTTCAGAAATTTCACTTATTTTGGGACAAAATTGCAGAAATTTCACTTATTTTGGGGCAAAATTGCAGAAATTTCACTTATTTCAGGAAAAAAGGCAGAAGTTTTCCTTATTTTGGAGCAAAAAGGCAGAAATTCCAAATATTTTGTGGCAAAAATGCAGAAATTCCCCTTATTTTGAGGTAAAAATGCTGAAATTCCCCTTATTTGGAGGCAAAAAGGCATAAATTTCCCTTATTTTGGGGCAAAATTGCAGAAATTCCACTTACTTCAGGGTAATAAGTCAGAAATTTTCATTATTTTGGGGCAAAAAAGATGGAAATTCTCTTTGTTTTGGGGAAAAAAGACATAAATTCGACTTATTAAGAGGCAAAAAAGCAGAAATTCCCCATACTTTGGAGCAAAAATGAAGAAATTTTCCTTTTTTATGGCAAAAAGGTATGCATTCTTCTTGTTTTCGGGCAAAAAGGCAGAAATTCCCCGTATTTTGGAGCACAATTGCAGAAATTCCCCTAATTGTGGGGCAAAAAGGCAGAAATTCCCTATATGTTGGGGCAAAAAGACAGAAATTTTCCTTTTTTTGGGGCAAAACTCAGAAATTCCACTTATTTTGGGGCAAAATTCCCGAAATTTCCCTTATTTTGGGGCAAAACTCAGAATTTTCACTTATTTTGGGGCAAAATTGCAGAAATTTCACTTATTTCAAAAAAAAAGCAGAAATTTCACTTATTTTGGGGCAAAAAGGCAGAAATTTTTTTATTTTGATACAAAATTGCAGAAATTTTTCTTATTTTGGGACAAAAAGGCAGAAATTTCCCATATTTTAGGGCAAAAGTGCAGAAATTCCCCTTATTTTGAGGTAAAAATGCTGAAATTCCCTTTATTTGGAGGCAAAAATGCAGAAATTTCCCTTATTTTGGGGCAAAATTGCAGAAATCTCATTTATTTCAGGAAAAAAGGCAGAAGTTTTTCTTATTTTGGAGCAAAAAGGCAGAAATTCCAAATATTTTGTGGCAAAAATTCAGAAGTTCCTTTTATTTTGAGGTAAAAATGCTGAAATTCCCCTTATTTGGGGGTAAAAAGGCATAAATTTCCCTTATTTTGGGGCAAAATTGCAGAAATTTCACTTACTTCAGGGTAATAAGTCAGAAATTTTCCTTATTTTGAGGCAAAAAAGATGGAAATTCCCTTTGTTTTGGGGGAAAAAGACAGAAATTCCACTTATTAAGAGGCAAAAGAGCAGAAAGTCCCCTTATTTTGGAGCAAAAATGAAGAAATTTCCCTTTTTTATGACAAAAAGATATGCATTCTTCTTATTTTCGGGCAAAAAGGCAGAAAATCCACGTATTTTGGAGCAAAATTGCAGAAATTCCCCTAATTGTGGGGCAAAAAGGCCGAAATTCCCTATATGTTGGGGCAAAAAGACAGAAATTCTCCTTATTTTGGGGCAAAACTCAGAAATTTCCCTTATTTTGGGGCAAAATTGCAGAAATTTCACATATTTTGGGGCAAAATTACAAAAATTTCACGTATTTCAGAAAAAAAAGCAGAAATTATCTTTTTTGGGGCAAAAATTCAGAAATTTCTTTTATTTAGGTACAAAATTGCAGAATTTGTTCTTATTTTGGGGCAAAAGGGCAGAAATTTCCCATATTTTGGGGCAAAAATGCAGAAATTTCCCTTATTTTGAGGTAAAAAGGCTGATATTTTCTTATTTGGGGGCAAAAAGGCAGAAATTTCCCTCATTTTGGGGCAAAATTGCAGAAATTTCACTTATTTCAGGGTAATAAGTCAGAAATTTTCCGTATTTTGGGACAAAAAAGACAGAAATTCCCTTTGTTTTGGGGGAAAAAAACAGAAATTCCACTTATTTAGAGGCAAAAAAGCAGAAATTCCCCTTATTTTGGAGCAAAAATGAAGAAATTTCTCTTTTTTATGGCAAAAAGGTATGCATTCTTCTTGTTTTCGGGCAAAATGGCAGAAATTCCCCGAATTTTGGAGCAAAATTGAAGAAATTCCCCTACTTGTGGGGCAAAAAGGCCGAAATTCCCTATTTGTTGAGGCATAAAGACAGAAATTCTCCTTATTTTGGGGCAAAACTCAGAAATTTCCCTTATTTGGGGGCAAAATTGCAGAAATTTCACATATTTTGGGGCAAAATTGCAGAAATTTCACTTATTTCAGAAAAAAAAGCAGAAATTTACTTTTTTGGGGCAAAAAGTCAGAAATTTCTTTCATTTAGGTACAAAATTGCAGAATTTGTTCTTATTTTGAGGCAAAAGGGCAGAAATTTCCCATATTTTGCGGCAAAAATGCAGAAATTTCCCTTATTTTGAGGTAAAAATGCTGATATTTTCTTATTTGGGGGCAAAAAGGCAGAAATTTCCCTCATTTTGGGGCAAAATTGCAGAAATTTCACTTATTTCAGGGTAATAAGTCAGAAATTTTTCTTATTTTGGGACAAAAAAGACAGGAATTCCCTTTGTATTGGAGGAAAAAGACAGAAATTCCACTTATTTAGAGGCAAAAAAGCAGAAATTCCCCTTATTTTGGAGCAAAAATGAAGAAATTTCCCTTTTCTATGGCAAAAAGGTATGCATTCTTCATATTTTCGGGCAAAAAGACAGAAATTCCCCGTTTCTTAGAGCAAAATTGCAGAAATCCCTTTAATTGTGGGCCAAAAAGGCTGAAATTCCCTATATGTTGTGGCGAAAATACAGAAATTCTCCTTATTTTGGGTCAAAACTCAGAAATTTCACTTATTTTACGGCAAAATGGCAGAAATTTCACTTATTTCAGAATAAAAGCAGAAATTTTCTTATTTTGGGGCAAAAAGGCAGAAATTTCTTTTATTTTGGTACAAAATTGCAGAAATTGTTCTTATTTTGGGGCAAAAAGGCAGAAATTTCCCATATTTTGGGACAAAAATGCAGAAATTCCTATTATTTTGAGTTAAAAAGGCTGAAATTCCCCTTATTTGGGAGCAAAAAGGCAGAAAATTTCCTCATTTTGGGGCAAAATTGCAGAAATTTCACTTATTTCAGGGTAATAAGTCAGAAATTTTCCTTATTCTGGGGCAAAAAAGACAGAAATTCCCTTTGTTTTGGGGGAAAAAAACAGAAATTCCACTTATTTAGAGCCAAAAAAGCAGAAATTCCCCTTATTTTGGAGCAAAAATGAAGAAATTTCCCTTTTTTATGGCAAAAAGATATGCATTCTTATTATTTTTGGGCAAAAAGGGAGAAAATCCCCGTATTTTGGAGCAAAATTGCAGAAATTCCTTCAATTGTGGGGCAAAAAGGCAGAAATTCCCTATATATTGGGGCAAAAATACAGAAATTCCTCTTATGTGGGGGCAAAACTCAGAATTTTCACTTATTTTGGGGCAAAATTGCAGAAATTTCACTTATTTCAGAAAAAAAGCAGAAATTTTCTTATTTTGGCGCAAAAAGGCAGAAATTTCCCATATTTTGGGGCAAAAATGCAGAAATTTTCCTTATTTTGAGGTAAAAAGGCTGAAATTCACTTTATTTGGGGGCAAAAAGGCAGAAATTTCCCTTATTTAGGGGCAAAATTGCAGAAATTTTACTTATTCAGGGTAATAAGTCAGAAATTTTCCTTATTTTGGGGCAAAAAAGACAGAAATTCCCTTTGTTTTGGGGGAAAAAACAGAAATTCCACTTATTTAGAGGCAAAAAAAAGAAATTCCCCTTATTTTGGAGCAAAAATGAAGAAATTTCCCTTTTTTATGGCAAAAAGGTATGCATTCTTCTTATTTTCGGGCAAAAAGGCAGAAATTCCCTGTATATTGAAGCAAAATTGCAGAAATTTCCCTAATTGTGGGGCAAAAAAACAGAAATACCCTGTATGTTAGGGCAAAAAGACAGAAATTCTCCTTATTTTGGGGCAAAACTCAGAAATTCCACTTGTTTTGGGGCAAAATTCCACAAATTTCCCTTATTTTTGGGCAAAATTGCAGAAATTTCAATTATTTTGAGACAAAATTGCAGAAATTTCACTTATTTTGGAGCAAAATAGCAGAAATTTCACTTATTTCAGGAAAAAAGGCAGAAGTATTCCTTATTTTGGAGCAAAAAGGCAGAAATACCAAATATTTTGTGGCAAAAATGCAGAAATTCCCCTTATTTTGAGGTAAAAATGCTGAAATTCCCCTTATTTTGGAGCAAAAAGGCATAAATTTCCCTTATTTTGGGGCAAAACTGCAGAAATTTCACTTACTTCAGGGTAATAAGTCAGAAATTTTCCTTATTTTTGGGCAAAAAAGACGGAAATTCTTTTTGTTTTGGGGAAAATACAGAAATTCCACTTATTAAGAGGCAAAAATGCAGAAATTCCCCTTATTTTGGAGCAAAAATGAAGAAATTTTCCTTTTTTATGGCAAAAAGGTATGCATTCTTCTTGTTTTCGGGCAAAAAGGCAGAAATTCCCGGTATTTTGGAGCACAATTGCAGAAATTCCCCTAATTGTGGGGCAAAAAGACAGAAATTCCCTATATGTTGGTTCAAAAAGACAGAAATTCTCCTTAATTTGGGCAAAACTAAGAAATTCCACTTATTTTGGGGCAAAATTCCAGAAATTTCCCTTATTTTGGGGCAAAACTCAGAATCTTCACTTATTTTGGGGCAAAATTGCAGAAATTTCACTTATTTCAGAAAAAAAAAGCAGAAATTTCACTTATTTTGAGACAAAAAAAAGAAATTTCTTTTATTTTGGTACAAAATTGCAGAAATTTTTCTTATTTTGGGAAAAAGGAAGGAATTTCTCATATTTTGTGGCAAAAATGCAGAAATTCCCCTTATTTTAAGGTAAAAATGCTGAACGTCCCCTCATTTGGGGGCAAAAAGGCAGAAATTTCCCTTATTTTGGGGCAAAACTTAGAAATTTCAATTATTTTGGGGCAAAATTGCAGAAATTTCACTTATTTCCGAAAAAAAAGTAGAAATTTTCTAATTTTGGGGCAAAAAGGCAGATATTTCTTTTATTTTGGTACAAAATTACAGAAATTTTTCTTATTTTGGGGCAAAAAGGCAGACATTTCCCATATTTTGGGCAAAAATGCAGAAATTCCCCTTATTTTGAGGTAAAATGGCTGAAATTCCCCTTATTTGGGGGCAAAAAGACAGAAATTTCCCTTATTTTGGTGCAAAATTGCAGAAATTTCACTTATTTCAGGGTAATAAGTCAGAAATTTTTCTTATTTTGGGGCAAAAAAGACAGAAATTTCCTTTGTTTTGGGGGGAAAAGATAGAAATTCCACTTATTTAGAGGCAAAAAAGCAGAAATTCCCCTTATTTTGGAGCAAAAATGAACAAATTTTCCTTTTTTATAGCAAAAAGGTATGCATTCTTCTTATTTTCGGGCAAAAAGGCAGAAATTCCCCGTATTTTGGAGCAAAATTGCAGAAATTCCTCTAATTGTGGTGCAAAAAGGCAGAAATTCCCTATATGTTGGGGCAAAAAGACAGAAATTCTCTATATTTTGGAGCAAAACTCAGAAATTTCAGTTATTTTAGGGCAAAATTGCAGAAATTTAACTTATTTCAGAAAAAAAGAAGAAATTTTCTTATTTCGGGGCAAAAAGGCAAAAATTTCTTTTATTTTGGTACAAAATTGCAGAAATTGTTCTTATTGTGGGGCAAAAAGGCAGAAATTTCCCATATTTTGGGGCAAAAATGCATAAATTCCTTTTATTTTGAGGTAAAAAGGCTGAAATTCCCCTTATTTGGGGGCAAAAAGGCAGAAATTTCCCTTATTTTGGGGCAAAATTGCAGAAATTTCACTTACTTCAGGGTAATAAGTCAGAAATTTTCCTTATTTTGGGGCAAAAAAGACAGAAATTCACTTTGTTTTGGGGGGAAAAGACAGAAATTCCACTTATTAGAGGCAAAAAAGCAGAAATTCCCCTTATTTTGGAGCAAAAATGAAGAAATTTCCCTTTTTTATGGCAAAAAGGTATACATTCTTTTTGTTTTCGGGCAAAAAGGCAGAAATTCCCCGTTTTTGGAGCAAAATTGCAGAAATTCCCCTAATTGTGGGGCAAAAAGGCAGAAATTCCCTATATGTTAGAGCAAAAAGACAGAAATTCTCCTTATTTTGGGGCAAAACTCAGAAATTCCACTTATTTTGGGGCAAAATTCCAGAAATTTCCCTTATTTTGGGGCAAAATTGCAGAAATTTCACTTATTTTGGGGCAAAATTGCAGAAATTTCACTTATGTCAGTAAAAAAAAGCAGAACTTTTCTTTTTTGGGGCAAAAAGTCAGAAATTTCTTTTATTTTGTTACAAAATTGCAGAAATTGTTCTTATTTTGGGGCAAAAACGCAGAAATTTCCCATATTTTAGGGCAAAAATGCAGAAATTCCCCTTATTTTGTGGTAAAAAGGCTGAAATTCCCCTTATTTGGGGGCAAAAAGGCAGAAATTTTCTTCATTTTGGGGCAAAATTGCAGAAATTTCACTTATTTCAGGATAATAAGCCAGAAATATTCCTTATTTTGGGGCAAAAAAGAAAGAAATTCCCATTGTTTTGGGGGAAAAAGACAGAAATTACACTTATTTAGAGGCAAAAAAGCAGAAATTCCCCTTATTTTGGAGCAAAAATAAAGAAATTTCCCTTTTTATGGCAAAAAGGTATGCATTTTGATTATTTTCGGGCAAAAAGGCAGAAATTCCCTGTATTTTGGATCAAAACTGCAGAAATTCCTTTAATTGTAGGACAAAAAGGCAGAAATTCCCTATATATTAAGGCAAAAATACAGAAATTCTCCTTATTTTGGGACAAAACTCAGAATGTTCACTTATTTTGGAGCAAAATTGCAGAAATTTCACTTATTTCAGAAAAAAAGCAGAAATTTCACTTATTTTGGGGCAAAAAGGCAGAAATTTCTTTTATTTTGGTACAAAATTGCAGAAAATTTTTTTATTTTGGGGCAAAAAGGCAGAAATTTCCCTTATTTTGGGGCAAAAATGAAGAAATTCCCTTTATTTTGAGGTAAAAAGGCTGAAATTCCCTTTATTTGGGGGCAAAAAGGCAGAAATTTCCCCTATTTAGGGGCAAAATTGCAGAAATTTCACTTATTTCAGGGTAATAAGTCAGAAATTTTCCTTATTGTGGGGCAAAAAAGACAGAAATTTTCTTTGTTTTGGGGGAAAAAACAGAAATTCCACTTATTTAGAAGCAAAAAAGCAGAAATTCCCCTTATTTTGGAGCACAAATGAAGAAATTTCCCTTTTTTATGGCAAAAAGGTATGCATTCTTCTTATTT
The DNA here is from genome assembly GCF_963924665.1 of Micromys minutus. Lineage (NCBI taxonomy): Eukaryota > Metazoa > Chordata > Mammalia > Rodentia > Muridae > Micromys > Micromys minutus. The sequence goes on along the minus strand of NW_027667666.1, from coordinate 273,238 downwards.
TCGGACAAAAAGGCAGAAATTCCCCGTATTTTGGAGCAAAATTGCAGAAATTCCCCTAATTGTGGGGCAAAAAGGCAAAAATTCCCTATATGTTGGGGCAAAATACAAAAATTCTCCTTATTTGGGGCAAAACTCAGAAATTTCACTTATTTTGGGGTAAAATTGCAGAAATTTCACTTATTTCAGAAAAAAAGCAGAAATTTTCTTATTTTGAGGCAAAAAGGCAGAACTTTCTTTTATTTTGGTACAAAATTGCAGAAATTTTTCTTATTTTGGGGCAAAAAGGCAGACATTTCCCATATTTTGGGGCAAAAATGCAGAAATTCCCCTTATTTTGAGGTAAAAATGCTGAAATTCCTATTATTTGGGGGCAAAAAGGCAGAAATTCCCCTTATTTTGGGGCAAAACTCAGAAATTTCAATTATTTTGGGGCAAAATTCCAGAAATTTCCCTTATTTTGGGCCAAATTTCAGATATTTCACTTATTTTGGGACAAAATTGCAGAAATTTCACTTATTTTGGGGCAAAATTGCAGAAATTTCACTTATTTCAGGAAAAAAAGCAGAAGTTTTCCTTATTTTGGAGCAAAAAGGCAGAAATACCAAATATTTTGTGGCAAGAATGCAGAAATTCCCCTTATTTTGAGGTAAAAATGCTGAAATTCCCCTTATTTGGGGGCAAAAAGGCATAAATTTCCCTTATTTTGGGGCAAAATTGCAGAAATTTCACTTACTTCAGGGTAATAAGTCAGAAATTTTCTTAATTTTGGGGCAAAAAAGATGGAAATTCCCTTTGTTTTGGGGGAAAAAGACAGAAATTCCACTTAAGAGGCAAAAGAGCAGAAAGTCCCCTTATTTTGGAGCAAAAATGAAGAAATTTTCCTTTTTTATGGCAAAAAGGTATGCATTCTTCTTGTTTTCGGGCAAAAAGGCAGAAATTCCTCGTATTTTGGAGCACAATTGCAGAAATTCCCCTAATTGTGGGGCAAAAAGACAGAAATTCTTCTTATTTTGGGGGAAAACTCAGAATTTTGACTTATTTTGGGGCAAAATTGCAGAAATTTCACTTATTTCAGAAAAAAAGCAGAAATTTCATTTATTTTGGGGCAAAAAGGCAGAAATTTCCCTTATTTTGGTGCAAAATTGCAGAAATTTTTCTTATTTTGGGAAAAAGGCAGAAATTTCTCATAATTTGGGGCAAAAATGCAGAAATTCCCTTTCTTTTAAGGTAAAAATGCTGAACTTCCCCTTATTTGGGGGCAAAAAAGCAGAAATTTCCCTTATTTTGGGGCAAAACTTAGAAATTTCAATTATTTTGGGGCAAAATTGCAGAAATTTCACTTATTTCCAAAAAAAAGCAGAAATTTTCTAATTTTGGGGCAAAAAGGCAGATATTTCTTTTATTTTGGTACAAAATTGCAGAAATTTTCTTTATTTTGGGGCAAAAAAGCAGACATTTCCCATATTTTGGGGCAAAAATGCAGAAATTCCCCTTATTTTGAGGTAAAAAGTCTGAAATTTCCCTTATTTGGGGGCAAAAAATGCAGAAATTTCCCTTATTTTGGGGCAAAACTGCATAAATTTCACTTATTTCAGAAAAAAAGCAAAAATTTTCTTTTTGGGGCAAAAAGTCAGAAATTTCTTTTATTTTTGTACAAAATTGCAGAATTTGTTCTTATTTTGGAGCAAAAAGGCAGAAATTTCCCATATTTTGGGGCAAAAATGCAAAAATTTCCCTTATTTTGAGGTAAAAAGGCTGATATTTTCCTTATTTGGGGGCAAAAAGGCAGAAATTTCCCTCATTTTGGGGCAAAATTACAGAAATTTCATTTACGTCAGGGTAATAAGTCAGAAATTTTCCGTATTTTGGGGCAAAAAATACAGAAATTCCCTTTGTTTTGGGGAAAAAAGACAGAAATTACACTTATTAAGAGGCAAAAAAGCAGAAATTCCTCTTATTTTGGAGCAAAAATTAAGAAATTTCCTTTTTTTATGGCAAAAAGGTATGCATTCTTCTTGTTTTCGGGCAAAAAGGCAGAAATTCCCCCTGTTTTAAAGCAAAATTGCAGAAATGTCCCTAATTGTGGGGCAAAAAGACAGAAATTCCCAAAGAATGGGGCAAAAAGACAGAAATTCTCTTTATTTTGGAACAAAACTCAGAAATTTTACTTATTTTGGGGCAAAATTGCAGAAATTTCACTTATTTCAGAAAAAAAGCAGAAATTTTCTTATTTTGGGGCAAAAAGGCAGAAATTTCTTTTCTTTTGGTACAAAATTGCAGAAATTTTTCTTATTTTGGGAAAAAGGCAGGAATTTCTCATATTTTGGGACAAAAATGCAGAAATTCCCCTTATTTTCAGGTAAAAATGCTGAACTTCCTCTTATTTGGGGGCAAAAAGGCAGAAATTTCCCTTATTTTGGGGCAAAACTTAGAAATTTCAATTATTTTGGGGCAAAATTGCAGAAATTTCACTTATTTCCGAAAAAAAAGCAGAAATTTTCTAATTTTGGGGCAAAAGGGCAGATATTTCTTTTATTTTGGTACAAAATTGCAGAAATTTTCCTTATTTTGGGTCAAAAAGGCAGACATTTCCCATATTTTGGGGCAAAAATGCAGAAATTCCCCTTATTTTGAGGTAAAAAGGCTGAAATTCCCCTTATTTGGGGGCAAAGAATGCAGAAATTTCCCTTATTTTGGGGCAAAATTGCAGAAATTTCACTTATTTCAGAATAATAAGTCAGAAATTATCTTTATTTTGGTGCAAAAAGACCGAAATTCCCTTTGTTTTGGGAAAAAAAGACAGAAATTCCACTTATTTAGAGGCAAAAAGCAGAAATTCCCCTTATTTCGGAGCAAAAATGAAGAAATTTCCCTTTTCTATGGCAAAAAGGTATGCATTCTTCTTATTTTCGGGCAAAAAGACAGAAATTCACCGTTTTTTGGAGCAAAATTGCAGAAATCCCCCTAATTGTGGGCCAAAAAGGCAGAAATTCCCTATATGTTGGGGCAAAAAGACAGAAATTCTCCTTATTTTGGGGCAAAACTCAGAAATTTCACTTATTTTAGGGCAAAATTGCAGAAATTTCACTTATTTCTGAAAAAAGCAGAAATTTTCTTATTTTGGGGCAAAAAGGCAGAAATTTCTTTTATTTTGGTACAAAATTGCAGAAATTGTTCTTATTTTGGGGCAAAAAGGCAGAAATTTCCCATATTTTGGGGCTAAAATGCGGATATTCCTATTATTTTGAGATAAAAAGGCTGAAATTCCCCTTATTTGGGGGCAAAAAGGTAGAAATTTTCCTCATTTTGGGGCAAAATTGCAGAGATATCACTTATTTCAGGGTAATAAGTCAGAAATTTTTTTCATTTTGGGGCAAAAAACACAGAAATTCCTTTTGTTTTGGGGGAAAAAAACAGAAATTCCACATATTTAGAGCCAAAAAAGCAGAAATTCCCCTTATTTTGGAGCAAAAATGAAGAAATTTCCCTTTTTTATGGCAAAAAGATATGCATTCTTCTTATTTTCGGGCAATAAGGCAGAAAATCCCCGTATTTTGGAGCAAAATTGCAGATATTTCCCTAATTGTGGGGCAAAAAGGCAGAAATTCCCTATATGTTGGGGCAAAAACAGAAATTCCTCTTATTTTGGGGCAAAACTCAGACATTTCACTTATTTTGTGGCAAAATTGCAAAAATTTTCATTATTTTGGGGCAAAATTGCAGAAATTTCACATATTTTGGGGCAAAATTGCAGAAATTTCACTTATTTCAGGAAAAAAAAGCAGAAATTTGCTTTTGGGGGCAAAAAGTCAGAAATTTCTTTTATTTTTGTACAAAATTGCAGAATTTGTTCTTATTTTTAGGCAAAAAGGCAGAAATTTCCCATATTTTGGGGCAAAAATGCAGAAATTTCCCTTATTTTGAGGTAAAAAGGCTGATATTTTCCTTATTTGGGGGCAAAAAGGCAGAAATTACCCTCATTTTGTGGCAAAATTGAAGAAATTTCACTTACTTCAGGGTAATAAGTCAGAAATTTTCCGTATTTTGGGGCAAAAAAGACAGAAATTTTCTTTGTTTTGGGGGAAAAAGACAGAAATTCCACTTATTAAGAGGCAAAAAAAGCAGAGATTCCCCTTATTTTGGAGCAAAAATTAAGAAATTTCCCCTTTTTATTGCAAAAAGGTATGCATTCTTCCTGTTATCGTTCAAAAAGGCAGAAATTCCCCCTGTTTTGGAGCAAAATTGCAGAAATTCCCCTAATTGTGGGGCAAAAAGACAGAAATTCCCTATATGTTGGGGCAAAAAGACAGAAATTCTCTTTATTTTGGGGCAAAACTCAGAAATTTCACTTATTTTGGGGCAAAATTGCAGAAATTTCACTTATTTCAGAAAAAAAAGCAGAAATTTTCTTTTTGGGGCAAAAAGTCAGAAATTTCTTTTATTTTTGTACAAAATTGCAGACTTTGTTCTTATTTTGGGGCAAAAAGGCAGAAATTTCGCATATTTTGGGGCAAAATTGCAGAAATTCCCCTTATTTTGAGGTAAAAATGCTGAAATTCCCCTTATTTGGGGACAAAAATCCAGAAATTCCTCTTATTTTGGGGCAAAACTCAGAAATTTCAATTATTTTGGAGCAAAATTGCAGAAATTTCACTTATTTCATTGTAATAAGTCTGAAATTTTCCTTATTTTGGGGCAAAAAAGACAGAAATTCCCTTTGTTTTGGGGGAAAAAGACAAAAATTCCACTTATTTAGAGGCAAAAAATCAGAAATTTTCCTTATTTTGGAGAAAAATGAAGAAATTTCCCTTTTTTATGGCAAAAAGGTATTCATCTTCTTATTTTTGGTCAAAAAGGCAGAAATTCCCTAAATTTTGAAGCAAAATTGCAGAAATTCCCCGAATTGTGGGGCAAAAAGGCAGAAATTCCCTGTATGTTAGGGCAAAAAGACAGAAATTCTTCTTATTTTGGGGCAAAACTCAGAAATTCCACTTGTTTTAAGGCAAAATTCCAGAAATTTCCCTTATTTTGGGGCAAAATTGCAGAAATTTCACTTATTTTGGGGCAAAATTGCAGAAATTTCACTTATGTCAGTAAAAAAAGCAGAACTTTTCTTTTTAGGGGCAAAAAGTCAGAAATTTCTTTTATTTTGGTACAAAATTGCAGAAATTGTTCTTATTTTGGGGCAAAAACGCCAAAATTTCCCATATTTTGGGGCAAAAATGCCGAAATTCCTCTTATTTTGTGGTATAAAAGCTGAAATTCCTTTTAATTGGGGGCAAAAAGGCAGAAATTTTCCTCATTTTGGGGCAAAATTGCAGAAATTTCACTTATTTCAGGGTAATAAGCCAGAAATTTTTCTTATTTTGGGGCAAAAAAGACAGTAATTCCCTTGTTTTGGGGGAAAAAGAGAGATATTCCACTTATTTAGAGGCCAAAAAGCAGAAATTCCCCTTATTTTGGAGCAAAAATGAAGAAATTTCCCTGTTTTATGGCAAAAAGGTATGCATTTTTCTTTTTTTCGGGCAAAAAGGCAGAAATTCCCCGTATTTTGGATCAAAATTGCAGAAATTCCTTTAATTGTAGCACAAAAAGGCAGAAATTCCCTATATATTGTGGCAAAAATACAGAAATTCTCCTTATTTTGGGGCAAAACTCAGAAATTTCACTTATTTTGGGGTAAAATTGCAGAAATTTCACTTATTTCAGAAAAAAAGCAGAAATTTTCTTATTTTGGGGCAAAAAGGCAGAAATTTCTTTTATTTTGGTACAAAATTGCAAAAATTTTTCTTATTTTGGGCAAATAGGCAGAAATTTCCAATATTTTGGGGCAAAAATGCAGAAATTCCCCTTATTTTGAGGTAAAAATGCTGACATTCCCCTTATTTGGGGGCAAAAAGGCAGAAATTCCCCTTATTTTGGGGCAAAACTCAGAAATTTCAATTATTTTGGGGCAAAATTCCAGAAATTTCCCTTATTTTGGGCCAAATTTCAGAAATTTCACTTATTTTGGGACAAAATTGCAGAAATTTCACTTATTTTGGGGCAAAATTGCAGAAATTTCACTTATTTCAGGAAAAAAGGCAGAAGTTTTTCTTATTTTGGAGCAAAAAGGCAGAAATTCCAAATATTTTGTGGCAAAAATGCAGAAATTCCCCTTATTTTGAGGTAAAAATGCTGAAATTCCCCTTATTTGGGGGTAAAAAGGCATAAATTTTCCTTATTTTGGGGCAAAATTGCAGAAATTTCACTTACATCAGGGTAATAAGTCAGAAATTTTCCTTATTTTGAGGCAAAAAAGATGGAAATTCCCTTTGTTTTGGGGGAAAAAGACAGAAATTCCACTTATTAAGAGGCAAAAGAGCAGAAAGTCCCCTTATTTTGGAGGAAAAATGAAGAAATTTTCCTTTTTTATGGCAAAAAGGTATGCATTCTTCTTGTTTTCGGGCAAAAAGGCAGAAATTCCTCGTATTTTGGAGCACAATTGCAGAAATTCCCCTAATTGTGGGGCAAAAAGACAGAAATTCCCTATATGTTGGGGCGAAAAGACAGAAATTCTCCTTATTTTGGGGCAAAACTCAGAATTTTCACTTATTTTGGGGCAAAATTGCAGAAATTTCAATTATTTCAGAAAAAAAAGCAGAAATTTCACTTATTTTGGGGCAAAAAGTCAGAAATTTCCCTTATTTTGGTGCAAAATTGCAGAAATTTTTCTTATTTTGGGAAAAAGGCAGAAATTTCTCATATTTTGGGGCAAAAATGCAGAAATTCCCTTTCTTTTAAGGTAAAAAGGCTGAACTTCCCCTTTTATGGGGGCAAAAAAGCAGAAATTTCCCTTATTTTGGGGCAAAACTTAGAAATTTCAATTATTTTGGGGCAAAATTGCAGAAATTTCACTTATTTCCAAAAAAAAAACAGAAATTTTCTAATTTGGGGGCAAAAAGGCAGATATTTCTTTTATTTTGGTACAAAATTGCAGAAATTTTCCTTATTTTGGGGCAAAAAGGCAGACATTTCCCATATTTTGGGGCAAAAATGCAGAAATTCCCCTTATTTTGAGGTAAAAAGTCTGAAATTCCCCTTACTTGGGGGCAAAAAATGCAGAAATTTCCCTTATCTTGGGGCAAAATTGCAGAAATTTCACTTATTTCAGAATAATAAGTCAGAAATTATCTTTATTTTGGTGCAAAAAGACAGAAATTCCCTTTGTTTTGGGGGAAAAAGACAGAAATTCCACTTATTTAGAGGCAAAAAAGCAGAAATTCCCCTTATTTTGGAGCAAAAATGAAGAAATTTCCCTTTTCTATGGCAAAAAGGTATGCATTCTTCATATTTTCGGGCAAAAAGACAGAAATTCCCCGTTTCTTCGAGCAAAATTGCAGAAATCCCTTTAATTGTGGGCCAAAAAGGCAGAAATTCCCTATATGTTGGGGCGAAAAGACAGAAATTCTCCTTATTTTGGGGCAAAACTCAGAAATTTCACTTATTTTACGGCAAAATTGCAGAAATTTCACTTATTTCAGAATAAAAGCAGAAATTTTCTTATTTTGGGGCAAAAAGGCAGAAATTTCTTTTATTTTGGTACAAAATTGCAGAAATTGTTCTTATTTTGGGGCAAAAAGGTAGAAATTTCCCATATTTTGGGACAAAAATGCAGAAATTCCTATTATTTTGAGTTAAAAAGGCTGAAATTCCCCTTATTTGGGGGCAAAAAGGCAGAAAATTTCCTCATTTTGGGGCAAAATTGCAGAAATTTCACTTATTTCAGCGTAATAAGTCAGAAATTTTCCTTCTTCTGGGGCAAAAAAGACAGAAATTTCCTTTGTTTTGAAGGAAAAAAACAGAAATTACACTTATTTAGAGCAAAAAAAGCAGAAATTCCCCTTATTTTGGAGCAAAAATGAAGAAATTTCCCTTTTTTATGGCAAAAAGATATGCATTCTTATTATTTTTGGGCAAAAAGGCAGAAAATCCCCGTATTTTGGAGCAAAATTGCAGAAATTCCTTTAATTGTGGGGCAAAAAGGCAAAAATTCCCTATATATTGGGGCAAAAATACAGAAATTCCTCTTATTTGGGGGCAAAACTCAGAATTTTCACTTATTTTGGGGCAAAATTGCAGAAATTTCACTTATTTCAGAAAAAAAGCAGAAATTTTCTTATTTTGGCGCAAAAAGGCAGAAATTTCCCATATTTTGGGGCAAAAATGCAGAAATTCCCCTTATTTTGAGGTAAAAAGGCTGAAATTCCCTTTATTTGGGGGCAAAAAGGCAGAAATTTCCCTTATTTAGGGGCAAAATTGCAGAAATTTTACTTATTCAGGGTAATAAGTCAGAAATTTTCCTTATTTTGGGGCAAAAAGACAGAAATTCCCTTTGTTTGGGGGAAAAAACAGAAATTCCACTTATTTAGAGGCAAAAAAAAAAGAAATTCCCCTTATTTTGGAGCAAAAATGAAGAAATTTCCCTCTTTTATGGCAAAAGGTATGCATTCTTATTGTTTTCGGGCAAAAAGGCAGAAATTCCCCAAATTTTGGAGCAATATTGAAGAAATTCCCTTAATTGTGGGGCAAAAAGGCCGAAATTCCCTATATGTTGGGGCAAAAAGACAGAAATTCTCCTTATTTTGGGGCAAAACTTAGATATTTCCCTTATTTGGGGGAAAAATTGCAGAAAATTCACATATTTTGGGGCAAAATTACAAAAATTTCACTTATTTCAGAAAAAAAAGCAGAAATTATCTATTTGGGGCAAAAAGTCAGAAATTTCTTTTATTTAGGTACAAAATTGCAGAATTTGTTCTTATTTTGGGGCAAAAGGGCAGAAATTTCCCATATTTTGGGGCAAAAATGCAGAAATTTCCCTTATTTTGAGGTAAAAATGCTGATATTTTTTTATTTGGGGGCAAAAAGGCAGAAATTTTCCTCATTTTGGGGAAAATTGCAGAAATTTCACTTATTTCAGGGTAATAAGTCAGAAATTTTCCGTATTTTGAAACAAAAAAGACAGAAATTACATTTGTTTGGGGGAAAAAAACAGAAATTCCACTTATTTAGAGGCAAAAAAGCAGAAATTCCCCTTATTTTGGAGCAAAAATGAAGAAATTCCTCTTTTTTATGGCAAAAAGGTATGCATTCTTCTTGTTTTCGGGCAAAAAGGCAGAAATTCCCCGAATTTTGGAGCAAAATTGAAGAAATTCCCCTACTTGTGGGGCAAAAAGGCCGAAATTCCCTATATGTTGAGGCAAAAAGACAGAAATTCTCCTTATTTTGGGGCAAAACTCAGAAATTTCCCTTATTTTGGGGCAAAATTGCAGAAATTTCACATATTTTGGGGCAAAATTGCAGAAATTTCACATATTTTGGGGCAAAATTGCAGAAATTTCACTTATTTCAGAAAAAAAAGCAGAAATTTTCTTTTTTGGGGCAAAAAGTCAGAAATTTCTTTTATTTAGGTACAAAATTTCAGAATTTGTTCTTATTTTGGGGCAAAAGGGCAGAAATTTCCCATATTTTGCGGCAAAAATGCAGAAATTTCCCTTATTTTGAGGTAAAAATGCTGATATTTTCTTATTTGGGGGCAAAAAGGCAGAAATTTCCCTCATTTTGGGGCAAAATTCCAGAAATTTCACTTATTTCAGGGTAATAAGTCAGAAATTTTTCTTATTTTGGGACAAAAAAGACAGGAATTCCCTTTGTTTTGGGGGAAAAAGACAGAAATTCTACTTATTTAGAGGCAAAAAAGCAGAAATTCCCCTTATTTTGGAGCAAAAATGAAGAAATTTCTCTTTTTTATGGCAAAAAGGTATGCATTCTTCCTATTTTCGGGCAAAAAGGCAGAAATTCCCCGTATTTTGGAGCAAAATTGCAGAAATTCCCCTAATTGTGGGGCAAAAAGGCAGAAATTCCCTATATGTTGGGGCAAAAACAGAAATTCTCCTTATTTAGGGGCAAAACTAAGAAATTTCACTTATTTTGGGGCAAAATTGCAGAAATTTTTCTTATTTTGGGGCAAAATTGCAGAAATTTCACATATTTTGGGGCAAAATTGCAGAAATTTCACTTATTTCAGAAAAAAAAGGAGAAATTTTCTTTTTGGGGGCAAAAAGTCAGAAATTTTTTTTTTAGGTACAAAATTGCAGAATTTGTTCTTATTTTGGCGCAAAAAGGCAGCAATTTCCCATATTTTGGGGCAAAATTGCAGAAATTCCGCTTATTTTGAGGTAAAAATGCTGAAATTCCCCTTATTTGGGGGCAAAAATGCAGAAATTCCCCTTATTTTGGAACAAAACTCAGAAATTTCAAATATTTTGGAGCAAAATTGCAGAAATTTCACTTATTTCAGGGTAATAAGTCTGAAATTTTCCTTATTTTGGGGCAAAAAAGACAGAAATTCTCTTTGTTTTGGGGGAAAAAGACAGAAATTCCACTTATTTAGAGGCAAAAAATCAGAAATTCCCCTTATTTTGGAGAAAAATGAAGAAATTTCCTTTTTTATGGCAAAAAGGTATTCATCTTCTTATTTTCGGGCAAAAAGGCAGAAATTCCCTGTATTTTGAAGCAAAATTGCAGAAATTCCCCTAATTGTGGGGCAAAAAAACAGAAATACCATGTATGTTAGGGCAAAAAGACAGAAATTCTCCTTATTTTGGGGCAAAACTCAGAAATTCCACTTGTTTTGGGGCAAAATTCCAGAAATTTCCCTTATTTTGGTGCAAAATTGCAGAAATTTCACTTATTTTGGGGCAAAGTTGCAAAAAATTTACTTATTTTAAGGCAAAATTGCAGAAATTTTACTTATTTCAGGAAAAAGGGCAGAAGTTTTCCTTATTTTGGGGCAAAAAGGCAGAAATTCCAAATATTTTGTGGCAAAAATGCAGAAGATCCCCTTATTTTGAGGTAAAAAGGCTGAAATTCCCCTTATTTGGGGGTAAAAAGGCAGAAATTTCCCTTATTTTGGGGCAAAATTGCAGAAATTTCACTTATATCAGGGTAATAAGTCAGAAATTTTCCTTATTTTGGGGCAAAAAAGACAGAAATTCCCTTTGTTTTGGTGGGAAACGACAGAAATTCCACTTATTAAGAGGCAAAAAAGCAGAAATTCCCCTTATTTTGGAGCAAAAATGAAGAAATTTCCCTTTTTTATGGCAAAAAGTATGCATTTTTCTTGTTTTAAGGCAAAAAAACAGAAATTCCCCGTATTTTGGAGCAAAATTGCAGAAATTCCCCTAATTGTGGGGCAAAAAGGCATAAATTCCCTATATGGTGGGGCAAAAAACAGAAATTCTCCTTATTTTGGGGCAAAACTCAGAAATTCCACTTGTTTTAAGGCAAAATTCCAGAAATTTCCCTTATTTTGGGGCAAAATTGCAGAAATTTCACTTATTTTGGGGCAAAATTGCAGAAATTTCACTTATGTCAGTAAAAAAAAGCAGAACTTTTCTTTTTTGGGGCAAAAAGTCAGAAATTTCTTTTATTTTGGTACAAAATTGCAGAAATTGTTCTTATTTTGGGGCAAAAACGCAGAAATTTCCCATATTTTGGGGCAAAAATGCAGAAATTCCCCTTATTTTGTGGAAAAGGCTGAAATTCCTTTTATTTGGGGGCAAAAAGCAGAAATTTTTCTCATTTTGGGGCAAAATTGCAGAAATTTAACTTATTTCAGGGTAATAAGCCAGAAATTTTCCTTATTTTGGGGCAAAAAACAGAAATTCCCTTTGTTTTGGGGAAAAAAGACAGAAATTACACTTATTTAGAGGCAAAAAAGCAGAAATTCCCCTTATTTTGGAGCAAAAATGAAGAAATTTCCCTTTTTTGGCAAAAAGGTATGCATTTTTCTTATTTTTGGGCAAAAAGGCAGAAATTCCCCGTATTTTGGATCAAAATTGCAGAAATTCTTTAATTGTAGCACAAAAAGGCAGAAATTCCCTATATATTATGGCAAAAATACAGAAATTCTCCTTATTTTGGGGCAAAACTCAGAATTTTCACTTATTTTGGGGCAAAATTGCAGAAATTTCACTTATTTCAGAAAAAAAGCAGAAATTTCACTTATTTGGGGGCAAAAAGGCAGAAATTTCTTTTATTTTGGTACAAAATTGCAGAAATTTTTATTATTTTGCGGCAAAAAGGCAAAAATTTCCCATATTTTGGGGCAAAAATGAAGAAATTCCCCTTATTTTGAGGTAAAAAGGCTGAAATTCCCTTTATTTGGGGGCAAAAAGGCAGAAATTTCCCCTATTTAGGGGCAAAATTGCAGAAATTTCACTTATTTCAGGATAATAAGTCAGAAATTTTTCTTATTTTGGGGCAAAAAAGACAGAAATTTTCTTTGTTTTGGGGGAAAAAGACAGAAATTCTACTTATTTAGAGGCAAAAAAGCAGAAATTCTCCTTATTTTGGAGCAAAAATGAAGAAATTCCTCTTTTTTATGGCAAAAAGGTATGCATTCTTCTTGTTTTCGGGCAAAAAGGCAGAAATTCCCCGAATTTTGGAGCAAAATTGAAGAAATTCCCCTACTTGTGGGGCAAAAAGGCCGAAATTCCCTATATGTTGAGGCAAAAAGACAGAAATTCTCCTTATTTTGGGGCAAAACTCAGAAATTTCCCTTATTTTGGGGCAAAATTGCAGAAATTTCACATATTTTGGGGCAAAATTGCAGAAATTTCACATATTTTGGGGCAAAATTGCAGAAATTTCACTTATTTCAGAAAAAAAAGCAGAAATTTTCTTTTTTGGGGCAAAAAGTCAGAAATTTCTTTTATTTAGGTACAAAATTTCAGAATTTGTTCTTATTTTGGGGCAAAAGGGCAGAAATTTCCCATAGTTTGCGGCAAAAATGCAGAAATTTCCCTTATTTTGAGGTAAAAATGCTGATATTTTCTTATTTGGGGGCAAAAAGGCAGAAATTTCCCTCATTTTGGGGCAAAATTCCAGAAATTTCACTTATTTCAGGGTAATAAGTCAGAAATTTTTCTTATTTTGGGACAAAAAAGACAGGAATTCCCTTTGTTTTGGGGGAAAAAGACAGAAATTCTACTTATTTAGAGGCAAAAAAGCAGAAATTCCCCTTATTTTGGAGCAAAAATGAAGAAATTTCTCTTTTTTATGGCAAAAAGGTATGCATTCTTCCTATTGTCGGGCAAAAAGGCAGAAATTCCCCGTATTTTGGAGCAAAATGCAGAAATTCCCCTAATTGTGGGGCAAAAAGGCAGAAATTCCCTATATGTTGGGGCAAAAACAGAAATTCTCCTTATTTAGGGGCAAAACTAAGAAATTTCACTTATTTTAGGGCAAAATTGCAGAAATTTTTCTTATTTTGGGGCAAAATTGCAGAAATTTCACATATTTTGGGGCAAAATTGCAGAAATTTCACTTATTTCAGAAAAAAAAGGAGAAATTTTCTTTTTGGGGGCAAAAAGTCAGAAATTTTTTTTTTAGGTACAAAATTGCAGAATTTGTTCTTATTTTGGCGCAAAAAGGCAGCAATTTCCCATATTTTGGGGCAAAATTGCAGAAATTCCGCTTATTTTGAGGTAAAAATGCTGAAATTCCCCTTATTTGGGGGCAAAAATGCAGAAATTCCCCTTATTTTGGAACAAAACTCAGAAATTTCAAATATTTTGGAGCAAAATTGCAGAAATTTCACTTATTTCAGGGTAATAAGTCTGAAATTTTCCTTATTTTGGGGCAAAAAAGACAGAAATTCTCTTTGTTTTGGGGGAAAAAGACAGAAATTCCACTTATTTAGAGGCAAAAAATCAGAAATTCCCCTTATTTTGGAGAAAAATGAAGAAATTTCCTTTTTTATGGCAAAAAGGTATTCATCTTCTTATTTTCGGGCAAAAAGGCAGAAATTCCCTGTATTTTGAAGCAAAATTGCAGAAATTCCCCTAATTGTGGGGCAAAAAAACAGAAATACCATGTATGTTAGGGCAAAAAGACAGAAATTCTCCTTATTTTGGGGCAAAACTCAGAAATTCCACTTGTTTTGAGGCAAAATTCCAGAAATTTCCCTTATTTTGGGGCAAAATTGCAGAAATTTCACTTATTTTGGGGCAAAGTTGCAAAAATTTTACTTATTTTAAGGCAAAATTGCAGAAATTTTACTTATTTCAGGAAAAAGGGCAGAAGTTTTCTTTATTTTGGGGCAAAAAGGCAGAAATTCCAAATATTTTGTGGCAAAAATGCAGAAGATCCTCTTATTTTGAGGTAAAAAGGCTGAAATTCCCCTTATTTGGGGGTAAAAAGGCAGAAATTTCCCTTATTTTGGGGCAAAATTGCAGAAATTTCACTTACTTCAGGGTAATAAGTCAGAAATTTTCCTTATTTTGGGGCAAAAAAGACAGAAATTCCCTTTGTTTTGGTGGGAAACGACAGAAATTCCACTTATTAAGAGGCAAAAAAGCAGAAATTCCCCTTATTTTGGAGCAAAAATGAAGAAATTTCCCTTTTTTATGGCAAAAAGTATGCATTCTTCTTGTTTTAAGGCAAAAAAACAGAAATTCCCCATATTTTGGAGCAAAATTGCAGAAATTCCCCTAATTGTGGGGCAAAAAGGCATAAATTCCCTATATGGTGGGGCAAAAAACAGAAATTCTCCTTATTTTGGGGCAAAACTCAGAAATTCCACTTGTTTTAAGGCAAAATTGCAGAAATTTCCCTTATTTTGGGGCAAAATTGCAGAAATTTCACTTATTTTGGGGCAAAATTGCAGAAATTTCACTTATGTCAGTAAAAAAAAGCAGAACTTTTCTTTTTTGGGGCAAAAAGTCAGAAATTTCTTTTATTTTGGTACAAAATTGCAGAAATTGTTCTTATTTTGGGGCAAAAACGCAGAAATTTCCCATATTTTGGGGCAAAAATGCAGAAATTCCCCTTATTTTGTGGAAAAAGGCTGAAATTCCTTTTATTTGGGGGCAAAAAGCAGAAATTTTTCTCATTTTGGGGCAAAATTGCAGATATTTCACTTATTTCAGGGTGATAAGCCAGAAATTTTCCTTATTTTGGGGCAAAAAAGACAGAAATTCCCTTTGTTTTGGGGAAAAAAGACAGAAATTACACTTATTTAGAGGCAAAAAAGCAGAAATTCCCCTTATTTTGGAGCAAAAATGAAGAAATTTCCATTTTTTGGCAAAAAGGTATGCATTTTTCTTATTTTTGGGCAAAAAGGCAGAAATTCCCCGTATTTTGGATCAAAATTGCAGAAATTCTTTAATTGTAGCACAAAAAGGCAGAAATTCCCTATATATTATGGCAAAAATACAGAAATTCTCCTTATTTTGGGGCAAAACTCAGAATTTTCACTTATTTTGGGGCAAAATTGCAGAAATTTCACTTATTTCAGAAAAAAAGCAGAAATTTCACTTATTTGGGGGCAAAAAGGCAGAAATTTCTTTTATTTTGGTACAAAATTGCAGAAATTTTTATTATTTTGCGGCAAAAAGGCAAAAATTTCCCATATTTTGGGGCAAAAATGAAGAAATTCCCCTTATTTTGAGGTAAAAAGGCTGAAATTCCCTTTATTTGGGGGCAAAAAGGCAGAAATTTCCCCTATTTAGGGGCAAAATTGCAGAAATTTCACTTATTTCAGGATAATAAGTCAGAAATTTTTCTTATATTGGGGCAAAAAAGACAGAAATTTTCTTTGTTTTGGGGGAAAAAACAGAAATTCCACTCTTTTAGAAGCAAAAAAGCAGAAATTCCCCTTATTTTGGAGCACAAATGAAGAAATTTCCCTTTTTTATGGCAAAAAGTTATGCATTCTTCTTATTTTCGAACAAAAAGGCAGAAATTCCCCGTATTTTGGAGCAAAATTGCAGAAATTCCCCTAATTGTGGGGCAAAAAGGCAAAAATTCCCTATATATTGGGGCAAAATACAAAAATTCTCCTTATTTGGGGCAAAACTCAGAAATTTCACTTATTTTGGGGTAAAATTGCAGAAATTTCACTCATTTCAGAAAAAAAGCAGAAATTTTCTTATTTTGGGGCAAAAAGGCAGAAATTTTTTTTATTTTGGTACAAAATTGCAGAAATTTTTCTTATTTTGGGCAAAAAGGCTGAAATTTCCCATATTTTGGGGCAAAAATGCAGAAATTCCCCTTATTTTGAGGTAAAAATGCTGAAATTCCTATTATTTGGGGGCAAAAAGGCAGAAATTCCTTTTATTTTGGGGCAAAACTCAGAAATTTCAATTATTTTGGGGAAAAATTTCAGAAATTTCCCTTATTTTGGGCCAAATTTCAGAAATTTCACTTATTTTGGGACAAAATTGCAGAAATTTCACTTATTTTGGGACAAAATTGCAGAAATTTCACTTATTTCAGGAAAAAAGGCAGAAGTTTTCCTTATTTTGGAGCAAAAAGGCAGAAATTCCAAATATTTTGTGGCAAAAACGCAGAAATTCCCCTTATTTTTAGGTAAAAATGCTGAAATTCCCCTTATTTGGGAGCAAAAAGGCATAAATTTCCCTTATTTTGGGGCAAAACTGCAGAAATTTCACTTACTTCAGGGTAATAAGTCAGAAATTTTCCTTATTTTTGGGCAAAAAAGACGGAAATTCCCTTTGTTTTGGGGGAAAAAGACAGAAATTCCACTTATTAAGAGGCAAAAAGGCAGAAATTCCCCTTATTTTGGAGCAAAAATGAAGAAATTTTCCTTTTTTATGGCAAAAAGATATGCATTCTTCTTGTTTTCGGGCAAAAAGGCAGAAATTCCCCGTATTTTGGAGCACAATTGCAGAAATTCCCCTAATTGTGGGGCAAAAAGGCAGAAATTCCCTATATGTTGGGGCAAAAAGACAGAAATTTTCCTTTTTTTGGGGCAAAACTCAGAAATTCCACTTATTTTTGGGCAAAATTGCAGAAATTTCACTTATTTCAGAAAAAAAGCAGAAATTTCACTTATTTTAGGGCAAAAAGGCAGAAATTTTTTTATTTTGATACAAAATTGCAGAAATTTTTCTTATTTTGGGACAAAAAGGCAGAAATTTCCCATATTTTGGGGCAAAAGTGCAGAAATTCCCCTTATTTTGAGGTAAAAAGGCTGAAATTCCCTTTATTTGGAGGCAAAAATGCAGAAATTTCTCTTATTTTGGTGCAAAATTGCAGAAATTTCACTTATTTCAGGGTAATAAGTCAGAAATTTTCCTTATTTTGGGGCAAAAAGACAGAAATTTCCTTTGTTATGGGGGAAAGAGACAGAAATTCCACTTATTTAGAGGCAAAAAAGCAGAAATTTCCCTTATTTTGGAGCAAAAATGAAGAAATTTCCCTTTTTTATGGCAAAAAGCTATGCATTCTTCTTATTTTCGGGCAAAAAGGCAGAAATTCCCCGTATTTTGGAGCACAATTGCAGAAATTCCCTTAATTGTGGGGCAAAAAGTCAGAAATTCCCTATATGTTGGGGCAAAAAGACAGAAATTCTCCTTATTTTGGGGCAAAACTCAGAAATTCCACTTATTTTGGGGCAAAATTCCAGAAATTTCCCTTATTTTGGGGCAAAACTCAGAAATTCCACTTATTTTTGGGCCAAATTACAGAATTTTCTTTTATTTTGGGGCAAAATTGCAGAAATTTCACTTATTTCAGTGTAATAAGTCAGAAATTTTCTTATTTTGGGGCAAAAAGGCAGAAATTTCTTTTATTTTAGTACAAAATTGCAGAAATTTTTCTTATTTTGGTCAAAAAGGCAGAAATTTCCCATATTTAGGGGCAAAAATGCAGAAATTCCCCTTATTTTGAGGTAAAAATTCTGAAATTCCTTTTATTTTGTGGCAAAAAGGCAGAAATTCTCCTTATTTTGGGGCAAAAAGCAGACATTTCCCTTATTTTGGAAAAAAATTTTAGAAATTTAACTTATTTCAGGGCAAAAAGTCAGAAATTCCCCTTATTTTGGGGCAAAAAGACAGAAATTTCCTTTGTTTTGGGGGAAAAAGACAGAAATTCCACTTACTAAGAGGCAAAAATCAGAAATTCCCCTTATTTTGGAGCAAAAATGAAGAAATTTCCCTTTTTTATGGCAAAAAGGTATGCATTCTTCTTGTTTTCGGGCAAAAAGGCAGAAATTCCCCGTTTTTTGGAGCAAAATTGCAGAAATTCCCCTAATTGTGGGGCAATAGGTAGAAATTTCCTATATGTTGGGGCAAAAAGGCAGAAATTCTCCTTATTTTAGGGCAAAACTCAGAAATTCCACTTCTTTTGGAGCAAAATTCCAGAAATTTCTTTTATTTTGGGGCGAAATTGCAGAGATTTCACTTATTTTGGGGCAAAATTGCAGAAATTTCACTTATGTCAGTAAAAAAAAGCAGAACTTTTCTTTTTTGGGGCAAAAAGTCAGAAATTTCTTTTATTTTGGTACAAAATTGCAGAAATTGTTCTTATTTTGGGGCAAAAACGCGGAATTTCCCATACTTTGGGGCAAAAATGCAGAAATTCCCCTTATTTTATGGTAAAAAGGCTGAAATTCCCCTTATTTGGGGGCAAATAGGCAGAAATTTTCCTCATTTTGTGGCAAAATAGCAGAAATTTCACGTATTTAAGGGTAATAAGTCAGAAATTTTCCTTATTTTGGGGCAAAAAAGACAGAAATTCCCTTTGTTTTGGGGGAAAAAGACAGAAATTCCACTTATTTAGAGGCAAAAATGCAGAAATTCTCCTTATTTTGGAGCAAAAATGAAGAAATTTCCCTTTTTTATGGCAAAAAGGTATGCATTTTTCTTATTTTGGGGCAAAGAGGCAGAAATTCCCCGTATTTGGAGCAAAATTGCAGAAATTCCTTTAATTGTGGGACAAAAAGGCAGAAATTCCCTATATATTAGGGCAAAAATACAGAAATTCTCCTTATTTTGGGGCAAAACTCAGAATTTTCACTTATTTTGGGGCAAAATTGCAGAAATTTCACTTATTTCAGAAAAAAAGGAGAAATTTCACTTATTTTTGGGCAAAAAAAGGCAGAAATTTCTTTTATTTTGGTACAAAATTCCAGAAATTTTTCTTATTTTGGGGCAAAAATACAGAAATTTCCCATATTTTGGGGCAAAAATGCAGAAATTCCCCTTATTTTGAGGTATAAAGGCTGAAATTCCCCTTATTTGGGGGCAAAAAGGCAGAAATTTCCCTTATTTTGGTGCAAAATTGCAGAAATTTCACTTATTTCAGGGTAATAAGTCACAAATTTTCCTTATTTTGGGGCAAAAAAAACAGAAATTCCCTTTGTTTTGGGGGGAAAAGACAGAAATTCCACTTATTTAGAGGCAAAAAAGCAGAAATTCCCCTGATTTTGGAGAAAAAATGAAGAAATTTCTTTTTTTATGGCAAAAACGTATGCATTCTTCTTGTTTTTGGGCAAAAAGGCAGAAATTCCCCATTTTTGGAGCAAAATTGCAGAAATTCCCCTAATTGTGGGGCAAAAAGGCAGAAATTCCCTATATGTTGGGGCAAAAAGACAGAAATTCTCCTTATTTTGGGGCAAAACTCAGAAATTCCACTTATTTTGGGGCAAAATTTCAGAAATTTTCCTTATTTTGGGGCAAAATTTCAGAAATTTCACTTATTTTGGGGCAAAATTGCAGAAATTTCACTTATGTCAGTAAAAAAAAGCAGAACTTTTCTCTTTTGGGGCAAAAAGTCAGGAATTTCTTTTATTTTGTTACAAAATTGCAGAAATTGTGCTTATTTTGGGGCAAAAAGGCAGAAATTTCCCATATTTTGGGGCAAAAATGCAGAAATTTCCCTTATTTTGAGGTAAAAAGTCTGTAATTCCCTTTATTTGGGGGCAAAAAGGCAGAAATTTTCCTTATTTTGGGGCAAAATTCCAGAAATTTTCTTTATTTTGGGGCAAAATTGAACAAATCTCCCTTATTTTGTGGCAAAATTACAGAAATTTCACTTATTTCAGGGAAAAAACGCAGAAATTTCTCTTATTTTGGGGCAATAAGGCAGAAATTGCTTTTATTTTGGTACAAAATTGCAGAAATTTTCTTTATTTTGGGGCAAAATAAAGAAATTTCCCATATTTTAGGACAAAAAGCAGAGATTACCCTTATTATGAGGTAAAAAGGCTGAAATTTCCCTTATTTGGGGGCAAAAAGACAGAAATTTCCCTAATTTTGTGGCAAAAAGGCAGAAATTTCCCTTATTTTGGGGCAAAATTGAAGATTTTTCACATATTTCAGGGTAATAAGTCAGAAATTTTCCTTATTTTGGGGCAAAAAGATAGAAATTCCCTTTGTTTTGGGGGAAACAGACAGAAATTCCACTTATTTAGAGGCAAAAAAGCAGAAATTCCCCTTATTTTGGAGCAAAAATGAAGAAATTTCTCTTTTTTATGGCAAAAAGCTATGCATTCTTCTTATTTTCGGGCAAAAAGGCAGAAATTCCCCGTATTTTGGAGAAAAATTGCAGAAATTCCCTTAATTGTGGGGCAAAAACTCAGAAATTCCCTATATGTTGGGGCAAAAAGACAGAAATTCTTCTTATTTTGGGGCAAAACTCAGAAATTCCACTTATTTTTGGGCAAAATTCCAGAAATTTCCCTTATTTAGGGCAAAATTGCAGAAATTTCACTTATTTTGGGGCAAAATTGCAGAAATTTAACTTATTTCAGGGAAAAAAGTAGAAATTTTCTTATTTTGGGGCAAAAAGGCAGAAATTTTTTTTATTTTAGTACAAAATTGCAGAAATTTTTTTTATTTTGGGCAAAAAGGCAGAAATTTCCCATATTTAGGGGCAAAAATGCAGAAATTCCCCTTATTTTGAGGTGAAAATTCTGAAATTCCCTTTATTTTGTGGCAAAAAGGCAGAAATTCCCCTTATTTTGGGGCAAAAAGCAGACATTTCCCTTATTTTGGAAAAAAATTTTAGAAATTTAACTTATTTCAGGGCAAAAAGTCAGAAATTCCCCTTATTTTGGGGCAAAAAGACAGAAATTTCCTTTGTTTTGGGGGAAAAAGACAGAAATTCCACTTATTAAGAGGCAAAAAAGCAGAAATTCCCCTTATTTTAAAGCAAAAATGAAGAAATTTCCCTTTTTTATGGCAAAAAGGTATGCCTTCTTCTTGTTTTCGGGCAAAAAGGCAGAAATTCCTCGTTTTTTGGAGCAAAATTGCAGAAATTCCCCTAATTGTGGGGCAAAAAGGCAGAAATTCCCTATATGTTGGGGCAAAAAGGCAGAAATTCTCCTTATTTTGGGGCAAAACTCAGAAATTCCACTTATTTTGGTGCAAAATTCCAGAAATTTCTTTTATTTTGGGGCGAAATTGCAGAAATTTCACTTATTTTGGGGCAAAATTGCAGAAATTTCACTTATGTCAGTAAAAAAAAGCAGAACTTTTCTTTTTTGGGGCAAAAAGTCAGAAATTTCTTTTATTTTGGTACAAAATTGCAGAAATTGTTCTTATTTTGGGGCAAAAACGTGGAAATTTCTCATACTTTGGGGCAAAAATGTAGAAATTCCCCGTATTTTGTGGTAAAAAGGCTGAAATTCCCCTTATTTGGGGGCAAAAAGGCAGAAATTTTCCACATTTTGGGGCAAAATTTCAGAAATTTCACGTATTTCAGTGTAATAAGTCAAAAATTTTCCTTATTTTGGGGCAAAAAAGACAGAAATTCCCTTTGTTTTGGGGGAAAAAGACAGAAATTCCACTTATTTAGAGGCAAAAAAGCAGAAATTCCCCTTATTTTGGAGCAAAAATGAAGAAATTTCCCTTTTTTCTGGCAAAAAGTTATGCATTTTTCTTATTTTCGGGCAAAAAGGCAGAAATTCCCCGTATTTGGAGCAAAATTGCAGAAATTCCTTTAATTGTGGGACAAAAAGGCAGAAATTCTCTATATATTAGGGCAAAAATACAGAAATTCTCCTTATCTTGGGGCAAAACTCAGAATTTTCACTTATTTTGGGGCAATATTGCAGAAATTTCTCTTATTTCAGAAAAAAAGCAGAAATTTCACTTATTTTGGGGCAAAAAGGCAGAAATTTATTTTATTTTGGTACAAAATTGCAGAAATTTTTCTTATTTTGGGGCAAAAAGGCAAAAATTTCCCATATTTTGGGGCAAAAATGCAGAAATTCCCCTTATTTTGAGGTATAAAGGCTGAAATTCCCTTTTTTTGGAGGCAAAAAGGCAGAAATTTCCCTTATTTAGGGGCAAAATTGCAGAAATTTCACTTATTTCAGGGTAATAAGTCAAAAATTTTCCTTATTTTGGGGCAAAAAAGACAGAAATTCCCTTTGCTTTAGGGTAAAAAAACAGAAATTCCACTTATTTACAAGCAAAAAAGCAGAAATTCCCCTTATTTTGGAGCAAAAATGAAGAAATTTCACTTTTTTTACGGCAAAAATGTATGCATTCTTCTTATTTTCGGGCAAAAAGGCAGAAATTCCTCGTATTTTGGAGCAATTTGCAGAAATTCTTCTAATTGTGGGGCCAAAAGGCAGAAATTCCCTATATGTTGTGGCAAAAAGACAGAAATTCTCCTTATTTTGGGGCAAAACTCAGAAATTTCCCTTATTTTGGGGCAAAATTGCAGAAATTTACTTATTTCAGAAAAAAAAGCAGAAATTTTCTTATTTTGGGGCAAAAAGGCAGAAATTTCTTTTATTTTGGTACAAAATTGCAGAAATTTTTCTTATTTTGGGCAAAAAGGCAGAAATTTCCCATATTTGGGGGCAAAAATGCATAAATTATCCTTATTTTGAGGTAAAAATGCTGAAATTCTCCTTATTTGAGGGCAAAAACGCAGAAATTCCCCTTATTTTAGGGCAAAACTCAGAAATTTCAAATATTTTGGGGCAAAATTGCAGAAATTTCACTTATTTCAGGGTAATAAGTCAGAAATTTTCCTTATTTTGGGGCAAAAAAGACAGAAATTCCCTTTGTTTTGGGAGAAAAAGACAGAAATTCCACTTATTTAGAGGCAAAAAAGCAGAAATTCCCCTTATTTTGGAGCAAAAATGAAGAAATTTCCATTTTTTATGGCAAAACGGTATGCATTCTTCTTATTTTTGGTCAAAAAGGCAGAAAATCCCCGTGTTTTGGAGCAAAATTGCAGAAATTCCTTTAATTGTGAAGCAAAAAGGCAGAAATTCCCTATATGTTGGGGTAAAA
This sequence comes from Micromys minutus, assembly GCF_963924665.1. Classification (NCBI taxonomy): domain Eukaryota; kingdom Metazoa; phylum Chordata; class Mammalia; order Rodentia; family Muridae; genus Micromys; species Micromys minutus. The sequence goes on along the minus strand of NW_027667666.1, from coordinate 250,136 downwards.
ACAGAAATTCCTCTTATTTTGTGGCAAATTCAGAAATTTCCCTTATTTTGGGGCAAAATTGCAGAAATTTCACATATTTTGGGGCAAAATTGCAGAAATTTCACTTATTTCAGAAAAAAAAAGCAGAAATATTCTTTTTGGGAAAAAAGTCAGAAATTTCTTTTATTTTTGTACAAAATTGCAGAATTTGTTCTTATTTTGGGGCAAAAAGGCAGAAATTTCCCATATTTTGGGGCAAAAATGCAGAAATTTTCCTTATTTTGAGGTACAAAGGCTGATATTTTCCTTATTTGGAGGCAAAAAGGCAGAAATTTCCCTCCTTTTGGGGCAAAATTGCAGAAATTTCACTTATTTCAGGGTAATAAGTCAGAAATTTTCCTTATTTTGGGGCAAAAAAGACAGAAATTCCCTTTGTTTTGGGGGAAAAAGACAGAAATTCCACTTATTAGGAGGCAAAAAAGCAGAAATTCCCCTTATTTTGGAGCAAAAATAAAGAAATTTCCCTTTTTTATGGCCAAAAGTTATGCATTCTTCTTGTTTTCGGGCAAAAAGGCAAAAATTCCCCCTGTTTTGGAGCAAAATTGCAGAAATTCCCCTAATTGTGGGGCAAAAAGGCTGAAATTCCCTATATGTTGTGGCAAAAAGACAGAAATTCTCCTTATTTTGGGGCAAAACTCAGAAATTTCACTTATTTTGGGGCAAAATTGCAGAAATTTCACTTATTTCAGAAAAAAAAGCAGAAATTTTCTTATTTTGGGGCAAAAAGGCAGAAATTTCTTTTATTTTGGTACAAAATTGCAGAAATTTTTCTTATTTTGGGCAAAAAGGCAGAAATTTCCCATATTTGGGGGCAAAAATGCATAAATTATCCTTATTTTGAGGTAAAAATGCTGAAATTCCTATTATTTGGGGGCAAAAAGGCAGAAATTCCCCTTATTTTGGGGCAAAACTCAGAAATTTCAATTATTTTGGGACAAAATTGCAGAAATTTCACTTATTTTGGGGCAAAATTGCAGAAATTTCACTTATTTCATGAAAAAAGGCAGAATTTTTTCTTATTTTGGAGCAAAAAGGCAGAAATTCCAAATGTTTTGTGGCAAAAATGCAGAAATTCCCCTTATTTTGTGGTAAAAATGCTGAAATTCCCCTTATTTGGGGGCAAAAAGGCATAAATTTCCCTTATTTTGGGGCAAAATTGCAGAAATTTCACTTACCTCAGGGTAATAAGTCAGAAATTTTCCTTATTTTGGGGCAAAAAAGACGGAAACTCCCTTTGTTTTGGGGGAAAAAGACATAAATTCGACTTATTAAGAGGCAAAAAAGCAGAAATTCCCCATATTTTGAAGCAAAAATGAAGAAATTTTCCTTTTTTATGGCAAAAAGGTATGCATTCTTCTTGTTTTCGGGCAAAAAGGCAGAAATTCCCCGTATTTTGGAGCACAATTGCAGAAATTCCCCTAATTGTGGGGCAAAAAGGCAGAAATTCCCTATATGTTGGGGCAAAAAGACAGAAATTTTCCTTTTTGGGGGCAAAACTCAGAAATTCCACTTATTTTGGGGCAAAATTCCAGAAATTTCCCTTATTTTGGGGCAAAACTCAGAATTTTCACTTATTTTGGGGAAAAATTGCAGAAATTTCACTTATTTCAGAAAAAAAAAAGCAGAAATTTCACTTATTTTGGGGCAAAAAGGCAGAAATTTTTTTATTTTGGTACAAAATTGCAGAAATTTTTCTTATTTTGGGACAAAAAGGCTGAAATTTCCCATATTTTGGGGCAAAAGTGCAGAAATTCCCCTTATTTTGAGGTAAAAATGCTGAAATTCCCTTTATTTGGAGGCAAAAATGCAGAAATTTCCCTTATTTTGGTGCAAAATTGCAGAAATTTCACTTATTTCAGGGTAATAAGTCACATATTTTCCTTATTTTGGGGCAAAAAAGACAGAAATTCCCTTTGTTTTGGGGGGAAAAGACAGAAATTCCACTTATTTAGAGGCAAAAAAGCAGAAATTCCCCTGATTTTGGAGAAAAAATGAAGAAATTTCTTTTTTTTATGGCAAAAAGGTATGCATTCTTCTTGTTTTTGGGCAAAAAGGCAGAAATTCCCCATTTTTGGAGCAAAATTGCAGAAATTCCCCTAATTGTGGGGCAAAAAGGCAGAAATTCCCTATATGTTGGGGCAAAAAGACAGAAATTCTCCTTATTTTGGGGCAAAACTCAGAAATTCCAATTATATTGGGGCAAAATTTCAGAAATTTCCCTTATTTTGGGGAAAAATTGCAGAAATTTCACTTATTTTGGGGCAAAATTGCAGATATTTCACTTATGTCAGTAAAAAAAAAGCAGAACTTTTCTTTTTTGGGGCAAAAAGTCAGAAATTTCTTTTATTTTGTTACAAAATTGCAGAAATTGTTCTTATTTTGGGGCAAAAAGGCAGAAATTTCCCATATTTTGGGGCAAAAATGCAGAAATTTCCCTTATTTTGAGGTAAAAAGGCTGTAATTCCCTTTATTTGGGGGCAAAAAGGCAGAAATTTTCCTTCTTTTGGGGCAAAATTCCAGAAATTTTCTTTATTTTGGGGCAAAATTAAACAAATCTCCCTTATTTTGGGGCAAAATTACAGAAATTTCACTTATTTCAGAAAAAAAAGCAGAAATTTTCTTTTTTGGGGCAAAAAGTCAGAAATTTCTTTTATTTTGGTACAAAATTGCAGAAATTGTTCTTATTTTGGGGCAAAAACGCAGAAATTTCCCATACTTTGGGGCAAAAATGCAGAAATTCCCCTTATTTTGTGGTAAAAAGGCTGAAATTCCCCTTATTTGGGGGCAAAAAGGCAGAAATTTTCCTCATTTTGGGGCAAAATTGCAGAAACTTCACTTATTTCAGGGTAATAAGTCAGAAATTTTCCTTATTTTGGGGCAAAAAAGACAGAAATTCCCTTTGTTTTGGGGGAAAGAGACAGAAATTCCACTTATTGAGAGGCAAAAAAGCAGAAATTCCCCTTATTTTGGAGCAAAAATGAAGAAATTTCCCTTTTTTATGGCAAAAAGGTATGCATTTTTCTTATTTTCAGGCAAAAAGGCAGAAATTCCCCGTATTTGGAGCAAAATTGCAGAAATTCCTTTAATTGTGGGACAAAAAGGCAGAAATTCCCAATTATTAGGGCAAAAATACAGAAATTCTCCTTATTTTGGGGCAAAACTCAGAATTTTCACTTATTTTGGGGCGAAATTGCAGAAATTTCACTTATTTTGGGGCAAAATTGCAGAAATTTCACTTATTTCAGGGTAATAAGTCAAAAACTTTCCTTATTTTGGGGCAAAAAAGACAGAAATTCCCTTTGCTTTGGGGTAAAAAAACAGAAATTCCACTTATTTACAAGCAAAAAAAGCAGAAATTCCCTTTATTTTGGAGCAAAAATGAAGAAATTTCACTTTTTTATGGCAAAAAGGTATGCATTCTTCTTATTTTCGGGCAAAAAGGCAGAAATTCCCCGTATTTTGGAGCAATTTGCAGAAATTCTTCTAATTGTGGGGCAAAAAGGCAGAAATTCCCTATATGTTGGGGCAAAAAGACAGAAATTCTCCTTATTTTGGGGCAAAACTCAGAAATTTCACTTATTTTGGGGCAAAATTGCAGAAATTTCACTTATTTCAGAAAAAAAAGCAGAAATTTTCTTATTTTGGGATAAAAAGGCAGAAATTTCTTTTATTTTGGTACAAAATTGCAGAAATTTTTCTTATTTTGGGCAAAAAGGCAGAAATTTCCCATATTTGGGGGCAAAATGCTGAAATTATCCTTATTTTGAGGTAAAAATGCTGAAATTCTCCTTATTTGAGGGCAAAAAGGCAGAAATTCCCCTTATTTTAGGACAAAACTCAGAAATTTCAATTATTTTGGGGCAAAATTGCAGAAATTTCACTTATTTCAGGGTAATAAGTCAGAAATTTCCCTTATTTTGGGGCAAAAAAGACAGAAGTTCCCTTTGTTTTGGGGGAAAAAAACAGAAATTCCACTTATTTACAGGCAAAAAAGCAGAAATTCCCCTTATTTTGGAGCAAAAATGAAGAAATTTCCATTTTTTCTGGCAAAAAGGTATGCATTCTTCTTATTTTTGGTCAAAAAGGCAGAAAATCCCCGTGTTTTGGAGCAAAATTGCAGAAATTCCTTTAATTGTGGGGCAAAAAGTCAGAAATTCCCTATATGTTGGGGTAAAAACAGAAATTCCTCTTATTTTGGGGCAAAACTCAGAAATTTCCCTTATTTTGGGGCAAAATTGCAGAAATTTTACATATTTTGGGGCAAAATTGCAGAAATTTCACTTATTTCAGAAAAAAAAAGCAGAAATTTTCTTTTTGGGAAAGAGTCAGAAATTTCTTTTATTTTTGTACAAAATTGCAGAATTTGTTCTTATTTTGGGGCAAAAAGGCAGAAATTTCCCATATTTTGGGGCAAAAATGCAGAAATTTCCCTTATTTTGAGGTAAAAAGGCTGATATTTTCCTTATTTGGAGGCAAAAAGGCAGAAATTTCCCTCCTTTGGGGCAAAATTGCAGAAATTTCACTTACTTCAGGGTAATAAGTCAGAAATTTTCCTTATTTTGGGGCAAAAAAGACAGAAATTCCCTTTGTTTTGGGGGAAAGAGACAGAAATTCCACTTATTAAGAGGCAAAAAAGCAGAAATTCCCCTTATTTTGGAGCAAAAATAAAGAAATTTCCCTTTTTTATGGCCAAAAGTTATGCATTCTTCTTGTTTTCGGGCAAAAAGGCAGAAATTCCCCCTGTTTTGGAGCAAAATTGCAGAAATTCCCCTAATTGTGGGGCAAAAAGGAAGAAATTCCCTATATGTTGAGACAAAAAGACAGAAATTCTCCTTATTTTGGGGCAAAACTCAGAAATTTCACTTATTTTGGGGCAAAATTGCAGAAATTTCACTTATTTCAGAATAAAAAGCAGAAATTTTCTTATTTTGGGGCAAAAAGGCAGAAATTTCTTTTATTTTGGTGCAAAATTGCAGAAATTTTTCTTATTTTGGGAAAAAGGCAGAAATATCTCATATTTTGGGGCAAAAATGCAGAATTTCCCCTAATTTAAAGTAAAAATGCTGAACTTCCCCTTATTTGGGTCAAAAAGTCAGAAATTTCCCTTATTTTGGAGCAAAACTTAGAAATTTCAATTATTTTGGAGAAAAAATTGCAGAAATTTCACTTATTTCCAAAAAAAAAGCAGAAATTTTTTTATTTTGGGGCAAAAAGGCAGAAATTTCTTTTATTTTGGTACAAAATTGCAGAAATTGTTCTTATTTTGGGGCAAAATTGAAGAAATTTCCTTTATTTTGGGGCAAAATTTCAGAAATTTCACTTATTTCAGAAAAAATGCAGAAGTTTTCTTATTTTGGGGCCAAAAGGCAGAAATTTCTTTTATTTTGGTACAAAATTCCAGAAATTTTTCTTATTTTGGGGCAAAAGGCAAAATTCCTTATATTTTTGGGCAAAAATGCAGAAATTCCCCATATTTTGAGGTAAAAAGGCTGAAATTCCTTTTATTTGGGGGCAAAAAGGCAGAAATTTTCCTTATATTGGGGCAAAATTCCAGAAAATTTTTTTATTTTGGGGCAAAATTGCAGAAATCTCCCTTATTTTGTGGCAAAATTACAGAAATTTCACTTATTTCAGGGAAAAAATGCAGAAATTTCTCTTATTTTGGGGCAAAAAGGCAAAAATTGCTTTTATTTTGGTACAAAATTGCAGAAATTTTCTTTATTTTAGGACAAAATACAGGAATTCCCCATATTTTAGGGCAAAAAGCAAAGATTACCCATATTATGAGGTAAAAAGGCTGAAATTTCCCTTATTTTGGGGCAAAAACACAGAAATGTCCCTTATTTTGTGGCAAAAAGGAAGAAATTTCCCTTATTTTGGGGCAAAATTACAGAAATTTCACTTATTTCAGGGTAATAAGTCAGAAATTTTCCTTATTTTGGGGCAAAAAAGACAGAAATTCCCTTTGTTTTGGGGGAAAGAGACAGAAATTCCACTTATTGAGAGGCAAAAAAGCAGAAATTCCCCTTATTTTGGAGCAAAAATGAAGAAATTTCCCTTTTTTTCTGGCAAAAAGGTATGCATTTTTCTTATTTTCGGGCAAAAAGGCAGAAATTCCCTGTATTAGGAGCAAAATTGCAGAAATTCCTTTAATTGTGGGACAAAAAGGCAGAAATTCCCTATATATTAGGGCAAAAATACAGAAATTCTCCTTATTTTGGGGCAAAACTCAGAATTTTCACTTATTTTGGGGCAAAATTGCAGAAATTTCACTTATTTCAGAAAAAAAGCAGAAATTTCACTTATTTTGGGGCAAAAAGGCAGAAATTTCTTTTATTTTGGTACAAAATTGCAGAAATTTTTCTTATTTTGGGGCAAAAAGGCAGAAATTTTCCATATTTTGGGGCAAAAATGCAGAAATTCCCCTTATTTTGAGGTATAAAGGCTGAAATTCCCTTTATTTGGGGGTAAAAAGGCAGAAATTTCCCTTATTTAGGGGCAAAATTGCAGAAATTTCACTTATTTCAGGGTAATCAGTCAAAAACTTTCCTTATTTTGGGGCAAAAAAGACAGAAATTCCCTTTGCTTTGGGGTAAAAAAACAGAAATTCCACTTATTTACAAGCAAAAAAGCAGAAATTCCCCTTATTTTGGAGCAAAAATGAAGAAATTTCACTTTTTTATGGCAAAAAGGTATGCATTCTTCTTATTTTCGGGCAAAAAGGCAGAAATTCCCCGTATTTTGGAGCAATTTGCAGAAATTCTTCTAATTGTGGGGCAAAAAGGCAGAAATTCCCTATATGTTGGGGCAAAAAGACAGAAATTCTCCTTATTTTGGGGCAAAACTCAGAAATTTCACTTATTTTGGGGCAAAATTGCAGAAATTTCACTTATTTCAGAAAAAAAAGCAGAAATTTTCTTATTTTGGGATAAAAAGGCAGAAATTTCTTTTATTTTGGTACAAAATTGCAGAAATTTTCTTTATTTTGGGCAAAAAGGCAGAAATTTCCCATATTTGGGGGCAAAATGCTGAAATTATCCTTATTTTGAGGTAAAAATGCTGAAATTCTCCTTATTTGAGGGCAAAAAGGCAGAAATTCCCCTTATTTTAGGACAAAACTCAGAAATTTCAATTATTTTGGGGAAAAATTGCAGAAATTTCACTTATTTCAGGGTAATAAGTCAGAAATTTTCCTTATTTTGGGGCAAAAAAGACAGAAATTCCCTTTGTTTTGGGGGAAAAAAAAGAAATTCCACTTATTTACAGGCAAAAAAGCAGAAATTATTTTGGAGCAAAAATGAAGAAATTTCCATTTTTTCTGGCAAAAAGGTATGCATTCTTCTTATTTTTGGTCAAAAAGGCAGAAAATCCCCGTGTTTTGGAGCAAAATTGCAGAAATTCCTTTAATTGTGGGGCAAAAAGTCAGAAATTCCCTATATGTTGGGGTAAAAACAGAAATTCCTCTTATTTTGGGGCAAAACTCAGAAATTTCCCTTATTTTGGGGCAAAATTGCAGAAATTTTACATATTTTGGGGCAAAATTGCAGAAATTTCACTTATTTCAGAAAAAAAAAAGCAGAAATTTTCTTTTTGGGAAAGAGTCAGAAATTTCTTTTATTTTTGTACAAAATTGCAGAATTTGTTCTTATTTTGGGGCAAAAAGGCAGAAATTTCCCATATTTTGGGGCAAAAATGCAGAAATTTCCCTTATTTTGAGGTAAAAAGGCTGATATTTTCCTTATTTGGAGGCAAAAAGGCAGAAATTTCCCTCCTTTGGGGCAAAATTGCAGAAATTTCACTTACTTCAGGGTAATAAGTCAGAAATTTTCCTTATTTTGGGGCAAAAAAGACAGAAATTCCCTTTGTTTTGGGGGAAAAAGACAGAAATTCCACTTATTAAGAGGCAAAAAAGCAGAAATTCCCCTTATTTTGGAGCAAAAATAAAGAAATTTCCCTTTTTTATGGCCAAAAGTTATGCATTCTTCTTGTTTTCGGGCAAAAAGGCAGAAATTCCCCCTGTTTTGGAGTAAAATTGCAGAAATTCCCCTAATTGTGGGGCAAAAAGGAAGAAATTCCCTATATGTTGGGACAAAAAGACAGAAATTCTCCTTATTTTGGGGCAAAACTCAGAAATTTCACTTATTTTGGGGCAAAATTGCAGAAATTTCACTTATTTCAAAATAAAAAGCAGAAATTTTCTTATTTTGGGGCAAAAAGGCAGAAATTTCTTTTATTTTGGTGCAAAATTGCAGAAATTTTTCTTATTTTGGGAAAAAGGCAGAAATATCTCATATTTTGGGGCAAAAATGCAGAATTTCCCCTTATTTTAAGGTAAAAATGCTGAACTTCCCCTTATTTGGGTCAAAGAGGCAGAAATTTCCCTTATTTTGGAGCAAAACTTAGAAATTTCAATTATTTTGGGGCAAAATTGCAGAAATTTCACTTATTTCCAAAAAAAAAGCAGAAATTTTTTTATTTTGGGGCAAAAAGGCAGAAATTTCTTTTATTTTGGTACAAAATTGCAGAAATTGTTCTTATTTTGGGGCAAAATTGAAGAAATTTCCTTTATTTTGGGGCAAAATTTCAGAAATTTCACTTATTTCAGAAAAAATGCAGAAGTTTTCTTATTTTGGGGCCAAAAGGCAGAAATTTCTTTTATTTTGGTACAAAATTCCAGAAATTTTTCTTATTTTGGGGCAAAAGGCAAAAATTCCTTATATTTTTGGGCAAAAATGCAGAAATTCCCCATATTTTGAGGTAAAAAGGCTGAAATTCCCTTTATTTGGGGGCAAAAAGGCAGAAATTTTCCTTATATTGGGGCAAAATTCCAGAAAATTTTATTATTTTGGGGCAAAATTGCAGAAATCTCCCTTATTTTGTGGCAAAATTACAGAAATTTCACTTATTTCAGGGAAAAAATGCAGAAATTTCTCTTATTTTGGGGCAAAAAGGCAAAAATTGCTTTTATTTTGGTACAAAATTGCAGAAATTTTCTTTATTTTAGGGCAAAATACAGAAATTCCCCATATTTTAGGGCAAAAAGCAAAGATTACCCATATTATGAGGTAAAAAGGCTGAAATTTCCCTTATTTTGGGGCAAAAAGACAGAAATTTTCCTTATTTTGTGGCAAAAAGGAAGAAATTTCCCTTATTTTGGGCCAAAATTGCAGAAATTTCACTTATTTCAGGGTAATAAGTCAGAAATTTTTCTTATTTTGGGGCAAAAAAGACAGAAATTCCCTTTGTTTTGGGGGAAAGGGACAGAAATTCCACTTATTGAGAGGCAAAAAAGCAGAAATTCCCCTTATTTTGGAGCAAAAATGAAGAAATTTCCTTTTTTTATGGCAAAAAGCTATGCATTCTTCTTATTTTCGGGCAAAATGGCAGAAATTCCCCGTATTTTGGAGCAAAATTGCAGAAATTCCCTTAATTGTGGGGCCAAAATCAAAATTTACAATATGTTGGGGCAAATAGATAGAAAATCTCCTTATTTTGGGGCAAAACTCAGAAATTCCACTTATTTTGGGGAAAAATTCCAGAAATTTCCCTTATTTTGGGGCAAAATTGCAGAAATTTCACTTATTTTGGGGCAAAATTGCAGAAATTTAACTTATTTCAGGGAAAAAAAAGTAGAAATTTTCTATTTTGGGGCAAAAAGGCAGAAATTTCTTTTATTTTGGTACAAAATTGCAGAAATTTTTTTTATTTTGGGCAAAAAGGTAGAAATTTCCCATATTTAGGGGCAAAAATGCAGAAATTCCCCTTATTTTGAGGTAAAAATTCTGAAATTCCCCTTTTTTTGTGGCAAAAAGGCAGAAATTTCCCTTATTTTGGGGCAAAAAGCAGACATTTCCCTTATTTTGGGGAAAAATTTTAGAAATTTAACTTATTTCAGGGCAAAAAGTCAGAAATTCCCCTTATTTAGGGGCAAAAAGACAGAAATTTGGTTTATTTTTGGGGAAAAGGGAGAAATTGCACTTCTTTTGAGTCAAAAAGGCGGAAACTTCTCTTATTTTGGGGTAAAAATGAAGAAATTTCGCTGTTTTATGGCAAAAAGATATACATTCCCTTTATTATTGGGGAAAAAAGGCAGAAATTCCCCGTATTTTGGAGCAAAATTGCAGAAATTCCCCTAATTTTTGGGCAAAAACGCAGAACTTCCCCTTATTTTGGGGTAAAACTGCAGAAATTTCACTTATTTCGCGGCAAAATGGCAGAAATTCCGTTTATTTTCGGCGAAATAGGCAGAAAATCCCCGTATTTTGGAGCAAAATTGCAGAAATTCACCTAATTTGGGGTAAAACATGCAGTAATTTTCTTTATTTTGGGGCAAAAATGCAGAAATTCCCCTTATTTGGGGGCAAAAGGCAGAAATTTCCTTTATTTTAGGGCAAAATTGCAGAAATTTCCCTTATTTGGGGACAAAAAACAGAAATTCCCTTTCTTTTGTGGCAAAATTGCAGAAAATTCCTTTATTATGGGGAAAAATTGCAGAAATTTCTTTTATTTTAAGGCAAAATTGCAGAAATTTCACTTATTTCAGGAAAAAAGGCAGAAGTTTTCCTTATTTTGGGGCAAAAAGTCAGAACTTCCAAATATTTTGTGGCAAAAATGCAGAAATTCCCTTTATTTTGAGGTAAAAAGGCTGAAATTCCCCTTATTTCGGAAAAAAAAGGCAGAAATTTCCCTTATTTTGGGGCAAAATTGCGGAAATTTCACTTACTTCTGGGAAACAAGTCAGAAATTTTCCTTATTTTGGGGCAAAAAAGACAGAAATTCCCTTTGTATTGGGGGAAAAAGACAGAAATTCCAATTATTAAGAGGCAAAAATGCAGAAATTCTCATTTGGGGGCAAAAGGCAGAAATTTCCCTTATTTTGAGGCAAAATTGCAGAAATTTCACTTACTTCAGGGTAATAAGTCAGAAATTTTCCTTATTTTGGGGCAAAAAAGACATAAATTCCCTTTGTTTTGGGGGAAAAAGACAGAAATTCCACTTATTTTGGAGCAAAAATGAAGAAATTTCCCTTTTTTATGACAAAAAGGTATGCATTCTTCTTATTTTTCGGGCAAAAAGTCAGAAATTCCCTCTGTTTTGAAGCAAAATTGCAGAAATTCCCCTAATTGTGGGGCAAAAAGGCAGAAATTCCCTATATGTTGGGGCAAAAAGACAGAAATTTCACTTATTTTGGGGCAAAACTCAGAAATTCCACTTATTTTGGGGCAAAATTCCAGAAATTTCTCTTATTTTGGGGCGAAATTGCAGAAATTTCACTTATTTTGGGGCAAAATTTCAGAAATTTCACTTATGTCAGTAAAAAAAAGCAGAACTTTTCTTTTTTGGGGCAAAAAGTCAGATATTTCTTTTATTTTGGTACAAAATTGCATAAATTGTTCTTATTTGGGGGCAAAAACGCAGAAATTTCCCATATTTTGGGGAAAAAATGCAGAAATTCCTTTTATTTTGTGGTAAAAAGGCTGAAATTTCTTTTATTTGGGGGCAAAAAGGCAGAAATTTTCCTCATTATGGGGCAAAATTGCAGAAATTTCACTTATTTCAGGGTAATAAGTCAGAAATTTTCCTTATTTTGGGGCAAAAAAGACAGAAATTCCCTTTGTTTTGGGGGAAAAAGACAGAAATTCCACTTATTTAGAGACAAAAAAGCAGAAATTCCCCTTATTTTGGAGCAAAAATGAAGAAATTTTCCTTTTTTATGGCAAAAAGGTATGCATTTTTCTTATTTTCACGCAAAAAGGCAGAAATTCCCCGTATTGGGAGCAAAATTGCAGAAATTCCTTCAATTGTGGGACAAAAAGGCAGAAATTCCCTATTTATTAGGGCAAAAATAGAGAAATTCTCCTTATTTTGTGGCAAAACTCAGATTTTTCACTTATTTTGGGGCAAAATTGCAGAAATTTCACTTATTTCAGAAAAAAAGCAGAAATTTCACTTATTTGGGGGCAAAAAGGCAGAAAAATCTTTTATTTTGGTACAAAATTGCAGAAATTTTTCTTATTTTGGGGCAAAAAGGCAGAAATTTCCCATATTTTGGGGCAAAAATGCGGAAATTCCTCTTATTTTGAGTTAAAAAGGCTGAAATTCCCCTTATTTGGAGGCAAAAAGGCAGAAATTTCCCTTATTTAGGGGCAAAATTGCAGAAATTTCACTTATTTCAGGGTAATAAGTCAGAAATTTTCCTTATTTTGGGGCAAAAAAGACAGAAATTCCCTTTGCTTTGGGGTAAAAAAACAGAAATTCCACTTATTTACAAGCAAAAAAACAGAAATTCCCCTTATTTTGGAGCAAAAATAAAGAAATTTCCCTTTTTTATGGCAAAAAGGTATGCATTCTTCTTATTTTCGGGCAAAAAGGCAGAAATTCCCCGTATTTTGGAGCAAAATTGCAGAAATTCCCCTAATTGTGGGGCAAAAAGGCAGAAATTCCCTATATGTTGGGGCAAAAAGACAGAAATTTTCCTTATTTTAGGGCAACACTCAGAAATTTCACTTATTTTGGGGCAAAATTGCAGAAATGTCACTTACTTCAGGGTAATAAGTCAGAAATTTTCCTTATTTTGGGGCAAAAAAGACATAAATTCCCTTTGTTTTGGGGGAAAAAGACAGAAATTCCACTTATTAAGAGGCAAAATCAGAAATTCCCCTTATTTTGGAGCAAAAATGAAGAAATTTCCCTTTTTTATGGCAAAAAGGTATGCATTCTTCTTATTTTTCGGGCAAAAAGTCAGAAATTCCCTCTGTTTTGGAGCAAAATTGCAGAAATTCCCCTAATTGTGGGGCAAAAAGGCAGAAATTCCCTATATGTTGGGGCAAAAAGACAAAAATTTCACTTATTTTGGGGCAAAACTCAGAAATTCCACTTATTTTGGGGCAAAATTCCAGAAATTTCTCTTATTTTGGGGCGAAATTGCAGAAATTTCACTTATTTTGGGGCAAAATTGCAGAAATTTCACTTATGTCAGTAAAAAAAAGCAGAACTTTTCTTTTTTGGGGCAAAAAGTCAGATATTTCTTTTATTTTGGTACAAAATTGCAGAAATTGTTCTTATTTGGGGGCAAAAACGCAGAAATTTCCCATATTTTGGGGCAAAAATGCAGAAATTCCCCTTATTTTGTGGTAAAAAGGCTGAAATTTCTTTTATTTGGGGGCAAAAAGTCAGAAATTTTCCTCATTTTGGGGCAAAATTGCAGAAATTTCACTTATTTCAGGGTAATAAGTCAGAAATTTTCCTTATTTTGGGGCAAAAAAGACAGAAATTCCCTTTGTTTTGGGGGAAAAAGACAGAAATTCCACTTATTTAGAGACAAAAAAGCAGAAATTCCCCTTATTTTGGAGCAAAAATGAAGAAATTTTCCTTTTTTATGGCAAAAAGGTATGCATTTTTCTTATTTTCAGGCAAAAAGGCAGAAATTCCCCGTATTGGGAGCAAAATTGCAGAAATTCCTTCAATTGTGGGAAAAAAGGCAGAAAATCCCTATTTATTAGGGCAAAAATAGAGAAATTCTCCTTATTTTGTGGCAAAACTCAGAATTTTCAATTATTTTGGGGCAAAATTGCAGAAATTTCACTTATTTCAGAAAAAAAGCAGAAATTTCACTTCTTTTGGGGCAAAAAGGCAGAAATTTCTTTTATTTTGGTACAAAATTGCAGAAATTTTTCTTATTTTGGGGCAAAAAGGCAGAAATTTCCCATATTTTAGGGCAAAAATGAGGAAATTCCTCTTATTTTGAGGTATAAAGGCTGAAAATCCCTTTGAGGGCAAAAAGGCAGAAATTTCCCTTATTTAGGGGCAAAATTGCAGAAATTTCACTTATTTCAGGGTAATAAGTCAGAAATTTTCCTTATTTTGGGGCAAAAAAGACAGAAATTCCCTTTGCTTTGGGGTAAAAAAACAGAAATTCCACTTATTTACAAGCAAAAAAGCAGAAATTTCCCTTATTTTGGAGCAAAAATAAAGAAATTTCCATTTTTTATGGCAAAAAGGTATTCATTCTTCTTATTTTCGGGCAAAAAGGCAGAAAATCCCCGTATTTTGGAGCAAAATTGCAGAAATTCCCCTAATTGTGGGGCAAAAAGGCAGAAATTTTCCTTATTTTGGGGCAACACTCAGAAATTTCACTTACTTTGGGGCAAAATTGCAGAAATTTCACTTATTTCAGAAAAAAAGCAGAAATTTTCTTATTTTGGGGCAAAAAAGCAGAAATTACTATTATTTTGGTACAAAATTGCAGAAATTTTTCTTATTTTGGGAAAAAGGCAGAAATTTCTCATATTTTGGGGCAAAAATGCAGAAATTCTCCTTATTTTAAGGTAAAAATGCTGAACTTCCCCTTATTTGGGGGCAAAAAGGCAGAAATTTCCTTTATTTTGGGGCAAAACTTAGAAATTTCAATTATTTTGGGGCAAAATTGCAGAAATTTCACTTATTTCCGAAAAAAAAGCAGAAATTTTCCAATTTTGGGGCAAAAAGGCAGATATTTCTTTTATTTTGGTACAAAATTGCAGAAATTTTTCTTATTTTGGGGCAAAAAGGCAGACATTTCCCATATTTTGGGGCAAAAACGCAGAATTTCCCCTTATTTTGAGGTAAAAAGGCTGAAATTCCCCTTATTTGGGGGCAAAAAGGCAGAAATTTCCCTTATTTTGGGACAAAATTGCAGAAATTTCACTTATTTCAGAATAATAAGTCAGAAATTATCTTTATTTTGGTGCAAAAATACAGAAATTCCCTTTGTTTTGGGGGAAAAAGACAGAAATTCCACTTATTTAGAGGCAAAAAAGCAGAAATTCCCCTTATTTAGGAGCAAAAATGAAGAAATTTCCCTTTTCGATGGCAAAAAGGTATGCATTCTTCTTATTTTCGGGCAAAAAGACAGAAATTCCCCGTTTTTTGGAGCAAAATTGCAGAAATCCCTCTAATTGTGGTCCAAAAAGGCAGAAATTCCCTATATGTTGGGGCAAAAAGACAGAAATTTCACTTATTTGGGGGCAAAACTCAGAAATTTCACTTATTTTAGGGCAAAATTGCAGAAATTTCACTTATTTCAGAAAAAAAGCAGAAATTTTCTTATTTTGGGGCAAAAAGGCAGAAATTTCTTTAATTTTGGTAGAAAATTGCAGAAATTGTTCTCATTTTGGGTTAAAAAGGCAGAAATTTCCCATATTTTGGGGCAAAAATGCAGAAAATCCTATTATTTTGAGTTTAAAAAGCTGAAATTCCCCTTATTTGGGGACAAAAAGGCAGAAATTTTCCTCATTTTGGGGCAAAATTGCAGAAATTTCACTTATTTCAGGTTAATAATTCAGAAATTTTCCTTATTTTGGGGCAAAAGAGACAGAAATTCCCTTTGTTTTGGGGGAAAAAAACAGAAATTCCACTTATTTAGAGCCAAAAAAGCAGAAATTCCCCTTATTTTAGAGCAAAAATGAAGAAATTTCCCTTGTTTATGGCAAAAAGATATGCATTCTTTTTATTTTCGGGCAAAAAGGCAGAAAATCCCCGTATTTTGGAGCAAAATTGCAGAAATTCCTTTAATTGTGGGGCAAAAAGGCAGAAATTCCCTATATGTTGGGGCAAAAAGACAGAAATTTCACTTATTTTGGGGCAAAACTCAGAAATTTCACTTATTTTAGGGCAAAATTGCAGAAATTTCACTTATTTCAGAAAAAAAGCAGAAATTTTCTTATTTTGGGGCAAAAAGGCAGAAATTTCTTTAATTTTGGTAGAAAATTGCAGAAATTGTTCTCATTTTGGGTCAAAAAGGCAGAAATTTCCCATATTTTGGGGCAAAAATGCAGAAAATCCTATTATTTTGAGTTAAAAAAGCTGAAATTCCCCTTATTTGGGGACAAAAAGGCAGAAATTTTCCTCATTTTGGGGCAAAATTGCAGAAATTTCACTTATTTCAGGTTAATAATTCAGAAATTTTCCTTATTTTGGGGCAAAAGAGACAGAAATTCCCTTTGTTTTGGGGGAAAAAAACAGAAATTCCACTTATTTAGAGCCAAAAAAGCAGAAATTCCCCTTATTTTGGAGCAAAAATGAAGAAATTTCCCTTGTTTATGGCAAAAAGATATGCATTCTTTTTATTTTCGGGCAAAAAGGCAGAAAATCCCCGTATTTTGGAGCAAAATTGCAGAAATTCTTTTAATTGTGGGGCAAAAAGGCAGAAATTCCCTATATATTGGGGCAAAAATACAGAAAATCTCCTTATTTGGGGGCAAAACACAGAATTTTCACTTATTTTAAGGCAAAATTGCAGAAATTTCACTTATTTCAGGAAAAAAGGCAGAAGTTTTCCTTATTTGGGGGCAAAATGTCAGAAATTCCAAATATTTTGTGGCAAAAATGCAGAAATTCCCCTTATTTTGAGGAAAAAAGGCTTAAATTCCCCTTATTTCAGGGAAAAAAGGCAGAAATTTCCCTTATTTTGGGGCAAAATTGCAGAAATTTCACTTACTTCTGGGTAACAAGTCAGAAATTTTCCTTATTTTGGGGCAAAAAAGACAGAAATTCCTTTTGTATTGGAGGAAAAAGACAGAAATTCCACTTATTAAGAGGCAAAAAAGCAGAAATTCCCCTTATTTTGGAGCAAAAATGAAGAAATTATTTTTTATGGCAAAAAGGTATGCATTCTTCTTATTTTCGGGCAAAAAGGCAGAAATTCCCCGTATTTTGGAGCAAAATTGCAGAAATTCCCCTAATTGTGGGGCAAAAAGGCAGAAATTCCCTATATGTTGGGGCAAAAAGACAGAAATTCTTTTTATTATGAGACAAAACTCAGAAATTTCACTTATTTTGGGGCAAAATTGCAGAAATTTCACATATTTTGGGGCAAAATTGCTGAAATTCCCCTTATTTTGAGGTAAAAATTTTGAAATTCCCCTTATTTTGTGGCAAAAAGGCAGAAATTCCTTTTATTTTGGGGCAAAAAGCAGATATTTCCCTTATTTTGGGGAAAAATTTTAGAAATTTAACTTATTTCAGGACAAAAAGTCAGAAATTCTCCTTATTTTTGGGCAAAAAGACAGAAATTCGGTTTATTTTTGGGGGAAATGGAGAAATTGCACTTCTTTTGAGTCAAAAATGCAGAAAATTCCCTTATTTTGGGGTAAAAATGAAAATATTTCCCTTTTTTATGGCAAAAAGATATACATTCCCTTTATTATTGGGGGAAAAAGGCAGAAATTCCCCGTATTTTGGAGCAAAATTGCAGAAATTCCCCTAATTTTTGGGCAAAAACGCAGAACTTCCCCTTATTTTGGGGTAAAACTGCAGAAATTTCACTTATTTCGCGGCAAAATGGCAGAAATTCCGCTTATTATCGGCGAAATAGGAAGAAAATCCTCGTATTTTGGAGCAAAATTGCAGAAATTCACCTAATTTGGGGTAAAACATGCAGTAATTTTCTTTATTTTGGGGCAAAAATGCAGAAATTCCCCTTATTTGGGGGCAAAAGGCAGAAATATCCCTTATTTTAGGGCAAAATTGCAGAAATTTCCCTTATTTGGGGACAAAAAACAGAAATTCCCTTTCTTTTGGGGCAAAATTGCAGAAAATTCCTTTATTATGGGGAAAAATTGCAGAAATTTCTTTTATTTTAAGGCAAAATTGCAGAAATTTCACTTATTTAAGGAAAAAAGGCAGAAGTTTTCCTTATTTTGGGGCAAAAAGGCAGAAATTCCAAATATTTTGTGGCAAAAATGCAGAAATTCCCCTTATTTTGAGGTAAAAAGGCTGAAATTCCCCTTATTTCGGGGAAAAAGGCAGAAATTTCCCTTATTTTGGGGCAAAATTGCAGAAATTTCACTTACTTCTGGGAAACAAGTCAGAAATTTTCCTTATTTTGGGGCAAAAAAGACAGAAATTCCCTTTGTATTGTGGGAAAAAGACAGAAATTCCACTTATTAAGAGGCAAAAATGCAGAAATTCTCTTTATTTGGGGGCAAAAGGCAGAAATTTCCCTTATTTTGGGGCAAAATTGCAGAAATTTCACTTACTTCAGGGGAATAAGTCAGAATTTTTTTTTATTTTGGGGCAAAAAAGACATAAATTCCCTTTATTTTGGGGGAAAAAGACAGAAATTCCACTTATTAAGAGGCAAAAAAGCAGAAATTCCCCTTATTTTGGAGCAAAAATGAAGAAATTTCCCTTTTTTATGGCAAAAAGGTATGCATTCTTCTTATTTTTCGGGCAAAAAGTCAGAAATTCCCTCTATTTTGAAGCAAAATTGCAGAAATTCCCCTAATTGTGGGGCAAAAAGGCAGAAATTCCCTATATGTTGGGGCAAAAAGACAGAAATTTCACTTATTTTGGGGCAAAACTCAGAAATTCCACTTATTTTGGGGCAAAATTCCAGAAATTTCTCTTATTTTGGGGTGAAATTGCAGAAATTTCACTTATTTTGGGGCAAAATTGCAGAAATTTCACTTATGTCAGTAAAAAAAAGCAGAACTTTTCTTTTTTGTGGCAAAAAGTCAGATATTTCTTTTATTTTAGAACAAAATTGCAAAAATTGTTCTTATTTGGGGGCAAAAACGCAGAAATTTCCCATATTTTGGGGCAAAAATGCAGAAATTCCCCTTATTTTGTTGTAAAAAGGCTGAAATTTCTTTTATTTGGGGGCAAAAAGGCAGAAATTTTCCTCATTTTGGGGCAAAATTGCAGAAATTTAACTTATTTCAGGGTAATAAGTCAGAAATTTTTCTTATTTTGGGGCAAAAAAGACAGAAATTCCCTTTGTTTTGGGGGAAAAAGACAGAAATTCCACTTATTTAGAGGCAAAAAAGCAGAATATCCCCTTATTTTGAAGCAAAAATGAAGAAATTTTCCTTTTTTATTGCAAAAAGGTATGCATTTTTCTTATTTTCGGGCAAAAAGGCAGAAATTCCCCGTATTGGGAGCAAAATTGCAGAAATTCTTTCAATTGTGGGACTAAAAGGCAGAAATTCCCTATATATTAGGGCAAAAATAGAGAAATTCTCCTTATTTTGGGGCAAAACTCAGATTTTTCACTTATTTTGGGGCAAAATTGCAGAAATTTCATTATTTCAGAAAAAAAGCAGAAATTTCACTTATTTGGGGGCAAAAAGGCAGAAATTTCTTTTATTTTGGTACAAAATTGCAGAAATTTTTCTTATTTTGGGGCAAAAAGGCAGAAATTTCCCATATTTTGGGGCAAAAATGCAGAAATTCCTCTTATTTTGAGGTATAAAGGCTGAAAATCCCTTTATTTGAGGGCAAAAAGGCAGAAATTTCCCATATTTAGGGACAAAATTGAAGAAATTTCACTTATTTCAGGGTAATAAGTCAGAAATTTTCCTTATTTTGGGGCAAAAAAGACAGAAATTCCCTTTGTTTTGGGGGAAAAAGACAGAAATTCCACTTATTTAGAGGCAAAAAAGCAGAACATCCCCTTATTTTGAAGCAAAAATGAAGAAATTTTCCTTTTTTATGGCAAAAAGGTATGCATTTTTCTTATTTTTGGGCAAAAAGGCAGAAATTCCCCGTATTGGGAGCAAAATTGCAGAAATTCTTTCAATTGTGGGACTAAAAGGCAGAAATTCCCTATATATTAGGGCAAAAATAGAGAAATTCTCCTTATTTTGGGGCAAAACTCAGATTTTTCACTTATTTTGGGGCAAAATTGCAGAAATTTCATTATTTCAGAAAAAAGCAGAAATTTCACATATTTTGGGGCAAAAAGGCAGAAATTTCTTTTATTTTGGTACAAAATTGCAGAAATTTTTCTTATTTTGGGGCAAAAAGGCAGAAATTTCCCATATTTTGGGGCAAAAATGCAGAAATTCCTCTTATTTTGAGGTATAAAGGCTGAAAATCCCTTTATTTGAGGGCAAAAAGGCAGAAATTTCCCTTATTTAGGGACAAAATTGAAGAAATTTCACTTATTTCAGGGTAATAAGTCAGAAATTTTCCTTATTTTGGGGCAAAAAAGACAGAAATTCCCTTTGCTTTGGGGTAAAAAAACAGAAATTCCACTTATTTACAAGCAAAAAAGCAGAAATTCCCCTTATTTTGGAGCAAAAATAAAGAAATTTCCCTTTTTTATGGCAAAAAGGTATGCATTCTTCTTATTTTCGGACAAAAAGGCAGAAATTCCCCGTATTTTGGAGCAAAATTGCAGAAATTCCCCTAATTGTGGGGCAAAAAGGCAGAAATTTCCTATATGTTGGGGCAAAAAGACAGAAATTTTCCTTATTTTGGGGCAACACTCAGAAATTTCACTTATTTTGGGGCAAAATTGCAGAAATTTCACTTACTTCAGGGTAATAAGTCAGAAATTTTCCTTATTTTGGGGCAAAAAATACATAAATTCCCTTTGTTTTGGGGGAAAAAGACAGAAATTCCACTTATTAAGAGGCAAAAAAGCAGAAATTCCCCTTATTTTGGAGCAAAAATGAAGAAATTTCCCTTTTTTATGGCAAAAAGGTATGCATTCTTCTTATTTTTCGGGCAAAAAGTCAGAAATTCCCTCTCTTTTGGAGCAAAATTGCAGAAATTCTCCTAATTGTGGGGCAAAAAGGCAGAAATTCCCTATATGTTGGGGCAAAAAGACAGAAATTTCACTTATTTTGGGGCAAAACTCAGAAATTCAACTTATTTTGGGGCAAAATTCCAGAAATTTCTCTTATTTTGGGGCGAAATTGCAGAAATTTCACTTATTTTGGGGAAAATTGCAGAAATTTCACTTATGTCAGTAAAAAAAAGCAGAACTTTTCTTTTTTGTGGCAAAAAGTCAGATATTTCTTTTATTTTGGTACAAAATTGCAGAAATTGTTCTTATTTGGGGGCAAAAACGCAGAAATTTCCCATATTTTGGGGCAAAAATGCAGAAATTCCCCTTATTTTGTGGTAAAAAGGCTGAAATTTCTTTAATTTGGGGGCAAAAAGGCAGAAATTTTCCTCATTTTGGGGCAAAATTGCAGAAATTTCACTTATTTCAGGGTAATAAGTCAGAAATTTTCCTTATTTTGGGGCAAAAAAGACAGAAATTCCCTTTGTTTTGGGGGAAAAAGACAGAAATTCCACTTATTAAGAGGCAAAAATGCAGAAATTCCCCTTATTTTGGAGCAAAAATGAAGAAATTTTCCTTTTTTATGGCAAAAAGGTATGCATTTTTCTTATTTTCAGGCAAAAAGGCAGAAATTCCCCGTATTG
The DNA here is from genome assembly GCF_963924665.1 of Micromys minutus. Taxonomy (NCBI): domain Eukaryota; kingdom Metazoa; phylum Chordata; class Mammalia; order Rodentia; family Muridae; genus Micromys; species Micromys minutus. The sequence continues at coordinate 228,902 of NW_027667666.1, read as the reverse complement.
GGAGCAAAATTGCAGAAATTCCTTCAATTGTGGGACAAAAAGGCAGAAATTCCCTATATAATAGGGCAAAAATAGAGAAATTCTCCTTATTTTGTGGCAAAACTCAGAATTTTCACTTATTTTGGGGCAAAATTGCAGAAATTTCATTTATTTCAGAAAAAAAGCAGAAATTTCACTTATTTTGGGGCAAAAAGGCAGAAATTTCTTTTATTTTGGTACAAAATTGCAGAAATTTTTCTTATTTTGGGGCAAAAAAGCAGAAATTTCCCATATTTTGGGGCAAAAATGCAGAAATTCCTCTTATTTTGAGGTATAAAGGCTGAAAATCCCTTTATTTGAGGGCAAAAAGGCAGAAATTTCCCTTATTTAGGGGCAAAATTGAAGAAATTTCACTTATTTCAGGGTAATAAGTCAGAAATTTTCCTTTTTTTGGGGCAAAAAAACAGAAATTCCCTTTGCTTTGGGGTAAAAAAACAGAAATTCCACTTATTTACAAGCAAAAAAGCAGAAATTCCCCTTATTTTGGAGCAAAAATAAAGAAATTTCCCTTTTTTATGGCAAAAAGGTATGCATTCTTCTTATTTTCGGACAAAAAGGCAGAAATTCCCCGTATTTTGGAGCAAAATTGCAGAAATTCCCCTAATTGTGGGGCAAAAAGGCAGAAATTCCCTATATGTTGGGGCAAAAACACAGAAATTTTCCTTATTTTGGGGCAACACTCAGAAATTTCACTTATTTTTGGGGCAAAATTGCAGAAATTTCACTTACTTCAGGGTAATAAGTCAGAAATTTTTTCTTATTTTGGGGCAAAAAAGACATAAATTCCCTTTGTTTTGGGGGAAAAAGACAGAAATTCCACTTATTAAGAGGCAAAAAAGCAGAAATTCCCCTTATTTTGGAGCAAAAATGAAGAAATTTCCCTTTTTTATGGCAAAAAGGTATGCATTCTTCTTATTTTTCGGGCAAAAAGTCAGAAATTCCCTCTCTTTTGGAGCAAAATTGCAGAAATTCCCCTAATTGTGGGGCAAAAAGGCAGAAATTCCCTATATGTTGGGGCAAAAAGACAGAAATTTCACTTATTTTGGGGCAAAACTCAGAAATTCCACTTATTTTGGGGCAAAATTCCAGAAATTTCTCTTATTTTGGGGCGAAATTGCAGAAATTTCACTTATTTTGGGGCAAAATTGCAGAAATTTCACTTATGTCAGTAAAAAAAAAGCAGAACTTTTCTTTTTTGTGGCAAAAAGTCAGATATTTCTTTTATTTTGGTACAAAATTGCAGAAATTGTTCTTATTTGGGGGCAAAAACGCAGAAATTTCCCATATTTTGGGGCAAAAATGCAGAAATTCCCCTTATTTTGTGGTAAAAAGGCTGAAATTTCTTTAATTTGGGGGCAAAAAGGCAGAAATTTTCCTCATTTTGGGGCAAAATTGCAGAAATTTCACTTATTTCAGGGTAATAAGTCAGAAATTTTCCTTATTTTGGGGCAAAAAAGACAGAAATTCCCTTTGTTTTGGGGGAAAAAGACAGAAATTCCACTTATTAAGAGGCAAAAATGCAGAAATTCCCCTTATTTTGGAGCAAAAATGAAGAAATTTTCCTTTTTTATGGCAAAAAGGTATGCATTTTTCTTATTTTCGGGCAAAAAGGCAGAAATTCCCCGTATTGGGAGCAAAATTGCAGAAATTCTTTCAATTGTGGGACTAAAAGGCAGAAATTCCCTATATATTAGGGCAAAAATAGAGAAATTCTCCTTATTTTGGGGCAAAACTCAGATTTTTCACTTATTTTGGGGCAAAATTGCAGAAATTTCATTTATTCAGAAAAAAAGCAGAAATTTCACTTATTTTGGGGCAAAAAGGCAGAAATTTCTTTTATTTTGGTACAAAATTGCAGAAATTTTTCTTATTTTGGGGCAAAAAGGCAGAAATTTCCCATATTTTGGGGCAAAAATGCAGAAATTCCTCTTATTTTGAGGTATAAAGGCTGAAAATCCCTTTATTTGAGGGCAAAAAGGCAGAAATTTCCCTTATTTAGGGGCAAAATTGAAGAAATTTCACTTATTTCAGGGTAATAAGTCAGAAATTTTCCTTATTTTGGGGCAAAAAAGACAGAAATTCCCTTTGCTTTGGGGTAAAAAAACAGAAATTCCACTTATTTACAAGCAAAAAAGCAGAAATTCCCCTTATTTTGGAGCAAAAATAAAGAAATTTCCCTTTTTTATGGCAAAAAGGTATGCATTCTTCTTATTTTCGGACAAAAAGGCAGAAATTCCCCGTATTTTGGAGCAAAATTGCAGAAATTTCCCTAATTGTGGGGCAAAAATGCAGAAATTTCCTATATGTTGGGGCAAAAAGACAAATTTTCCTTATTTTGGGGCAACACTCAGAAATTTCACTTATTTTGGGGCAAAATTGCAGAAATTTCACTTACTTCAGGGTAATAAGTCAGAAATTTTCCTTATTTTGGGGCAAAAAATACATAAATTCCCTTTGTTTTGGGGGAAAAAGACAGAAATTCCACTTATTAAGAGGCAAAAAAGCGGAAATTCCCCTTATTTTGGAGCAAAAATGAAGAAATTTCCCTTTTTTATGGCAAAAAGGTATGCATTCTTCTTATTTTTCGGGCAAAAAGTCAGAAATTCCCTCTCTTTTGGAGCAAAATTGCAGAAATTCCCCTAATTGTGGGGCAAAAAGGCAGAAATTCCCTATATGTTGGGGCAAAAAGACAGAAATTCTCCTTATTTTGGGCTAACACTCAGAAATTTCACTTACTTTGGGGCAAAATTGCAGAAATTTCACTTATTTCAGAAAAAAAGCAGAAATTTTCTTATTTTGGGGCAAAAAGGCAGAAATTTCTTTTATTTTGGTACAAAATTGCAAAAATTTTTCTTATTTTGGGAAAAAGGAAGAAATTCCTCATATTTTGGGGCAAAAATGCAGAAATTCCCCTTATTTTAAGGTAAAAATGCTGAACTTCCCCTTATTTGGGGGCAAAAAGGCAGAAATTTCCTTTATTTTGGGGCAAAACTTAGAAATTTCAATTATTTTGGGGCAAAATTGCAGAAATTTCACTTATTTCCGAAAAAAAAGCAGAAATTTTCTAATTTTGGGGTAAAAGGGCAGATATTTCTTTTATTTTGGTACAAAATTGCAGAAATTTTCCTTATTTTGGGGCAAAAAGGCAGACATTTCCCATATTTTGGGGCAAAAACCCAGAAATTCCCCTTATTTTGAGGTAAAAAGGCTGAAATTCCCCTTATTTGGGGGCAAAAAGGCAGAAATTTCCCATATTTTGGGACAAAATTGCAGAAATTTCACTTATTTCAGAATAATAAGTCAGAAATTATCTTTATTTTGGTACAAAAATACAGAAATTCCCTTTGTTTTGGGGGAAAAAGACAGAAATTCCACTTATTTAGAGGCAAAAAAGCAGAAATTCCCCTTATTTAGGAGCAATAATGAAAAAATTTCCCTTTTCGATGGCAAAAAGGTATGCATTCTTCTTATTTTCGGGCAAAAAGACAGAAATTCCCCGTTTTTTGGAGCAAAATTGCAGAAATCCCTCTAATTGTGTGCCAAAAAGGCAGAAATTCCCTATATGTTGGGGCAAAAAGACAGAAATTTCACTTATTTTGGGGCAAAACTCAGAAATTTCACTTATTTTAGGGCAAAATTGCAGAAATTTCACTTATTTCAGAAAAAAAGCAGAAATTTTCTTATTTTGGGGCAAAAAGGCAGAAATTTCTTTAATTTTGGTAGAAAATTGCAGAAATTGTTCTCATTTTGGGTCAAAAAGGCAGAAATTTCCCATATTTTGGGGCAAAAATGCAGAAAATCCTATTATTTTGAGTTAAAAAAGCTGAAATTCCCCTTATTTGGGGACAAAAAGGCAGAAATTTTCCTCATTTTGGGGCAAAAATGAAGAAATTTCCCTTGTTTATGGCAAAAAGATATGCATTCTTTTTATTTTCGGGCAAAAAGGCAGAAAATCCCCATATTTTGGAGCTAAATTACAGAAATTCCTTTAATTGTGGGGCAAAAAAGGAAGAAATTCCCTATATATTGGGGCAAAAATACAGAAATTCTCCTTATTTGGAGGCAAAACACAGAATTTTCACTTATTTTAAAGCAAAATTGCAGAAATTTCACTTATTTCAGGAAAAAAGGCAGAAGTTTTCCTTATTTGGGGGCAAAAACTCAGAAATTCCAAATATTTTGTGGCAAAAATGCAGAAATTCCCCTTATTTTGAGAAAAAAAGGCTTAAATTCCCCTTATTTCGGGGAAAAAAGGCAGAAATTTCCCTTATTTTGGGGCAAAATTGCAGAAATTTCACTTACTTCTGGGTAACAAGTCAGAAATTTTCCTTATTTTGGGGCAAAAAAGACAGAAATTCCCTTTGTATTGGAGGAAAAAGACAGAAATTCCACTTATTAAGAGGCAAAAAAGCAGAAATTCCCCTTATTTTGGAGCAAAAATGAAGAAATTTTTCTTTTTTATGGCAAAAAGGTATGCATTCTTCTTATTTTCGGGCAAAAAGGCAGAAATTCCCCGTATTTTGGAGCAAAATTGCAGAAATTCCCCTAATTGTGGGGCAAAAAGGCAGAAATTCCCTATATGTTGGGGCAAAAAGACAGAAATTCTTTTTATTATGAGACAAAACTCAGAAATTTCACTTATTGTGGGGCAAAATTGCAGAAATTTCACATATTTTGGGGCAAAATTGCTGAAATTCCCCTTATTTTGAGGTAAAAATTTTGAAATTCCCCTTATTTTGTGGCAAAAAGTCAGAAATTCCCCTTATTTTGGGGCAAAAAGCAGACATTTCCCTTATTTTGGGGAAAAATTTTAGAAATTTAACTTATTTCAGGACAAAAAGTCAGAAATTCTCCTTATTTTGGGGCAAAAAGACAGAAATTCGGTTTATTTTTGGGGGAAATGGAGAAATTGCACTTCTTTTGAGTCAAAAAGGCAGAAAATTCCCTTATTTTGGGATAAAAATGAAAAAATTTCCCTTTTTTATGGCTAAAAGATATACATTCCCTTTATTATTGGGGAAAAAAGGCAGAAATTCCCCGTATTTTGGAGCAAAAATGCAGAAATTCCCCTAATTTTTGGGCAAAAACGCAGAACTTCCCCTTATTTTGGGGTAAAACTGCAGAAATTTCACTTATTTCGCGGCAAAATGGCAGAAATTCCGTTTATTTTCGGCGAAATAGGAAGAAAATCCTCGTATTTTGGAGCAAAATTGCAGAAATTCACCTAATTTAGAGTAAAACAGGCAGTAATTTTCTTTATTTTGGGGCAAAAATGCAGAAATTCCCCTTATTTGGGGGCAAAAGGCAGAAATTTCCCTTATTTTAGGGCAAAATTGCAGAAATTTCCCTTATTTGGGGACAAAAAACAGAAATTCCCTTTCTTTTGGGGCAAAATTGCAGAAAATTCCTTTATTATGGGGAAAAATTGCAAAAATTTCTTTTATTTTAAGGCAAAATTGGAGAAATTTCACTTATTTCAGGAAAAAAGGCAGAAGTTTTCCTTATTTTAGGGCAAAAAGGCAGAAATTCCAAATATTTTGTGGCAAAAATGCAGAAATTCCCCTTATTTTGAGGTAAAAAGGCTGAAATTCCTCTTATTTCGGGGAAAAAGGCAGAAATTTCCCTTATTTTGGGGCAAAATTGCAGAAATTTCACTTACTTCTGGGAAACAAGTCAGAAATTTTCCTTATTTTGGGGCAAAAAAGACAGAAATTCCCTTTGTATTGGGAGAAAAAGACAGAAATTCCACTTATTAAGAGGCAAAAATGCAGAAATTCTTTTTATTTGGGGGCAAAAGGCAGAAATTTCCCTTATTTTGGGGCAAAATTGCAGAAATTTCACTTACTTCAGGGTAATAAATTAAAAAATTTTTTATTTTGGGGCAAAAAAGACATAAATTCCTTTTATTTTGGGGGAAAAAGACAGAAATTCCACTAAGAGGCAAAAAAGCAGAAATTCCTCTTATTTTGGAGCAAAAATGAAGAAATTTCCCTTTTTTATGGCAAAAAGGTATGCATTCTTCTTATTTTTCGGGCAAAAAGTCAGAAATTCCCTATGTTTTGGAGCAAAATTGCAGAAATTCCCCTAATTGTGGGGCAAAAAGGCAGAAATTCCCTATATGTTGGGGCAAAAAGACAGAAATTTCACTTATTTTGGGGAAAAACTCAGAAATTCCACTTATTTTGGGGCAAAATTCCAGAAATTTCTCTTATTTTGGGGCGAAATTGCAGAAATTTCACTTATTTTGGGGCAAAATTGCAAAATTTCACTTATGTCAGTAAAAAAAAGAAGAACTTTTCTTTTTTGGGGCAAAAAGTCAGATATTTCTTTTATTTTGGTACAAAATTGCAGAAATTGTTCTTATTTTGGGGCAAAAACTCAGAAATTTCTTTTATTTGGGGGCAAAAAGGCAGAAATTTTCCTCATTTTGGGGCAAAATTGCAGAAATTTCACTTATTTCAGGGTAATAAGTCAGAAATTTTTCTTATTTTGGGGCAAAAAAGACAGAAATTCCCTTTGCTTTGGGGTAAAAAAACAGAAATTCCACTTATTTACAAGCAAAAAAGCAGAAATTTCCCTTATTTTGGAGCAAAAATAAAGAAATTTCCCTTTTTTATGGCAAAAATGTATGCATTCTTCTTATTTTCGGGCAAAAAGGCAGAAATTCCCTGTATTTTGGAGCAAAATTGCAGAAATTCCCCTAATTGTGGGGCAAAAAGGCAGAAATTCCCTATATGTTGGGGCAAAAAGACAGAAATTCTCCTTATTTTGGGGCAACACTCAGAAATTTCACTTATTTTGGGGCAAAATTGCAGAAATTTCACTTATTTCAGAAAAAAAGCAGAAATTTTCTTATTTTGGGGCAAAAAGGCAGAAATTTCTTTTATTTTGTTACAAAATTGCAGAAATTTTTCTTATTTTGGGAAAAAGGCAGAAATTTCTCATATTTTGGGGCAAAAATGCAGAAATTCCCCTTATTTTAAAGTAAAAATGCTGAACTTCCCCTTATTTGGGGGCAAAAAGGCAGAAATTTCCTTTATTTTGGGGCAAAACTTAGAAATTTCAATTATTTTGGGGCAAAATTGCAGAAATTTCACTTATTTCTGAAAAAAAAGCAGAAATTTTCTAATTTTGGGGCAAAAAGGCAGATATTTCTTTTATTTTGGTACAAAACTGCAGAAATTTTCCTTATTTTGGGGCAAGAAGGCAGACATTTCCCATATTTTGGGGCAAAAATGCAGAAATTCCCCTTATTTTGAGGTAAAAATGCTGAAATTCCCCTTATTTGGGGGCAAAAAGGCAGAAATTTCCCTTATTTTGGGGCAAAATTGCAGAAATTTCACTTATTTCAGAATAATAAGTCAGAAATTATCTTTATTTTGGTTCAAAAATACAGAAATTCCCTTTGTTTTGGGGGAAAAAGACAGAAATTCCACTTATTTAGAGGCAAAAAAGCAGAAATTCCCCTTATTTTGGAGCAAAAATGAAGAAATTTTTCTTTTCGAAGGCAAAAAGGTATGCATTCTTCTTATTTTCGGGCAAAAAGACAGAAATTCCCCGTTTTTTGGAGCAAAATTGCAGAAATCCCCCTAATTGTGGGCCAAAAAGGCAGAAATTCCCTATATGTTGGGGCAAAAAGACAGAAATTCTCCTTATTTTGGGGCAAAACTCAGAAATTTCACTTATTTTAGGGCAAAATTGCAGAAATTTCACTTATTTCAGAAAAAAGCAGAAATTTTCTCATATTGGGGCAAAAAGGCAGAAATTTCTCTCATTTTGGGGCAAAATTGCAGAAATTTCACTTATTTCAGGGTAATAAGTCAGAAATTTTCCTTATTTTGGGGCAAAAAAGACAGAAATTCCCTTTGTTTTGGGGGAAAAAGACAGAAATTCCACTTATTTAGAGGCAAAAAAGCAGAAATTTTTTTTATTTTGGAGCAAAAATGAAGAAATTTTCCTTTTTTATGGCAAAAAGGTATGCATTTTTCTTATTTTCAGGCAAAAAGGCAGAAATTCCCTGTATTGGGAGCAAAATTGCAGAAATTCCTTCAATTGTGGGACTAAAAGGCAGAAATTTCCTATATATTAGGGCAAAAATAGAGAAATTCTCCTTATTTTGGGGCAAAACTCAGAATTTTCACTTATTTTGGGGCAAAATTGCAGAAATTTCACTTATTTCAGAAAAAAAGCAGAAATTTCACTTATTTTGGGGCAAAAAGGCAGAAATATCTTTTATTTTGGTACAAAATTGCAGAAATTTTTCTTATTTTGGGGCAAAAAGGCAGAAATTTCCCATATTTTGGGGCAAAAATGCAGAAATTCCTCTTATTTTGAGGTATAAAGGCTGAAATTCCCTATATTTGAGGGCAAAAAGGCAGAAATTTCCCTTATTTAGGGGCAAAATTGCAGAAATTTCACTTATTTCAGGGTAATAAGTCAGAAATTTTCCTTATTTTGGGGCAAAAAAGACAGAAATTCCCTTTGCTTTGGGGTAAAAAAACAGAAATTCCACTTATTTACAAGCAAAAAAGCAGAAATTTCCCTTATTTTGGAGCAAAAATAAAGAAATTTCCCTTTTTTATGGCAAAAATGTATGCATTCTTTTTATTTTCGGGCAAAAAGGCAGAAAATCCCCGTATTTTGGAGCAAAATTGCAGAAATTTCACATATTTTAGGGCAAAATTGCAGAAATTTCACTTATTTCAGAAAAAAGCAGAAATTTCACTTATTTTGGGGCAAAAAGGCAGAAATTTCTTTTATTTTGGTACAAAATTGCAGAATTTGTTCTTATTTTGGGGCAAAAAGGCAGAAATTTCCCATATTTTGGGGCAAAAATGCAGAAATTCCCCTTATTTTGAGGTAAAAAGGCTGAAATTCCCTTTATTTGGGGGCAAAAAGGCAGAAATTTCCCTTATTTAGGGGCAAAATAGCAGAAATTTCACTTATTTCAGGGTAATAAGTCAGAAATTTTCCTTATTTTGGGGCAAAAAAGTCAGAAATTCCATTTGTTTTGGAGGAAAAAAACAGAAATTCCACTTATTTAGAGGCAAAAAAGCAGAAATTCCTCTTATTTTGGAGCAAAAATGAAGAAATTTCCCTTTTTTTGGCAAAAAGGTATGCATTCTTCTTGTTTTCGGGCAAACAGGCAGAAATTCCCCGTATTTTGGAGCAAAATTGAAGAAATTCCCCTAATTGTAGGGCAAAAATGCCGAAATTCTTTATATGTTGGGGCAAAAAGACAGAAATTCTCCTTATTTTGGGGCAAAACTCAGAAATTTCCCTTATTTTGGGGCAAAATTGCAGAAATTTCACATATTTTGGGGCAAAATTGCATAAATTTCACTTATTTCAGAAAAAAAAGCAGAAATTTTCTTTTTTGGGGCAAAAAGTCAGAAATTTCTTTTATTTAGGTACAAAATTGCAGAATTTGTTCTTATTTTGGGGCAAAAGGGCAGAAATTTCCCATATTTTGGGGCAAAAATGCAGAAATTTTTCTTACTTTAAGGTAAAAAGGCTGATATTTTCTTATTTGTGGTAAAAAGGCAGAAATTTCCCTCATTTTGGGGAAAAATTGCAGAAATTTCTCTTATTTCAGGGTAATAAGTCAGAAATTTTCCTTATTTTGGGGCTAAAAAGACAGGAATTCCCTTTGTTTTGGGGGAAATAGACAGAAATTCCACTTATTTAGAGGCAGAAAAGCAGAAATTCCCCTTATTTTGGAGCAAAAATGAAGAAATTTTCCTTTTTTATGGCAAAAAGGTATGCATTTTTCTTATTTTCAGGCAAAAAGGCAGAAATTCCCCATATTGGGAGCAAAATTGCAGAAATTCCTTCAATTGTGGTACAAAAAGGCAGAAATTCCCTATATATTAGGGTAAAAATAGAGAAATTCTCCTTATTTTGGGGCAAAACTCAGAATTTTCACTTATTTTGGGGCAAAATTGCAGAAATTTCACTTATTTCAGAAAAAAAGCAGAAATTTCACTTATTTTGGGGAAAAAGGCAGAAATTTCTTCTATTTTGGAACAAAATTGCAGAAATTTTTCTTATTTTGGGGCAAAATGGCAGAAATTTCCCATATTTTAAGGCAAAAATGCAGAAATTCCTCTTATTTTGAGGTATAAAGGCTGAAATTCCCTTTATTTGAGGGCAAAAAGGCAGAAATTTCTTTTATTTTGGTACAAAATTGCAGAAATTTTTCTTATTTTGGGAAAAAGGCAGAAATTTCTCATATTTTGGGGCAAAAATGCAGAAATTCCCCTTATTTTAAGGTAAAAATGCTGAACTTCCCCTTATTTGGTGGCAAAAAGGCAGAAATTTCCTTTATTTTGGGGCAAAACTTAGAAATTTCAATTATTTTGGGGCAAAATTGCAGAAATTTCACTTATTTCCGAAAAAAAAAAGCAGAAATTTTCTAATTTTGGGGCAAAAAGGCAGATATTTCTTTTATTTTGGTACAAAATTGCAGAAATTTTCCTTATTTTGGGGCAAAAAGGCAGACATTTCCCATATTTTGGGGCAAAAATGCAGAAATTCCCCTTATTTTGAGGTAAAAAGGCTGAAATTCCCCTTATTTGGGGGCAAAAAGGCAGAAATTTCCCTTATTTTGGGGCAAAATTGCAGAAATTTCACTTAATTCAGAATAATAAGTCAGAAATTATCTTTATTTTGGTGCAAAAATACAGAAATTCCCTTTGTATTAGGGTAAAAAGACAGAAATTCCACTTATTTAGAGGCAAAAAAAGCAGAAATTCCCCTTATTTTGGAGCAAAAATGAAGAAATTTCCCTTTTTGATGGCAAAAAGGTATGCATTCTTTTATTTTCGGGCAAAAAGACAGAAATTTTTCGTTTTTTGGAGCAAAATTGCAGAAATCCCCCTAATTGTGGGCCAAAAGGCAGAAATTCCCTATATGTTGGGGCAAAAAGACAGAAATTCTCCTTATTTTGGGGCAAAACTCAGAAATTTCACTTATTTTAGGGCAAAATTGCAGAAATTTAACTTATTTCAGAAAAAAAGCAGAAATTTTCTCATTTTGGGGCAAAAAGGCAGAAATTTCTTTAATTTTGGTAGAAAATTGCAGAAATTGTTCTCATTTTGGGTCAAAAAGGCAGAAATTTCCCATATTTTGAGGCAAAAATGCAAAAAATCCTATTATTTTGAGTTAAAAAGGCTGAAATTCCCCTTATTTGGGGACAAAAAGGCAGAAATTTTCCTCATATTGGGGCAAAATTGCAGAAATTTCACTTCTTTCAGGGTAATAAGTCAGAAATTTTCTTTATTTTGGGGCAAAAAAAAAGAAATTCCCTTTGTTTTGGGGGAAAAAAACAGAAATTCCACTTATTTAGAGCCAAAAAAGCAGAAATTCCCCTTATTTTGGAGAAAATGAAGAAATTTCCCTTTTTTATGGCAAAAAGATATGCATTCTTTTTATTTTCAGGCAAAAAGGCAGAAAATCCCCGTATTTTACAGCAAAATTGCAGAAATTCCTTTAATTGTGTGGCAAAAGGCAGAAATTCCCTATATATTGGGACAAAAATACAGAAATTCTCCTTATTTGGGAGCAAAACTCAGAATTTTCACTTATTTTGGGGCAAAATTGCAGAAATTTCACTTATTTCAGAAAAAAAAGCAGAAATTTTTTTGTTTTGGGGCAAAAAAAGCAGAAATTTCCAATATTTTGGGGCAAAAATGCAGAAATTCTTCTTATTTTGAGGTAAAAAGGCTGAAATTCCCCTTCTTTAGGGGCAAAAATGCAGAAATTTCCCTTATTTTGGGGCAAAATTTCAGAAATTTCATTTATTTCAGGGTAATAAGTCAGAAATTTTCTTAATTTTGGGGCAAAAAATACAGAAATTCCCTTTGTTTTGGGAGAAAAATACAAAAATTCCACTTATTTAGAGGCAAAAAAGCAGAAATTCCCCTTATTTTGGAGCAAAAATGAAGAAATTTACTTTTTATGGCAAAAAGGTATGCATTCTTCTTATTTTTGGGCAAAAACGCAGAAATTCCCCGTATTTTGGAGCAAAATTGCAGAAATTCCCCTAATTGTTGGGCAAAAAGGCAGAAATTGCCTATATGTTGGGGAAAAAAGACAGAAATTCCACTTATTTTGGGGCAAAACTCAGAAATTCCACTTATTTTGGGGAAAAATTCAGGAAATTTCCCTTATTTTGGGGCAAAATTGCAGAAATTTCACTTATTTTGGGGCAAAATTGCAGAAACTTCACTTATTTTGGGGCAAAATTTCAGAAATTTCATTTATTTCAGGGTAATAAGTCAGAAATTTTCTTAATTTTGGGGCAAAAAAGACAGAAATTCCCTTTGTTTTGGGAGAAAAAGACAAAAATTTCACTTATTTAGAGGCAAAAAAGCAGAAATTCCCCTTATTTTATAGCAAAAATGAAGAAATTTCCCTTTTTTATGGCAAAAACGTATGCATTCTTCTTATTTTCGGGCAAAAAGGCAGAAATTCCTTGTATTTTGGAGCAAAATTGCAGAAATTCCCCTAATTGTGGGGCAAAAAGGCAGAAATTCCCTATATGTTGGGGCAAAAAGACAGAAATTCTTCTTATTTTGGGGCAAAACTCAGAAATTTCCCTTATTTTGGGGCAAAATTGCAGAAATTTCACATATTTGGGGGCAAAATTGCAGAAATTTCACTTATTTCAGAAAAAAAGCAGAAATTTCACTTATTTTGGGGCAAAAAGGCAGAAATTTTTTTTATTTTGGTACAAAATTGCAGAATTTGTTCTTATTTTGGGGCAAAAAGGCAGAAATTTTCCATATTTTGGGGCAAAAATGCAGAAATTCCCCTTATTTTGAGGTAAAAAGGCTGAAATTCCCTTTATTTGGGGGCAAAAAGGCAGAAATTTCCCTTATTTAGGGGCAAAATAGCAGAAATTACACTTATTTCAGGGTAATAAGTCAGAAATTTTCCTTATTTTGGGGCAAAAAAGACAGAAATTCCATTTGTTTTGGGGGAAAAAAACAGAAATTCCACTTATTTAGAGGCAAAAGAGCAGAAATTCCTCTTATTTTGGAGCAAAAATGAAGAAATTTCCCTTTTTTATGGCAAAAAGGTATGCATTCTTCTTGTTTTCGGGCAAACAGGCAGAAATTCCCCGTATTTTGGAGCAAAATTTAAGAAACTCCCTAATTGTGGAGCAAAAAGGCCGAAATTCTTTATATGTTGGGGCAAAAAGACAGAAATTCTCCTTATTTTGGGGCAAAACTCAGAAATTTCCCTTATTTTGGGGCAAAATTGCAGAAATTTCACATATTTTGGGGAAAAATTGCATAAATTTCACTTATTTCAGAAAAAAAAGCAGAAATTTTCTTTTTTGGGGCAAAAAGTCAGAAATTTCTTTTATTTAGGTACAAAATTGCAGAATTTGTTCTTATTTTGGGGCAAAAGGGCAGAAATTTCCCATATTTTGGGGCAAAAATGCAGAAATTTCCCTTATTTTAAGGTAAAAAGGCTGATATTTTCTTATTTTGGGGCAAAAAGGCAGAATTTTCCCTCATTTTGGGGAAAAATTGCCGAAATTTCACTTATTTCAGGGTAATAAGTCAGAAATTTTTCTTATTTTTGGGCTAAAAAGACAGGAATTCCCTTTGTTTTGGGGGAAATAGACAGAAATTCCACTTATTTAGAGGCAGAAAAGCAGAAATTCCCCTTATTTTGGAGCAAAAATGAAGAAATTTTCCTTTTTTATGGCAAAAAGGTATGCATTTTTCTTATTTTCGGGAAAAAAGGCAGAAATTCCTTGTATTTTGAGCAAAATGGCAGAAATTACTTTAATTGTGGGACAAAAAGGCAGAAATTCCCTATACATTAGGGCAAAAATACAGAAATTCTCTTTATTTTGGGGCAAAACTCAGAATTTTCACTTATTTTGGTTCAATATTGCAGAAATTTCACTTATTTCAGTAAAAAAAGCAGAAATTTCACTTATTTTGGGGCAAAAAGGCAGAAATTTCTTTCATTTTGGTACAAAATTGCAGAAATTTTTCTTATTTTGGGGCAAAAAGGCAGAAATTTCCCATATTTTGGAACAAAAATGAAGAAATTCCCCTTATTTTGAGGTAAAAAGGCTGAAATTCCCTTTATTTGTGGGCAAAAAGGCAGAAATTTCCCTTATTTAGGGGCAAAATTGCAGAAATTTCACTTATTTCAGGGTAATAAGTCAGAAATTTTCCTTATTTTGGGGCAAAAAAGACAGAAATTCCCTTCGTTTTGGGGGAAAAAAACAGAAATTCCACTTATTTACAAGCAAAAAAGCAGAAATTCTCCTTATTTTGGAGCAAAAATAAAGAAATTTCCCTTTTTTAAGGCAAAAAGGTATGCATTCTTCTTGTTTTCGGGCAAAAAGGCAGAAATTCCCCGTTTTTTGGAGCAAAATTGCAGAAATTTCCCTTATTGTGGGGCAAAAAGGCAGAAATGCCCTATATGTTGGGGCAAAAAGACAGAAATTCTCCTTATTTTGGGGCAAAACTCAGAAATTTCACTTATTTTGGGGCAAAATTGCAGAAATTTCACTTATTTCAGAAAAAAAAACAGAAATTTTCTTATTTTGGGGCAAAAAGGCAGAAATTTCTTTTATTTTGGTACAAAATTGCAGAAATTTTTCTTATTATGGGCAATAAGGCAGAAATTTCCCATATTTTGGGGCAAAAATGCAGAAATTCCTCTTAGTTTGAAGTAAAAATGCTAAAATTCCCCTTATTTGTGGGCAAAAAGGCAGAAATTCCCCTTATTTTGGGGCAAAACTCAGAAATTTCAATTATTTTGGAGCAAAATTGCAGAAAATTCACTTATTTCAGGGTAATAAGTCTGAAATTTTCCTTATTTTGGGGCAAAAAAGACAAAAATTCCCTTTGTTTTGGGGGAAAAAGACAGAAATTCCACTTATTTAGAGGCAAAAAATCAGAAATTCCCCTTATTTTGGAGCAAAAATGAAGAAATTTCCCTTTTTTATGGCAAAAAGGTATGCATCTTCTTATTTTCGGGCAAAAAGGCAGAAATTCCCTGTATTTTGACGCAAAATTGCAGAAATTCCCCTAATTGTGGGGCAAAAAGAAAGAAATTCCCTATATGTTAGGGCAAAGAGACAGAAATTCTCCTCATTTTGGGGAAAAACTCAGAAATTCCACTTATTTTGGGGCAAAATTTCAGAAATTTCCCTTATTTTGGGCCAAATTTCAGAAATTTCACTTATTTTGGGACAAAATTGCAGAAATTTCACTTATTTTGGGGCAAAATTGCAGAAATTTCACTTATTTCAGGAAAAAAGGCAGAAGTTTTCCTTATTTTGGAGCAAAAAGGCAGAAATTCTAAATATTTTGTAGCAAAAATGCAGAAATTCCCCTTATTTTGAGGTAAAAAGGCTGAAATTCCCCTTATTTGGGCGCAAAAAGGCAGAAATTTCCCTTCTTTTGGGGCAAAATTGCAGAAATTTCACTTACTTCAGGGTAATAAGTCAGAAAATTTCCTTATTTTGGAGCAAAAAAGACGGAAATTCCCTTTGTTTTGGGGGAAAAAGACAGAAATTCCAATTATTAAGAGGCAAAAAAAGCAGGAGTTCCCCTTATTTTGGAGCAAAAATGAAGAAATTTCCCTTTTTTATGGCAAAAAGTTATGCATTCTTCTTGTTTTCAGGCAAAAAGGCAGAAACTCCCCGTATTTTCGAGCAAAATTGCAGATATTCCCATAATTGTGGGGCAAAAAGGCAGAAATTCCCTATATGTTGGGTCAAAATAACAGAAATTCTCCTTATTTTGGGGCAAAACTCAGAAATTCCACTTATTTTGGGGCAAAATTCGAGAAATTTCCCTTATTTTGGGGCAAAACTCAGAATTTTCATTTATTTTGGGGCAAAATTGCAGAAATTTGACTTATTTCAGAAAAAAAGCAGAAATTTCACTTATTTTTGGGCAAAAAGGCAGAAATTTCTTTTATTTTGGTACAAAATTGCAGAAATTTTTCTTATTTTGGGGCAAAAGGGCAGAAATTTCCCATATTTTGGAACAAAAATGAAGAAATTCCCCTTATTTTGAGGTAAAAAGGCTGAAATTTCCTTTATTTGTGGGCAAAAAGGCAGAAATTTCCCTTATTTAGGGGCAAAATTGCAGAAATTTCACTTATTTCAGGGTAATAAGTCAGAAATTTTCCTTATTTTGGGGCAAAAAAGACAGAAATTCCCTTCGTTTTGGGGGAAAAAAAACAGAAATTCCACTTATTTACAAGCAAAAAAGCAGAAATTTTCCTTATTTTGGAGCAAAAATAAAGAAATTTCCCTTTTTTAAGGCAAAAAGGTATGCATTCTTCTTGTTTTCGGGCAAAAAGGCAGAAATTCCTCGTTTTTTGGAGCAAAATTGCAGAAATTTCCCTTATTGTGGGGCAAAAAGGCAGAAATGCCCTATATGTTGGGGCAAAAAGACAGAAATTCTCCTTATTTTGGGGCAAAACTCAGAAATTTCACTTATTTTGGGGCAAAATTGCAGAAATTTCACTTATTTCAGAAAAAAAACAGAAATTTTCTTATTTTGGGGCAAAAAGGCAGAAATTTCTTTTATTTTGGTACAAAATTGCAGAAATTTTTCTTATTATGGGCAATAAGGCAGAAATTTCCCATATTTTGGGGCAAAAATGCAGAAATTCCTCTTATTTTGAAGTAAAAATGCTGAAATTCCCCTTATTTGGGGGCAAAAAGGCAGAAATTCCCCTTATTTTCGGGCAAAACTCAGAAATTTCAATTATTTTGGAGCAAAATTGCAGAAATTTCACTTATTTCAGGGTAATAAGTCAGAAATTTTCCTTATTTTGGGGCAAAAAAGACAGAAATTCCCTTCGTTTTGGGGAAAAAAAAACAGAAATTCCACTTATTTACAAGCAAAAAAGCAGAAATTCTCCTTATTTTGGAGCAAAAATAAAGAAATTTCCCTTTTTTAAGGCAAAAAGGTATGCATTCTTCTTGTTTTCGGGCAAAAAGGCAGAAATTCCTCGTTTTTTGGAGCAAAATTGCAGAAATTTCCCTTATTGTGGGGCAAAAAGGCAGAAATGCCCTATATGTTGGGGCAAAAAGACAGAAATTCTCCTTATTTTGGGGCAAAACTCAGAAATTTCACTTATTTTGGGGCAAAATTGCAGAAATTTCACTTATTTCAGAAAAAAAGCAGAAATTTCACTTATTTTGGGGCAAAAAAGCAGAAATTTTTTTTATTTTGGTACAAAATTGCAGAATTTGTTCTTATTTTGGGGCAAAAAGGCAGAAATTTTCCATATTTTGGGGCAAAAAAGACAGAAATTCCCTTCGTTTTGGGGGAAAAAAACAGAAATTCCACTTATTTACAAGCAAAAAAGCAGAAATTCTCCTTATTTTGGAGCAAAAATAAAGAAATTTCCCTTTTTTAAGGCAAAAAGGTATGCATTCTTCTTGTTTTCGGGCAAAAAGGCAGAAATTCCCCGTTTTTTGGAGCAAAATTGCAGAAATTTCCCTTATTGTGGGGCAAAAAGGCAGAAATGCCCTATATGTTGGGTCAAAATAACAGAAATTCTCCTTATTTTGGGGCAAAACTCAGAAATTCCACTTATTTTGGGGCAAAATTCGAGAAATTTCCCTTATTTTGGGGCAAAACTCAGAATTTTCATTTATTTTGGGGCAAAATTGCAGAAATTTCACTTATTTCAGAAAAAAAGCAGAAATTTCACTTATTTTTGGGCAAAAAGGCAGAAATTTCTTTTATTTTAGTACAAAATTGCAGAAATTTTTCTTATTTTGGGGCAAAAGGGCACAAATTTCCCATATTTTGGGGCAAAAATGCAGAAATTTCCCTTATTTTAAGGTAAAAAGGCTGATATTTTCTTATTTGGGGGCAAAAAGGCAGAATTTTCCCTCATTTTGGGGAAAAATTGCAGAAATTTCACTTATTTCAGGGTAATAAGTCAGAAATTTTTCTTATTTTTGGGCTAAAAAGACAGGAATTCCCTTTGTTTTGGGGGAAATAGACAGAAATTCCACTTATTTAGAGGCAGAAAAGCAGAAATTCCCCTTATTTTTGAGCAAAAATGAAGAAATTTTCCTTTTTTATGGCAAAAAGGTATGCATTTTTCTTATTTTCGGGCAAAAAGGCAGAAATTCCCCGTATTTTGAGCAAAATTGCAGAAATTCCTTTAATTGTGGGACAAAAAGGCAGAAATTCCCTATACATTAGGGCAAAAATACAGAAATTCTCCTTATTTTGGGGCAAAACTCAGAATTTTCACTTATTTTGGTTCAAAATTGAAGAAATTTCACTTATTTCAGTAAAAAAAGCAGAAATTTCACTTATTTTGGGGCAAAAAGGCAGAAATTTCTTTCATTTTGGTACAAAATTGCAGAAATTTTTCTTATTTTGGGGCAAAAAGGCAGAAATTTCCCATATTTTGGAACAAAAATGAAGAAATTCCCCTTATTTTGAGGTAAAAAGGCTGAAATTCCCTTTATTTGTGGGCAAAAAGGCAGAAATTTCCCTTATTTAGGGGCAAAATTGCAGAAATTTCACTTATTTCAGGGTAATAAGTCAGAAATTTTCCTTATTTTGGGGCAAAAAAGACAGAAATTCCCTTCGTTTTGGGGGAAAAAAACAGAAATTCCACTTATTTACAAGCAAAAAAGCAGAAATTCTCCTTATTTTGGAGCAAAAATAAAGAAATTTCCCTTTTTTAAGGCAAAAAGGTATGCATTCTTCTTGTTTTCGGGCAAAAAGGCAGAAATTCCTCGTTTTTTGGAGCAAAATTGCAGAAATTTCCCTTATTGTGGGGCAAAAAGGCAGAAATGCCCTATATGTTGGGGCAAAAAGACAGAAATTCTCCTTATTTTGGGGCAAAACTCAGAAATTTCACTTATTTTGGGGCAAAATTGCAGAAATTTCACTTATTTCAGAAAAAAAGCAGAAATTTCACTTATTTTGGGGCAAAAAGGCAGAAATTTTTTTTATTTTGGTACAAAATTGCAGAATTTGTTCTTATTTTGGGGCAAAAAGGCAGAAATTTTCCATATTTTGGGGCAAAAAAGACAGAAATTCCCTTCGTTTTGGGGGGAAAAAAACAGAAATTCCACTTATTTACAAGCAAAAAAGCAGAAATTCTCCTTATTTTGGAGCAAAAATAAAGAAATTTCCCTTTTTTAAGGCAAAAAGGTATGCATTCTTCTTGTTTTCGGGCAAAAAGGCAGAAATTCCCCGTTTTTTGGAGCAAAATTGCAGAAATTTCCCTTATTGTGGGGCAAAAAGGCAGAAATGCCCTATATGTTGGGGCAAAAAGACAGAAATTCTCCTTATTTTGGGGCAAAACTCAGAAATTTCACTTATTTTGGGGCAAAATTGCAGAAATTTCACTTATTTCAGAAAAAAAACAGAAATTTTCTTATTTTGGGGCAAAAAGGCAAAAATTTCTTTTATTTTGGTACAAAATTGCAGAAATTTTTCTTATTATGGGCAGTAAGGCAGAAATTTCCCATATTTTGGGGCAAAAATGCAGAAATTCCTCTTATTTTGAAGTAAAAATGCTGAAATTCCCCTTATTTGGGGGCAAAAAGGCAGAAATTCCCCTAATTTTGGGGCAAAACTCAGAAATTTCAATTATTTTGGAGCAAAATTGCAGAAATTTCACTTATTTCAGAAAAAAAGCAGAAATTTCACTTATTTTGGGGCAAAAAGGCAGAAATTTTTTTTATTTTGTTACAAAATTGCAGAATTTGTTCTTATTTTGGGGCAAAAAGGCAGAAATTTTCCATATTTTGGGGCAAAAATGCAGAAATTCCCCTTATTTTGAGGTAAAAAGGCTGAAATTCCCTTTATTTGGGGGCAAAAAGGCAGAAATTTTCCTTATTTAGGGGCAAAATAGCAGAAATTTCACTTATTTCAGGGTAATAAGTCAGAAATTTTCCTTATTTTGGGGCAAAAAAGACAGAAATTCCATTTGTTTTGGGGGAAAAAACAGAAATTCCACTTATTTAGAGGCAAAAGAGCAGAAATTCCTCTTATTTTGGAGCAAAAATGAAGAAATTTCCCTTTTTTATGGCAAAAAGGTATGCATTCTTCTTGTTTTCGGGCAAACAGGCAGAAATTCCCCGTATTTTGGAGCAAAATTTAAGAAACTCCCCTAATTGTGGGGCAAAAAGGCCGAAATTCTTTATATGTTGGGGCAAAAAGACAGAAATTCTCCTTATTTTGGGGCAAAACTCAGAAATTTCCCTTATTTTGGGGCAAAATTGCAGAAATTTCACATATTTTGGGGCAAAATTGCATAAATTTCACTTATTTCAGAAAAAAAAGCAGAAATTTTCTTTTTTGAGGCAAAAAGTCAGAAATTTCTTTTATTTAGGTACAAAATTGCAGAATTTGTTCTTATTTTGGGGCAAAAGGGCAGAAATTTCCCATATTTTGGGGCAAAAATGCAGAAATTTCCCTTATTTTAAGGTAAAAAGGCTGATATTTTCTTATTTGGGGGCAAAAAGGCAGAATTTTCCCTCATTTTGGGGAAAAATTGCCGAAATGTCACTTATTTCAGGGTAATAAGTCAGAAATTTTTCTTATTTTTGGGCAAAAAAGACAGGAATTCCCTTTGTTTTGGGGGAAAAAGACAAAAATTCCACTTATTTAGAGGCAGAAAAGCAGAAATTCCCCTTATTTTGGAGCAAAAATGAAGAAATTTTCCTTTTTTATGGCATAAAGGTATGCATTTTTCTTATTTTCAGGCAAAAAGGCAGAAATTCCTTGTATTTTGAGCAAAATGGCAGAAATTACTTTAATTGTGGGACAAAAAGGCAGAAATTCCCTATACATTAGGGCAAAAATACAGAAATTCTCTTTATTTTGGGGCAAAACTCAGAATTTTCACTTATTTTGGTTCAATATTGCAGAAATTTCACTTATTTCAGTAAAAAAAGCAGAAATTTCACTTATTTTGGGGCAAAAAGGCAGAAATTTCTTTCATTTTGGTACAAAATTGCAGAAATTTTTCTTATTTTTGGGCAAAAAGGCAGAAATTTCCCATATTTTGGAACAAAAATGAAGAAATTCCCCTTATTTTGAGGTAAAAAGGCTGAAATTCCCTTTATTTGTGGGCAAAAAGGCAGAAATTTCCCTTATTTAGGGGCAAAATTGCAGAAATTTCACTTATTTCAGGGTAATAAGTCAGAAATTTTCCTTATTTTGGGGCAAAAAAGACAGAAATTCCCTTCGTTTTGGGGGAAAAAAACAGAAATTCCACTTATTTACAAGCAAAAAAGCAGAAATTCTCCTTATTTTGGAGCAAAAATAAAGAAATTTCCCTTTTTTAAGGCAAAAAGGTATGCATTCTTCTTGTTTTCGGGCAAAAAGGCAGAAATTCCCCGTTTTTTGGAGCAAAATTGCAGAAATTTCCCTTATTGTGGGGCAAAAAGGCAGAAATGCCCTATATGTTGGGTCAAAATAACAGAAATTCTCCTTATTTTGGGGCAAAACTCAGAAATTCCACTTATTTTGGGGCAAAATTCGAGAAATTTCCCTTATTTTGGGGCAAAACTCAGAATTTTCATTTATTTTGGGGCAAAATTGCAGAAATTTCACTTATTTCAGAAAAAAAGCAGAAATTTCACTTATTTTTGGGCAAAAAGGCAGAAATTTCTTTTATTTTAGTACAAAATTGCAGAAATTTTTCTTATTTTGGGGCAAAAGGGCACAAATTTCCCATATTTTGGGGCAAAAATGCAGAAATTTCCCTTATTTTAAGGTAAAAAGGCTGATATTTTCTTATTTGGGGGCAAAAAGGCAGAATTTTCCCTCATTTTGGGGAAAAATTGCAGAAATTTCACTTATTTCAGGGTAATAAGTCAGAAATTTTTCTTATTTTTGGGCTAAAAAGACAGGAATTCCCTTTGTTTTGGGGGAAATAGACAGAAATTCCACTTATTTAGAGGCAGAAAAGCAGAAATTCCCCTTATTTTTGAGCAAAAATGAAGAAATTTTCCTTTTTTATGGCAAAAAGGTATGCATTTTTCTTATTTTCGGGCAAAAAGGCAGAAATTCCCCGTATTTTGAGCAAAATTGCAGAAATTCCTTTAATTGTGGGACAAAAAGGCAGAAATTCCCTATACATTAGGGCAAAAATACAGAAATTCTCCTTATTTTGGGGCAAAACTCAGAATTTTCACTTATTTTGGTTCAAAATTGAAGAAATTTCACTTATTTCAGTAAAAAAAGCAGAAATTTCACTTATTTTGGGGCAAAAAGGCAGAAATTTCTTTCATTTTGGTACAAAATTGCAGAAATTTTTCTTATTTTGGGGCAAAGGCAGAAATTTCCCATATTTTGGAACAAAAATGAAGAAATTCCCCTTATTTTGAGGTAAAAAAGGCTGAAATTCCCTTTATTTGTGGGCAAAAAGGCAGAAATTTCCCTTATTTAGGGGCAAAATTGCAGAAATTTCACTTATTTCAGGGTAATAAGTCAGAAATTTTCCTTATTTTGGGGCAAAAAAGACAGAAATTCCCTTCGTTTTGGGGGAAAAAAAACAGAAATTCCACTTATTTACAAGCAAAAAAGCAGAAATTCTCCTTATTTTGGAGCAAAAATAAAGAAATTTCCCTTTTTTAAGGCAAAAAGGTATGCATTCTTCTTGTTTTCGGGCAAAAAGGCAGAAATTCCTCGTTTTTTGGAGCAAAATTGCAGAAATTTCCCTTATTGTGGGGCAAAAAGGCAGAAATGCCCTATATGTTGGGGCAAAAAGACAGAAATTCTCCTTATTTTGGGGCAAAACTCAGAAATTTCACTTATTTTGGGGCAAAATTGCAGAAATTTCACTTATTTCAGAAAAAAAGCAGAAATTTCACTTATTTTGGGGCAAAAAGGCAGAAATTTTTTTTATTTTGGTACAAAATTGCAGAATTTGTTCTTATTTTGGGGCAAAAAGGCAGAAATTTTCCATATTTTGGGGCAAAAAAGACAGAAATTCCCTTCGTTTTGGGGGAAAAAAACAGAAATTCCACTTATTTACAAGCAAAAAAGCAGAAATTCTCCTTATTTTGGAGCAAAAATAAAGAAATTTCCCTTTTTTAAGGCAAAAAGGTATGCATTCTTCTTGTTTTCGGGCAAAAAGGCAGAAATTCCCCGTTTTTTGGAGCAAAATTGCAGAAATTTCCCTTATTGTGGGGCAAAAAGGCAGAAATGCCCTATATGTTGGGGCAAAAAGACAGAAATTCTCCTTATTTTGGGGCAAAACTCAGAAATTTCACTTATTTTGGGGCAAAATTGCAGAAATTTCACTTATTTCAGAAAAAAAACAGAAATTTTCTTATTTTGGGGCAAAAAGGCAAAAATTTCTTTTATTTTGGTACAAAATTGCAGAAATTTTTCTTATTATGGGCAGTAAGGCAGAAATTTCCCATATTTTGGGGCAAAAATGCAGAAATTCCTCTTATTTTGAAGTAAAAATGCTGAAATTCCCCTTATTTGGGGGCAAAAAGGCAGAAATTCCCCTAATTTTGGGGCAAAACTCAGAAATTTCAATTATTTTGGAGCAAAATTGCAGAAATTTCACTTATTTCAGAAAAAAAGCAGAAATTTCACTTATTTTGGGGCAAAAAGGCAGAAATTTTTTTTATTTTGGTACAAAATTGCAGAATTTGTTCTTATTTTGGGGCAAAAAGGCAGAAATTTTCCATATTTTGGGGCAAAAATGCAGAAATTCCCCTTATTTTGAGGTAAAAAGGCTGAAATTCCCTTTATTTGGGGGCAAAAAGGCAGAAATTTTCCTTATTTAGGGGCAAAATAGCAGAAATTTCACTTATTTCAGGGTAATAAGTCAGAAATTTTCCTTATTTTGGGGCAAAAAAGACAGAAATTCCATTTGTTTTGGGGGAAAAAACAGAAATTCCACTTATTTAGAGGCAAAAGAGCAGAAATTCCTCTTATTTTGGAGCAAAAATGAAGAAATTTCCCTTTTTTATGGCAAAAAGGTATGCATTCTTCTTGTTTTCGGGCAAACAGGCAGAAATTCCCCGTATTTTGGAGCAAAATTTAAGAAACTCCCCTAATTGTGGGGCAAAAAGGCCGAAATTCTTTATATGTTGGGGCAAAAAGACAGAAATTCTCCTTATTTTGGGGCAAAACTCAGAAATTTCCCTTATTTTGGGGCAAAATTGCAGAAATTTCACATATTTTGGGGCAAAATTGCATAAATTTCACTTATTTCAGAAAAAAAAGCAGAAATTTTCTTTTTTGAGGCAAAAAGTCAGAAATTTCTTTTATTTAGGTACAAAATTGCAGAATTTGTTCTTATTTTGGGGCAAAAGGGCAGAAATTTCCCATATTTTGGGGCAAAAATGCAGAAATTTCCCTTATTTTAAGGTAAAAAGGCTGATATTTTCTTATTTGGGGGCAAAAAGGCAGAATTTTCCCTCATTTTGGGGAAAAATTGCCGAAATGTCACTTATTTCAGGGTAATAAGTCAGAAATTTTTCTTATTTTTGGGCAAAAAAGACAGGAATTCCCTTTGTTTTGGGGGAAAAAGACAAAAATTCCACTTATTTAGAGGCAGAAAAGCAGAAATTCCCCTTATTTTGGAGCAAAAATGAAGAAATTTTCCTTTTTTATGGCATAAAGGTATGCATTTTTCTTATTTTCGGGCAAAAAGGCAGAAATTCCTTGTATTTTGAGCAAAATGGCAGAAATTACTTTAATTGTGGGACAAAAAGGCAGAAATTCCCTATACATTAGGGCAAAAATACAGAAATTCTCTTTATTTTGGGGCAAAACTCAGAATTTTCACTTATTTTGGTTCAATATTGCAGAAATTTCACTTATTTCAGTAAAAAAAGCAGAAATTTCACTTATTTTGGGGCAAAAAGGCAGAAATTTCTTTCATTTTGGTACAAAATTGCAGAAATTTTTCTTATTTTGGGGCAAAAAGGCAGAAATTTCCCATATTTTGGAACAAAAATGAAGAAATTCCCCTTATTTTGAGGTAAAAAGGCTGAAATTCCCTTTATTTGTGGGCAAAAAGGCAGAAATTTCCCTTATTTAGGGGCAAAATTGCAGAAATTTCACTTATTTCAGGGTAATAAGTCAGAAATTTTCCTTATTTTGGGGCAAAAAAGACAGAAATTCCCTTCGTTTTGGGGGAAAAAAACAGAAATTCCACTTATTTACAAGCAAAAAATCAGAAATTCTCCTTATTTTGGAGCAAAAATAAAGAAATTTTCCTTTTTTAAGGCAAAAAGGTATGCATTCTTCTTGTTTTCGGGCAAAAAGGCAGAAATTCCCCGTTTTTTGGAGCAAAATTGCAGAAATTTCCCTTATTGTGGGGCAAAAAGGCAGAAATGCCCTATATGTTGGGGCAAAAAGACAGAAATTCTCCTTATTTTGGGGCAAAACTCAGAAATTTCACTTATTTTGGGGCAAAATTGCAGAAATTTCACTTATTTCAGAAAAAAAACAGAAATTTTCTTATTTTGGGGCAAAAAGGCAGAAATTTCTTTCATTTTGGTACAAAATTGCAGAAATTTTTCTTATTATGGGAAATAAGGCAGAAATTTCCCATATTTTGGGGCAAAAATGAAGAAATTCCCCTTATTTTGAGGTAAAAAGGCTGAAATTCCCTTTATTTGTGGGCAAAAAGGCAGAAATTTCCCTTATTTAGGGGCAAAATTGCAGAAATTTCACTTATTTCAGGGTAATAAGTCAGAAATTTTCCTTATTTTGGGGCAAAAAAGACAGAAATTCCCTTCGTTTTGGGGGAAAAAAAGAGAAATTCCACTTATTTACAAGCAAAAAAGCAGAAATTCTCCTTATTTTGGAGCAAAAATAAAGAAATTTCCCTTTTTTAAGGCAAAAAGGTATGCATTCTTCTTGTTTTCGGGCAAAAAGGCAGAAATTCCCCGTTTTTTGGAGCAAAATTGCAGAAATTTCCCTTATTGTGGGGCAAAAAGGCAGAAATGCCCTATATGTTGGGGCAAAAAGACAGAAATTCCCCTTATTTTGGGCAAAACTCAGAAATTTCAATTATTTTGGAGCAAAATTGCAGAAATTTCACTTATTTCAGGGTAATAAGTCTGAAATTTTCCTTATTTTGGGGCAAAAAAGACAAAAATTCCCTTTGTTTTGGGGGAAAAATACAGAAATTCCACTTATTTAGAGGCAAAAAATCAGAAATTCCCCTTATTTTGGAGCAAAAATGAAGAAATTTCCCTTTTTTATGGCAAAAAGGTATGCATCTTCTTATTTTCGGGCAAAAAGGCAGAAATTCCCTGTATTTTGACGCAAAATTGCAGAAATTCCCCTAATTGTGGGGCAAAAAGAAAGAAATTCCCTATATGTTAGGGCAAAGAGACAGAAATTCTCCTCATTTTGGGGAAAAACTCAGAAATTCCACTTATTTTGGGGCAAAATTCCAGAAATTTCCCTTATTTTGGGCCAAATTTCAGAAATTTCACTTATTTTGGGACAAAATTGCAGAAATTTCACTTATTTTGGGGCAAAATTGCAGAAATTTCACTTATTTCAGGAAAAAAGGCAGAAGTTTTCCTTATTTTGGAGCAAAAAGGCAGAAATTCTAAATATTTTGTAGCAAAAATGCAGAAATTCTCCTTATTTTGAGGTAAAAAGGCTGAAATTCCCCTTATTTGGGCGCAAAAAGGCAGAAATTTCCCTTATTTTGGGGCAAAATTGCAGAAATTTCACTTACTTCAGGGTAATAAGTCAGAAAATTTCCTTATTTTGGAGCAAAAAAGACGGAAATTCCCTTTGTTTTGGGGGAAAAGACAGAAATTCCAATTATTAAGAGGAAAAAAAGCAGGAGTTCCCCTTATTTTGGAGCAAAAATGAAGAAATTTCCCTTTTTTATGGCAAAAAGTTATGCATTCTTCTTGTTTTCAGGCAAAAAGGCAGAAACTCCCCGTATTTTCGAGCAAAATTGCAGATATTCCCATAATTGTGGGGCAAAAAGGCAGAAATTCCCTATATGTTGGGTCAAAATAACAGAAATTCTCCTTATTTTGGGGCAAAACTCAGAAATTCCACTTATTTTGGGGCAAAATTCGAGAAATTTCCCTTATTTTGGGGCAAAACTCAGAATTTTCATTTATTTTGGGGCAAAATTGCAGAAATTTCACTTATTTCAGAAAAAAAAGCAGAAATTTCACTTATTTTTGGGCAAAAAGGCAGAAATTTCTTTTATTTTGGTACAAAATTGCAGAAATTTTTCTTATTTTGGGGCAAAAAGGCAGAAATTTCTTAT
Source organism: Micromys minutus (assembly GCF_963924665.1). Classification (NCBI taxonomy): domain Eukaryota; kingdom Metazoa; phylum Chordata; class Mammalia; order Rodentia; family Muridae; genus Micromys; species Micromys minutus. Next base: position 201,605 of record NW_027667666.1, on the reverse strand, counting down.
ATTTTGGGGTAAAAATGCAGAAATTTCTCTTATTTTGAGGTAAAAAGGCTGATATTTTCTTTATTTGGGGGCAAAAAGGCAGAAATTTCCCTTATTTTGGGGCAAAATTGCAGAAACTTCACTTATTTCAGGGTAATAAGTCAGAAATTTTCCTTATTTTGGGGCTAAAAAGAAAGAAATTCCCTTTGTTTTGGGGTAAAAAGACAGAAATTCCACTTATTTGGAGGCAAAAAAAGCAGAAATTCTTCTTATTTTGGAGCAAAAATGAAGAAATTTCCCTTTTTTATGGCAAAAAGGTATGTATTCTTCTTATTTTCGGGCAAAAAGGCAGAAATTCCCCGTATTTTGGAGAAAATTGCAGAAATTCCCCTAATTGTGGGGCAAAAAGACAGAAATTCCCTATATGTTGGGGCAAAAAGACAGAAATTCTCCTTATTTTGGGGCAAAACTCAGAAATTTCACTTATTCTGGGGCAAAATTGAAGAAATTTCACTTATTTCAGAAAAAAAAGCAAAAATTTTCTTAATTTGGGGCAAAAAGGCAGAAATTTCTTTTATTTTGATACAAAATTGCAGAAATTTTTCTTTTTTTGGGAAAAAGGCAGAAATTTCTCATATTTTGGGGCAAAAATGCAGAAATACCTCTTATTTTAAGGTAAAAATGCTGAACTTCCCCTTATTTCGGGGCAAAAAGGCAGAAATTTCCCTTATTTTTGGGCAAAACTTAGAAATTTCAATTATTTTGGGGCAAAATTGCAAAAATTTCACTTATTTCCGAAAAAAAGCAGAAATTTTCTAATTTTGGGGCAAAAGGGCAGATATTTCTTTTATTTTGGTACAAAATTGCAGAAATTTTCCTTATTTTGGGGCAAAAAGGCAAACATTTCCCATATTTTGGGGCAAAAATGCAGAAATTCCACTTCTTTTGAGGTAAAAAGGCTGAAATTTTCCTTATTTGGAAGCAAAAAGGCAGAAATTTCCTTTATTTTGGGGCAAAATTGCAGAAATTTCAATTATTTCAGAATAATAAGTCAGAAATTATCTTTATTTTGGTGCAAAAAACAGAAATTCCCTTTGTTTTGTGGGAAAAATACAGAAATTCCACTTATTTAGAGGCAAAAAAGCAGAAATTCCCCTTATTTTGGAGCAAAAATGAAGAAATTTCCCTTTTTTGTGGCAAAAAGCTATGCATTCTTCTTATTTTCGGGCAAAAAGGCAGAAATTCCCCGTATTTTGGAGCAAAATTGCAGAAATTCCCTTAATTGTGGGGCAAAAAGTCAGAAATTCCCTATATGTTGGGGCAAAAAGACCGAAAGTCTCCTTATTTGGGGCAAAACTCAGAAATTCCACTTATTTTGGGGCAAAATTCCAGAAATTTCCCTTATTTGGGGGCAAAATTGCAGAAATTTTACTTATTTTGGGGCAAAATTGCAGAAATTTCACTTATTTCAGGGAAAAAAGTAGAAATTTTCTTATTTTGGGGCAAAAAGGCAAAAATTTCTTTTATTTTGGTACAAAATTGCAGAAATTTTTCTTATTTTGGGCAAAAAGGCAGAAATTTTCCATATTTAGGGGCAAAAATGCAGAAATTCCCCTTATTTTGAGGTAAAAATTCTGAAATTTTCCTTATTTTGTGGCAAAAAGGCAGAAATTCCCCTTATTTTGGGGCAAAAAGCAGACATTTCCCTTATTTTGAAGAAAAATTTTAGAAATTTAACTTATATCAGGGCAAAAAGTCAGAAATTCTCCTTATTTATGGGCAAAAAGACAGAAATTTGGTTTATTTTTGGGGAAAAGGGAGAAATTGCACTTCTTTTGAGTCAAAAAGGCGGAAAATTCTCTTATTTTGGGGTAAAAATGAAGAAATTTCGCTTTTTTATGGCAAAAAGGTATACATTCCCTTTATTATTGGGGGAAAAAGGCAGAAATTCCCCGTATTTTGGAGCAAAATTGCAGAAATTCCCCTAATTTTTGGGCAAAAACGCAGAACTTCCCCTTATTTTGGGGTAAAACTGCAGAAATTTCACTTATTTCGCGGCAAAATGGCAGAAATTCCCTTTATTTTCGGCGAAATAGGCAAAAAAATCCCCGTTTTTTGGAGCAAAATTGCAGAAATTCACCTAATTTGGGGTAAAACATGCAGTAATTTTCTTTATTTTGGGGTAAAAAACAGAAATTCCCTTTATTTGGGGGCAAAAGGCAGAAATTTTCCTTATTTTAGGGGAAAATTTGCAGAAATTTCCGTTATTTGGGGACAAAAAACAGAAATTCCCTTTATTTTGGGGCAAAATTGCAGAAAATTCCTTTATTATGGGGAAAAATTGCAGAAATTTCTTTTATTTTAAGGCAAAATTGCAGAAATTTCACTTATTTCAGAAAAAAGGCAGAAGTTTTCCTTATTTTGGGGCAAAAAGGCAGAAATTCCCATTATTTTGAGGTAAAAGGGCTGAAATTCCCCTTATTTCAGGGAAAAAAGACAGAAATTTCCCTTATTTTGGGGCAAAATTGCAGAAATTTCACTTACTTCTGGGTAACAAGTCAGAAATTTTCCTTATTTTGGGGCAAAAAAGACAGAAATTCCCTTTGTATTGGGGGAAAAAGACAGAAATTCCACTTATTAAGAGGCAAAAAACCAGAAATTCCCCTTATTTTGGAGCAAAAATGAAGAAATTTCCCTTTTTTATGGCAAAAAGGTATGCATTCTTCTTATTTTCGGGCAATAAGGCAGAAATTCCCCGTATTTTGGAGCAAAATTGCAGAAATTCCCCTAATTGTGGGGCAAAAAGGCAGAAATTCCCTATATGTTGGGGCAAAAAGACAGAAATTCTTTTTATTATGGGACAAAACTCAGAAATTTCACTTATTTTGGGGCAAAATTGCAGAAATATGACATATTTTGAGGCAAAATTGCAGAAATTTCACTTATTTCAGAAAAAAAAGGAGAAATTTTCTTTTTGGGGGCAAAAAGTCAAAAATTTCTTTTATTTAGGTACAAAATTTCAGAATTTGTTCTTATTTTGGGGCAAAAAGGCAGAAATTTCCCATATTTTGGGGCAAAAATGCAGAAATTCCCCTTATTTTGAGGTAAAAAAGCTGAAATTCCCCTTATTTGTGTGCAAAAGGGCAGAAATTCCCCTTATTTTGGGGCAAAACTCAGAAATTTCAATTATTTTGGGGCAAAATTGCAGAAATTTCACTTATTTCAGGGAAATAAGTCTGAAATTTTCCTTATTTTGGGGCAAAAAAAGACAGAAATAACCTTTGTTTTGGGGGAAAAAGACAGAAATTCCACTTATTTAGAGGCAAAAAAATCAGAAATTCCCCTTATTTTGGAGAAAACTGAAGAAATTTCCCTTTTTTATGGCAAAAAGGTATGCATCTTCTTATTTTCGGGCAAAAAGGCAGAAATTCCCTGTTTTTGAAGCAAAATTGCAGAAATTCCCCTAAATGTGGGGCAAAAAGGCAGAAATTCCCTATATGTTAGGGCAAAAAGACAGAAATTCTCCTTATTTTGGGGCAAAACTCAGAAATTCCACTTGTTTTAAGGCAAAATTCCAGAAATTTCCCTTATTTTGGGGCAAAATTGCAGAAATTTCACTTATTTTGGGACAAAATTGCAGAAATTTCACTTATTTTGGGGCAAAATTGCAGAAATTTCACTTATTTCAGGAAAAAAGGCAGAAGTTTTCCTTATTTTGGAGCAAAAAGGCAGAAATTCCAAATATTTTCTGGCAAAAATGCAGAAATTCCCCTTATTTTGAGGTAAAAAGGCTGAAATTCCCCTTTTTTGGGGGCAAAAAGGCAGAAATTTCCCTAATTTTTGGGCAAAATTGTAGAAATTTCACTTACTTCAAGGTAATAAGTCAGAAATTTTCCTTATTTTGGGGCAAAAAAGACAGGAAATCCCTTTGTTTTGGGGGAAAAAACAGAAATTCCACTTATTAAGAGCCAAAAAAGCAGAAATTCCCCTTATTTTGGAGCAAAAATGAAGAAATTTCTTTTTTTTATGGCAAAAAGGTATGCATTCTTCTTGTTTTTGGGCAAAAAGGCAGAAATTCGCCCTGTTTTAAAGCATAATTGCAGAAATTCCCCTAATTGTGGAGCAAAAAGGCAGAAATTCCCTATATGTTGGGGCAAAAAGACAGAAATTCTCTTTATTTTGGGGCAAAACTCAGAAATTCCACTTATTTTGGGGCAAAATTCCAGAAATTTCTCTTATTTTGAGGCGAAATTGCAGAAATTTCACTTATTTTGGGGCAAAATTGCACAAATTTCACTTATGTCAGTAAAAAAAAGCAGAACTTTTCTTTTTTGGGGCAAAAAGTCAAAAATTTCTTTTATTTTGGTACAAAATTGTAGAAATTGTTCTTATTTTGGGGCAAAAACGCAGAAATTTCCCATATTTTGAGGCAAAAATGCAGAAATTCCCATTATTTTGTGGTAAAAAGGCTGAAATTACTTTTATTTGTGGGCAAAAAGGCAAAAATTTTCCTCATTTTGGGGCAAAATTGCAGAAATTGCACTTATTTCAGGGAATAAGTCAGAAATTTTCCTTATATTGGGGCAAAAAAGACAGAAATTCCCTTTGTTTTGTGGGGAAAAGACAGAAATTCCACTTATTTAGAGGCAAAAAAGCAGAAATTCCCCTTATTTTGGAGCAAAAATGAAGAAATTTTCCTTTTTTATGGCAAAAAGGTATGCATTTTTCTTATTTTCGGGCAAAAAGGCAGAAATTCCCCGTATTTTGGAGAAAATTGCAGAAATTCCCCTAATTGTGGGGCAAAAAGGCAGAAATTCCCTATACATTAGGGCAAAAATGCAGAAATTCTCCTTATTTTGGGGCAAAACTCAGAATTTTCACTTATTTTGGGGCAAAATTGCAGAAATTTCACTTATTTCAGAAAAAAAGCAGAAATTTCACTTATTTTGGGGCAAAAAGGCAGAAATTTCTTTCATTTTGGTACAAAATTGCAGAAATTTTTCTTATTTTTGGGCAAAAAGGCAGAAATTCCCCATATTTTGGAACAAAAATGAAGAAATTCTCCTTATTTTGAGGTAAAAAGGCTGAAATTCCCTTTATTTGTGGGCAAAAGGCAGAAATTTCTCTTATTTAGGGCCAAAATTGCAGAAATTTCACTTATTTCAGGGTAATAAGTCAGAAATTTTCCTTATTTTGGGGCAAAAAAGACAGAAATTCCCTTTGTTCTGGGGGAAAAAAAACAGAAATTCCACTTATTTACAAGCAAAAAAGCAGAAATTCCCCTTATTTTGGAGCAAAAATAAAGAAATTTCCCTTTTTTATGGCAAAAAGGTATGCATTCTGATTGTTTTCGGGCAAAAAGGCAGAAATTCCCCGTTTTTTGGAGCAAAATTGCAGAAATTTCCCTTATTGTGGGGCAAAAAGGCAGAAATGTCCAATATGTTGGGGCAAAAACACAGAAATTCTCCTTATTTTGGGGCAAAATTGCAGAAATTTCACTTATTTCAGAAAAAAAACAGAAATTTTCTTATTTTGGGGCAAAAAGGCAGAAATTTCTTTTATTTTTGTACAAAATTGCAGAAATTTTTCTTATTATGGGCAATAAGGCAGAAATTTCCCATATTTTGGGGCAAAAATGCAGAAATTCCCCTTATTTTGAAGTAAAAATGCTGAAATTCCCCTTATTTGGGGGCAAAAAGGCAGAAATTTCCCTTATTTTGGGGCAAAACTCAGAAATTTCAATTATTTTGGAGCAAAATTGCAGAAATTTCACTAATTTCAGGGTAATAAGTCTGAAATTTTCCTTATTTTGGGGCAAAAAAGACAGAAATTCCCTTTGTTTTGGGGGAAAAAGACAGAAATTCCACTTATTTAGAGGCAAAAAATCAGAAATTCCCCTTATTTTGGAGCAAAAATGAAGAAATTTCCCTTTATCAGGCAAAAAGGTATGCATCTTCTTATTTTCAGGCAAAAAGGCAGAAATTCCCTGTATTTTGATGCAAAATTGCAGAAATTCCCCTAATTGTGGGGCAAAAAGGCAGAAATTCCCTATATGTTAGGGCAAAAAGACAGAAATTCTCCTCATTTTGGGGCAAAACTCAGAAATTCCACTTATTTTGGGGCAAAATTCAGGAAATTTCTCTTATTTTGGGACGAAATTGAAGAAATTTCACTTATTTTGGGGCAAAATTGCAGAAATTTCACTTATTTCAGGAAAAAAGGCAGAAGTTTTCCTTATTTTGGAGCAAAAAGGCAGAAATTCCAAATATTTTGTGGCAAAAATGCAGAAATTCCCCTTATTTTTAGGTAAAAATGCTGAAATTCCCCTTATTTGGGCGCAAAAAGGCAGAAATTTCCCTTATTTTGGGGCAAAATTGCAGAAATTTCACTTATTTCAGGAAAAAAGGCAGAAGTTTTCCTTATTTTGGAGCAAAAAGGCAGAAATTCCAAATATTTTGTGGCAAAAATGCAGAAATTCCCCTTATTTTTAGGTAAAAATGCTGAAATTCCCCTTATTTGGGCGCAAAAAGGCAGAAATTTCCCTTATTTTGGGGCAAAATTGCAGAAATTTCACTTACTTCAGAGTAATAAGTCAGAAAATTTCCTTATTTTGGAGCAAAAAAGACAGAAATTTCCTTTGTTTTGGGGGAAAAAGACAGAAATTCCAATTATTAAGAGGCAAAAAAAGCAGAAGTTCCCCTTATTTTGGAGCAAAAATGAAGAAATTTCCCTTTTTTATGGCAAAAAGTTATGCATTCTTCTTGTTTTCAGGCAAAAAGGCAGAAATTCCCCGTATTTTCAAGCAAAATTGCAGAAATTCCCATAATTGTGGGGCAAAAAGGCAGAAATTCCCTATATGTTGGGTCAAAATAACAGAAATTCTCCTTATTTTGGGGCAAAACTCAGAAATTCCACTTATTTTGGGGCAAAATTCGAGAAATTTCCCTTATTTTGGGGCAAAACTCAGAATTTTCATTTATTTTGGGGCAAAATTGCAGAAATTTCACTTATTTCAGAAAAAAAAGCAGAAATTTCACTTATTTTTGGGCAAAAAGGCAGAAATTTCTTTTATTTTGGTACAAAATTGCAGAAATTTTGCTTATTTTGGGGCAAAAAGGCAGAAATTTCCCATATTTTGGGGTAAAATGCAGAAATTTCTCTTATTTTGAGGTAAAAAGGCTGATATTTTCTTTATTTGGGGGCAAAAAGGCAGAAATTTCCCTTATTTTGGGGCAAAATTGCAGAAACTTCACTTATTTCAGGGTAATAAGTCAGAAATTTTCCTTATTTTGGGGCTAAAAAGAAAGAAATTCCCTTTGTTTTGGGGTAAAAAGACAGAAATTCCACTTATTTGGAGGCAAAAAAAGCAGAAATTCTTCTTATTTTGGAGCAAAAATGAAGAAATTTCCCTTTTTTATGGCAAAAAGGTATGTATTCTTCTTATTTTCGGGCAAAAAGGCAGAAATCCTCGTATTTTGGAGAAAATTGCAGAAATTCCCCTAATTGTGGGGCAAAAAGACAGAAATTCCCTATATGTTGGGGCAAAAAGACAGAAATTCTCCTTATTTTGGGGCAAAACTCAGAAATTTCACTTATTCTGGGGCAAAATTGAAGAAATTTCACTTATTTCAGAAAAAAAAGCAAAAATTTTCTTAATTTGGGGCAAAAAGGCAGAAATTTCTTTTATTTTGATACAAAATTGCAGAAATTTTTCTTTTTTTGGGAAAAAGGCAGAAATTTCTCATATTTTGGGGCAAAAATGCAGAAATACCTCTTATTTTAAGGTAAAAATGCTGAACTTCCCCTTATTTGGGGGCAAAAAGGCAGAAATTTCCCTTATTTTGGGGAAAAACTTAGAAATTTCAATTATTTTGGGGCAAAATTGCAAAAATTTCACTTATTTCCGAAAAAAAGCAGAAATTTTCTAATTTTGGGGCAAAAGGGCAGATATTTCTTTTATTTTGGTACAAAATTGCAGAAATTTTCCTTATTTTGGGGCAAAAAGGCAAACATTTCCCATATTTTGGGGCAAAAATGCAGAAATTCCCCTTCTTTTGAGGTAAAAAGGCTGAAATTTTCCTTATTTGGGGGCAAAAAGGCAGAAATTTCCATTATTTAGTGGCAAAATTGCAGAAATTACAATTATTTCAGAATAATAAGTCAGAAATTATCTTTATTTTGGTGCAAAAAGACAGAAATTCCCTTTGTTTTGGGGGAAAAATACAGAAATTCCACTTATTTAGAGGCAAAAAAGCAGAAATTCCCCTTATTTTGGAGCAAAAATGAAGAAATTTCCCTTTTTTGTGGCAAAAAGCTATGCATTCTTCTTATTTTCGGGCAAAAAGGCAGAAATTCCCCGTATTTTGGAGCAAAATTGCAGAAATTCCCTTAATTGTGGGGCAAAAAGTCAGAAATTCCCTATATGTTGGGGCAAAAAGACAGAGTCTCCTTATTTGGGGCAAAACTCAGAAATTCCACTTATTTTGGGGCAAAATTCCAGAAATTTCCCTTATTTGGGGGCAAAATTGCAGAAATTTTACTTATTTTGGGGCAAAATTGCAGAAATTTCACTTATTTCAGGGAAAAAATAGAAATTTTCTTATTTTGGGGCAAAAAGGCAAAAATTTCTTTTATTTTGGTACAAAATTGCAGAAATTTTTCTTATTTTGGGCAAAAAGGCAGAAATTTTCCATATTTAGGGGCAAAAATGCAGAAATTCCCCTTATTTTGAGGTAAAAATTCTGAAATTTTCCTTATTTTGTGGCAAAAAGGCAAAAATTCCCCTTATTTTGGGGCAAAAAGCAGACATTTCCCTTATTTTGAAGAAAAATTTTAGAAATTTAACTTATATCAGGGCAAAAAGTCAGAAAGTCTCCTTATTTTGGGGCAAAAAGACAGAAATTTGGTTTATTTTTGGGGAAAGGGGAGAAATTGCACTTCTTTTGAGTAAAAAAGGCAGAAAATTCCCTTATTTTGGGGTAAAAATGAAGAAATTTCGCTTTTTTATGGCAAAAAGATATACATTCCCTTTATTATTGGGGGAAAAAGGCAGAAATTCCCCGTATTTTGGAGCAAAATTGCAGAAATTCCCCTAATTTTTGGGCAAAAACGCAGAACTTCCCCTTATTTTGGGGTAAAACTGCAGAAATTTCACTTATTTCGCGGCAAAATGGCAGAAATTCCCTTTATTTTCAGCGAAATAGGCAAAAAATCCCCGTATTTTGGAGCAAAATTGCAGAAATTCACCTAATTTGGGGTAAAACATGCAGTAATTTTCTTTATTTTGGGGCAAAAAACAGAAATTCCCTTTATTTGGGGGCAAAAGGCAGAAATTTCCCTTATTTTAGGGGAAAATTTGCAGAAATTTTCGTTATTTGGGGACAAAAAACAGAAATTCCCTTTATTTTGGGGCAAAATTGCAGAAAATTCCTTTATTATGGGGAAAAATTGCAGAAATTTCTTTTATTTTAAGGCAAAATTGCAGAAATTTCACTTATTTCAGAAAAAAGGCAGAAGTTTTCCTTATTTTGGGGCAAAAAGGCAGAAATTCCCATTATTTTGAGGTAAAAGGGCTGAAATTCCCCTTATTTCAGGGAAAAAAGACAGAAATTTCCCTTATTTTGGGGCAAAATTGCAGAAATTTCACTTACTTCTGGGTAACAAGTCAGAAATTTTCCTTATTTTGGGGCAAAAAAGACAGAAATTCCCTTTGTATTGGGGGAAAAAGACAGAAATTCCACTTATTAAGAGGCAAAAAACCAGAAATTCCCCTTATTTTGGAGCAATAATGAAGAAATTTCCCTTTTTTATGGCAAAAAGGTATGCATTCTTCTTATTTTCGGGCAATAAGGCAGAAATTCCCCGTATTTTGGAGCAAAATTGCAGAAATTCCCCTAATTGTGGGGCAAAAAGGCAGAAATTCCCTATATGTTGGGGCAAAAAGACAGAAATTCTTTTTATTATGGGACAAAACTCAGAAATTTCACTTATTTTGGGGCAAAATTGCAGAAATATGACATATTTTGGGGCAAAATTGAAGAAATTTCACTTATTTCAGAAAAAAAAAGGAGAAATTTTCTTTTGGGGGGCAAAAAGTCAAAAATTTCTTTTATTTAGGTACAAAATTTCAGAATTTGTTCTTATTTTGGGGCAAAAAGGCAGAAATTTCCCATATTTTGGGGCAAAAATGCAGAAATTCCCCTTATTTTAAGGTAAAAAAGCTGAAATTCCCCTTATTTGTGTGCAAAAGGGCAGAAATTCCCCTTATTTTGGGGCAAAACTCAGAAATTTCAATTATTTTGGGGCAAAATTGCAGAAATTTCACTTATTTCAGGGAAATAAGTCTGAAATTTTCCTTATTTTGGGGCAAAAAAAGACAGAAATAACCTTTGTTTTGGGGGAAAAAGACAGAAATTCCACTTATTTAGAGGCAAAAAAATCAGAAATTCCCCTTATTTTAAAGAAAACTGAAGAAATTTCCCTTTTTTATGGCAAAAAGGTATGCATCTTCTTATTTTCGGGCAAAAAGGCAGAAATTCCCTGTTTTTGAAGCAAAATTGCAGAAATTCCCCTAATTGTGGGGCAAAAAGGCAGAAATTCCCTATATGTTAGGGCAAAAAGACAGAAATTCTCCTTATTTTGGGGCAAAACTCAGAAATTCCACTTGTTTTAAGGCAAAATTCCAGAAATTTCCCTTATTTTGGGGCAAAATTGCAGAAATTTCACTTATTTTGGGTCAAAATTGCAGAAATTTCACTTATTTTAAGGCAAAATTGCAGAAATTTCACTTATTTCAGGAAAAAAGGCAGAAGTTTTCCTTATTTTGGGGCAAAAAGGCAGAAATTCCAAATATTTTCTGGCAAAAATGCAGAAATTCCCCTTATTTTGAGGTAAAAAGGCTGAAATTCCCCTTTTTTGGGGGCAAAAAGGCAGAAATTTCCCTAATTTTTGGGCAAAATTGTAGAAATTTCACTTACTTCAAGGTAATAAGTCAGAAATTTTCCTTATTTTGGGGCAAAAAAGACAGGAAATCCCTTTGTTTTGGGGGAAAAACAGAAATTCCACTTATTAAGAGCCAAAAAAGCAGAAATTACCCTTATTTTGGAGCAAAAATGAAGAAATTTCTTTTTTTTATGGCAAAAAGGTATGCATTCTTCTTGTTTTCGGGCAAAAAGGCAGAAATTCCCCCTGTTTTAAAGCAAAATTGCAGAAATTCCCCTAATTGTGGAGCAAAAAGGCAGAAATTCCCTATATGTTGGGGCAAAAAGACAGAAATTCTCTTTATTTTGGGGCAAAACTCAGAAATTCCACTTATTTTGGGGCAAAATTCCAGAAATTTCTCTTATTTTGAGGCGAAATTGCAGAAATTTCACTTATTTTGGGGCAAAATTGCACAAATTTCACTTATGTCAGTAAAAAAAAGCAGAACTTTTCTTTTTTGGGGCAAAAAGTCAGAAATTTCTTTTATTTTGGTACAAAATTGTAGAAATTGTTCTTATTTTGGGGCAAAAACGCAGAAATTTCCCATATTTTGAGGCAAAAATGCAGAAATTCCCATTATTTTGTGGTAAAAAGGCTGAAATTTCTTTTATTTGGGGGCAAAAAGGCAAAAATTTTCCTCATTTTGGGGCAAAATTGCAGAAATTTCACTTATTTCAGGGAATAAGTCAGAAATTTTCCTTATATTGGGGCAAAAAAGACAGAAATTCCCTTTGTTTTGGGGGAAAAAGACAGAAATTCCACTTATTTAGAGGCAAAAAAGCAGAAATTCCCCTTATTTTGGAGCAAAAATGAAGAAATTTTCCTTTTTTATGGCAAAAAGGTATGCATTTTTCTTATTTTCGGGCAAAAAGGCAGAAATTCCCCGTATTTTGAGCAAAATTGCAGAAATTCCTTTAATTGTGGGACAAAAAGGCAGAAATTCCCTATACATTAGGGCAAAAATACAGAAATTCTCCTTATTTTGGGGGAAAACTCAGAATTTTCAGTTATTTTGGGGCAAAATTGCAGAAATTTCACTTATTTCAAAAAAATGCAGAAATTTCACTTATTTTGGGGCAAAAAGGCAGAAATTTCTTTCATTTTGGTACAAAATTGCAGAAATTTTTCTTATTTTTGGGCAAAAAGGCAGAAATTCCTCATATTTTGGAACAAAAATGAAGAAATTCTCCTTATTTTGAGGTAAAAAGGCTGAAATTCCCTTTATTTGTGGGCAAAAAGGCAGAAATTTCCCTTATTTAGGGGCAAAATTGCAGAAATTTCACTTATTTCAGGGTAATAAGTCAGAAATTTTCCTTATTTTGGGGCAAAAAAGACAGAAATTCCCTTCGTTCTGGGGGAAAAAAAACAGAAATTCCACTTATTTATAAGCAAAAAAGCAGAAATTCCCCTTATTTTGGAGCAAAAATAAAGAAATTTCCCTTTTTTATGGCAAAAAGGTATGCATTCTGCTTGTTTTCGGGCAAAAAGGCAGAAATTCCCCGTTTTTTGGAGCAAAATTGCAGAAATTTCCCTTATTGTGGGGCAAAAAGGCAGAAATGCCCAATATGTTGGGGCAAAAACACAGAAATTCTCCTTATTTTGGGGCAAAACTCAGAAATTTCACTTATTTTGGGGCAAAATTGCAGAAATTTCACTTATTTCAGAAAAAAACAGAAATTTTCTTATTTTGGGGCAAAAAGGCAGAAATTTCTTTTATTTTGGTACAAAATTGCAGAAATTTTTCTTATTATGGGCAATAAGGCAGAAATTTCCCATATTTTGGGGCAAAAATGCAGAAATTCCCCTTATTTTGAAGTAAAAATGCTGAAATTCCCCTTATTTGGGGGCAAAAAGGCAGAAATTTCCCTTATTTTGGGGCAAAACTCAGAAATTTCAATTATTTTGGAGCAAAATTGCAGAAATTTCACTTATTTCAGGGTAATAAGTCTGAAATTTTCCTTATTTTGGGGCAAAAAAGACAGAAATTCCCTTTGTTTTGGGGGAAAAAGACAGAAATTCCACTTACTTAGAGGCAAAAAATCAGAAATTCCCCTTATTTTGGAGCAAAAATGAAGTAATTTTCCTTTTTCATGGCAAAAAGGTATGCATCTTCTTATTTTCAGGCAAAAAGGCAGAAATTCCCTGTATTTTGATGCAAAATTGCAGAAATTCCCCTAATTGTGGGGCAAAAAGGCAGAAATTCCCTATATGTTAGGGCAAAAAGACAGAAATTCTCCTCATTTTGGGGCAAAACTCAGAAATTCCACTTATTTTGGGGCAAAATTCCAGAAATTTCCCTTATTTTGGGCCAAATTTCAGAAATTTCACTTATTTTGGGACAAAATTGCAGAAATTTCACTTATTTTGGGGCAAAATTGCAGAAATTTCACTTATTTCAGGAAAAAAGGCAGAAGTTTTCCTTATTTTGGAGCAAAAAGGCAGAAATTCCAAATATTTTGTGGCAAAAATGCAGAAATTCCCCTTATTTTGAGGTAAAAATGCTGAAATTCCCCTTATTTGGGCGCAAAAAGGCAGAAATTTCCCTTATTTTGGGGCAAAATTGCAGAAATTTCACTTAATTCAGGGTAAGAAGTCAGAAAATTTCCTTATTTTGGAGCAAAAAAGACAGAAATTCCCTTTGTTTTGGGGGAAAAAGACAGAAATTCCAATTATAAAGAGGCAAAAAAAGCAGAAGTTCCCCTTATTTTGGAGCAAAAATGAAGAAATTTCCCTTTTTTATGGCAAAAAGTTATGCATTCTTCTTGTTTTCAGGCAAAAAGGCAGAAATTCCCCGTATTTTCGAGCAAAATTGCAGAAATTCCCATAATTGTGGGGCAAAAAGGCAGAAATTCCCTATATGTTGGGTCAAAATAACAGAAATTCTCCTTATTTTGGGGCAAAACTCAGAAATTCCACTTATTTTGGGGCAAAATTCGAGAAATTTCCCTTATTTTGGGGCAAAACTCAGAATTTTCATTTATTTTGGGGCAAAATTGCAGAAATTTCACTTATTTCAGAAAAAAAAGCAGAAATTTCACTTATTTTTGGGCAAAAAGGCAGAAATTTCTTTTATTTTGGTACAAAATTGCAGAAATTTTGCTTATTTTGGGGCAAAAAGGCAGAAATTTCCCATATTTTGGGGTAAAATGCAGAAATTTCTCTTATTTTGAGGTAAAAAGGCTGATATTTTCTTTATTTGGGGGCAAAAAGGCAGAAATTTCCCTCATTTTGGGGCAAAATTGCAGAAATTTCACTTATTTCAGGGTAATAAGTCAGAAATTTTCTTTATTTTGGGGCTAAAAAGAAAGAAATTCCCTTTGTTTTGGGGTAAAAAGACAGAAATTCCACTTATTTGGAGGCAAAAAAAGCAGAAATTCCCCTTATTTTGGAGCAAAAATGAAGAAATTTCCTTTTTTTATGGCAAAAAGGTATGTATTCTTCTTATTTTCGGGCAAAAAGGCAGAAATTCCCCGTATTTTGAAGAAAATTGCAGAAATTCCACTAATTGTGGGGAAAAAAGACAGAAATTCCCTATATGTTGGGGCAAAAAGACAGAAATTCTCCTTATTTTGGGGCAAAACTCAGAAATTTCACTTATTCTGGTGCAAAATTGCAGAAATTTTAATTATTTCAGAAAAAAAGTAAAAATTTTCTTATTTTGGGGCAAAAAGGCAGAAATTTCTTTTATTTTGATACAAAATTGCAGAAATTATTCTTTTTTTTGGGAAAAAGGCAGAAATTTCTCATATTTTGGGGCAAAAATGCAGAAATTCCCCTTATTTTAAGGTAAAAATGCTGAACTTCCCCTTATTTGGGGGCAAAAAGGCAGAAATTTCCCTTATTTTGGGGCAAAACTTAGAAATTTCAATTATTTGGGGGCAAAATTGCAAAAATTTCACTTATTTCCGAAAAAAAAGCAGAAATTTTCTAATTTTGGGGCAAAAAGGCAGATATTTTTTTTATTTTGGTACAAAATTGCAGAAATTTTTCTTATTTTGGGGCAAAAAGGCAAACATTTCCCATATTTTGGGGCAAAAATGCAGAAATTCCCCTTCTTTTGAGGTAAAAAGGCTGAAATTCCCCTTATTTGGGGGCAAAAAGGCAGAAATTTCCTTTATTTTGGGGCAAAATTGCAGAAATTTCAATTATTTCAGAATAATAAGTCAGAAATTATCTTTATTTTGGTGCAAAAAGACAGAAATTCCCTTTGTTTTGGGGGAAAAAGACAGAAATTCCACGTATTTAGAGGCAAAAAAGCAGAAATTTCCCTTATTTTTGAGCAAAAATGAAGAAATTTCCCTTTTCTATGGCAAAAACGTATGATTCTTCTTATTTTCGGGTAAAAAGACAGAAATTACCCGTTTTTTGGAGCAAAGTTGCAGAAATCCCCCTAATTGTGGGCCAAAAAGGCAGAAATTCCCTATATGTTGGGGCAAAAAGACAGAAATTATCCTTATTTTGGGGAAAAACTCAGAAATTACACTTATTTTAGGGCAGAATTGCAGAAATTTTACTTATTTCAGAAAAAAAGCAGAAATTTTCTTATTTTTGGGCAAAAAAGCAGAAATTTCATTTATTTTGGTACAAAATTGCAGAAATTGTTCTTATTTTTGGTCAAAAAGGCAGAAATTTCCCATATTGTGGGGCAAAAATGCAGAAATTCCTATTTTTTTTGAGTTAAAAAGGCTAAATTCCCCTTATTTGGGGGCAAAAAGGCAGAAATTTTCCTCATTTTGGGGCAAAATTGCAGAAATTTCACTTATTTCAGGGTAATAAGTCAGAAATTGTCCTTATTTTGGGGCAAAAAACAGAAATTCCCTTTGTTTTTGGGGAAAAACAGAAATTCCACTTATTTAAAGCCAAAAAAGCAGAAATTCCCCTTATTTTGGAGCAAAAATGAAGAAATTTCCCTTTTTTATGGCAAAAAGATATGCATTCTTCTTATTTTCCGGCAAAAAGGCAGAAAATCCTCGTATTTTGGAGCAAAATTGCAGAAATTCCTTTAATTGTGGGGCAAAAAGGCAGAAATTCCCTATATATTGGGGCAAAAATACAGAAATTCTCCTTATTTGGGGGCAAAAGTCAGAATTTTCTATTATTTTAGAGCAAAATTGCAGAAATTTCACTTATTTCAGAAAAAAAAAGCAGAAATTTTCTTATTTTGGGGCAAAAAAGCAGAAATTTCCCATATTTTGGGGCAAAAATGCAGAAATTCCCCTTATTTTGAGGTAAAAAGGCTGAAATTCCCTTTATTTGGGGGCAAAAGCAGAAATTTCCCTTATTTAGGGGCAAAATTGCAGAAATTTCACTTATTTCAGAATAATAAGTCAGAAATTTTCCTTATTTTGGGGCAAAAAAGACAGAAATTCCCTTTGTTTTGGGGTAAAGAGACAGATATTCCACTTATTTAGAGGCAAAAATGCAGAAATTCCCCTTATTTTGGAGCAAAAATGAAGAAATTTCCCTTTTTTATGGCAAAAAGCTATGCATTCTTCTTGTTTTCGTCCAAAAAGGCAGAAATTCCTCGTATTTTGGTGCAAAATTGCAGAAATTCCCCTAATTGTGGGGCAAAAAGGCAGATATTCCCTATATGTTGGGGCAAAAAGACAGAAATTCTCCTTATTTTGGGGCAAAACTCAGAAATTTCACTTATTTTGGGGCAAAATTGAAGAAATTTCACTTATTTCAGAAAAGAAGCAGAAATTTTCTTATTTTGGGGCAAAAAGGCAGAAATTTCTTTTATTTTGGTACAAAATTGCAGAAATTTTTCTTCTTTTGCGAAAAAAACAAAAATTTCCCATATTTTGGGGCAAAAATGCAGAAATTCCCCTTATTTTAAGGTAAAAATGCGGAAATTCCCCTTATTTGGGGGCAAAAAGGCAGAAATTTGCCTTATTTTGGGGCAAAACTCAGAAATTTCAATTATTTTAAGGCAAAATTGCAGAAATTTCACTTATTTCCGAAAAAAAAGCAAAAACTTTCTAATTTTGGGGCAAAAAGGCAGATATTTCTTTTATTTTAGTACAAAATTGCAGAAATTTTTTATATTTTGGGGCAAAAAGGCAGACATTTCCCCTATTTTGGGGTAAATGCAGAAATTCCCCTTATTTTAAGGTAAAAAGTCTGAAATTCCCCTTATTTGGGGGCAAAAAGGCAGAAATTTCACTCATTTTGTGGCAAAATTGCAGAAATTTCACTTATTTCAGGGTAATAAGTCAGAAATTTTCCTTATTTTGGGGCAAAAGACAGAAATTCCCTTTGTTTTGGGGGAAAAACAAAGAAATTGCACTTATTTAGAGGCAAAAAAGCAGAAATTCCCCTTATTTTGGTGCAAAAATAAAGAAATTTCCCTTTTTATGGCAAAAAGATATGCATTCTTCTTATTTTCGGGCAAAAAGGCAGAAATTCCTCGTATTTTGGAGCACAATTGCCGAAATTCCCTTAATTGTGGGGCAAAAAGTCAGAAATTCCCTATATGTTGGAGCAAAAAGACAGAAATTCTCCTTATTTTGGGGCAAAACTCAGAAATTCCACTTATTATGGGGAAAAATTCTAGAAATTTCCCTTATTTTGGGGCAAAATTGCAAAAATTTCACTTATTTTGGGGCAAAATTGCAGAAATTTCACTTATTTCAGGGAAAAAAAGCAGAAATTTTCTTAATTTGGGGCAAAAAGGCAGAAATTTTTCTTATTTTGGGCAAAAAGGCAGAAATTTCGATATTTAGGAAAAAAATGCAGAAATTCCTCTTATTTTGCGGTATAAATTCTGAAATTCCCCTTATTTTGTGGCAAAAGGCAGAAATTCCCTTATTTTGGGGCAAAAAGCAAACATTTCCCTTATTTTGGGGAAAAATTTCAGAAATTTAACTTATTTCAGGGCAAAAAGTCAGAAAGTCCCCTTATTTTGGGGCAAAAAGACAGAAATTCTGTTATTTTTGGGGAAAAGTGAGAAATTGCACTTATTTTGAGTCAAAAAGGTGGAAAATTCCCTTATTTTGGGGTAAAAATAAAGAAATTTCCCTTTTTTATGGCAAAAAGATATACATTCTCTTTATTTTCGGGCAAAAAGGCAGAAATTCCCCGTATTTTGGAGCAAAATTGCAGAAATTCCCCTAATTTTTGGGTAAAAACGCATAACTTCCCCTTAATTTGGGGTAAAACTCCAGAAATTTCACTTATTTCACGGCAAAATGGCAAAAATTCTCTTTATTTTCGGCGAAAAATGCAGAAAATCCCCGTATTTTGGAGCAAAATTGCAGATATTCACCTAATTTTGGGGTAAAACATGCAGTAATTTTCTTTATTTTGGGGCAAAAATGCAGAAATTCCCCTTATTTTCGGGCAAAAGGCAGAAATTCCCCTTATTTTAGGGCAAAATTGCAGAAATTTCCCTTATTTGGGGACAAAAAACAGAAATTCCCTTTATTTTGGGGCAAAATTGCAGAAAATTCCTTTATTATGGGGAAAAATTGCAGAAATTTCTTTTATTTTAAGGCAAAATAGCAGAAATTTCACTTATTTCAGGAAAAAAGGCAGAAGTTTTCCTTATTTTGGGACAAAAAGGCAGAAATTCCAAATATTTTGTGGCAAAAATGCAGAAATGCCCTTTTTTGAGGTAAAAAGGCTAAAATTCCCCTTATTTGGGAAAAAAAGTCAGAAATTTCCCATATTTTGGGGAAAAATTGCAGAAATTTCACTTACTTCAGGGTAACAAGTCAGAAATTTTCCTTATTATGTGGCAAAAAGACAGAAATTCCCTTTGTATTGGGGGAAAAAGACAGAAATTCCACTTATTAAGAGGCAAAAAAGCAGAAATTCCCCTTATTTTGGAGCAAAAATTAAGAAATTTCCCTTTTTTATGGCAAAAAGGTATGCATTCTTCTTATTTTCGGGCAAAAAGACAGAAATTTTTTGTATTTTGGAGCAAAATTGCAGAAATTCCCCTAATTGTGGGGCAAAAAGCCAGAAATTCCCTATATGTTGGGGCAAAAAGACAGAAATTCTTTTTATTATGGGGCAAAACTCAGAAATTTCACTTATTTTGGGGCAAAATTGCAGAAATACCACTTATTTCAGAAAAATAAGCAAAAAATTTCTTTTTTGGGGCAAAAAGTCAGAAATTTCTTTTATTTTGGTACAAAATTGCAGAATTTGTTCTTATTTTGGGGCAAAAACGCAGAAATTTCCCATATTTTGGGGCAAAAATGCAGAAATTTCCCTTATTTTGAGATAAAAAGGCTGATATTTTCCTTATTTGGGGGCAAAAAGGCAGAAATTTCCCTCATTTTGGGGCAAAATTGCAGAAATTTCACTTATTTCAGGGTAAAAAGTCAAAAATTTTCCTTATTTTGTGGCAAAAAACCAGAAATTCCCTTTAATTTGGAGGAAAAAGTCAGAAATTCCACTTATTTAGAGGCAAAAAGGATAAATTCCCCTTATTTTGGAGCAAAAATGAAGAAATTTCCCTCTTGTGGCAAAAAGGTATGCATTCTTCTTATTTTCGGGCAAAAAGGCAGAAATTCCCCGTATTTTAGAGCAAAATTGCAGAAAATCCCCTAATTGTGGGGCAAAAAGGCAGAAATTCCCTATATGTTGTTGCAAAAAGACAGAAATTCTCCTTATTTTGGGGCAAAACTCAGAAATTTCCGTTATTTTGGGGCAAAATTGCAGAAATTTCACTTATTTCAGAAAAAAAAGCAGAAATTTTCTTTTTTGGGGCAAAAAGTCAGAAATTTCTTTTATTTAGGTACAAAATTGCAGAATTTGTTCTTATTTTGGGGCAAAAAGGCAGAAATTTTCCATATTTTGGGGCAAAAATGCAGAAATTTCCCTTATTTTGAGGTAAAAAGGCTGATATTTTCCTTATTTGGGGGAAAAAAGGCAGAAATTTCCCTCATTTTGGGGCAAAATTGCAGAAATTTCACTTATTTCAGGGTAATAAGTCAAAAATTTTCCTTATTTTGGGGCAAAAAAGACAGAAATTCCCTTTTTTTTGGAGAAAATACAGAAATTCCACTTATTTAGAGGCAAAAAAGCAGAAATTCCCTTTATTTTGGAGCAAAAATGAAGAAATTTCCCTTTTTTATGGCAAAAAGGTATGCATTCTTTTTATTTTCGGGCAAAAAGACAGAAATTCCCCGTATTTGGGAGCAAAATTGCAGAAATCCCCCTAATTGTGGGCCAAAAAGGCAGAAATTCCGTATATGTTGGGGCAAAAAGACAGAAATTCTCCTTATTTTGAGGCAAAACTCAGAAATTTCACTTATTTTAGGGCAAAATTGCAGAAATTTCACTTATTTCAGAAAAAAAGCAGAAATTTTCTTATTTTGGGGCAAAAAGACAGAAATTTCTTTTATTTTGGTACAAAATTGCAGAAATTTTTCTTATTTTGGGGCAAAAAGGCAGAAATTTCCCATATTTTGGGGCAAAAATGCAGAAATTCCACTTATTTTGAGTTAAAAAGGCTGAAATTCCCCTTATTTGGGGGCAAAGAGGCAGAAATTTTCCTCATTTTGGGGCAAAATTGCAGAAATTTCACTTATTTCAGGGTAATGAGTCAGAAATTTTCCTTATTTGGGGGCAAAAAAGACAGAAATCCCCTTTGTTTTAGGGGAAAAAAACAGAAATTCCACTTATTTAGAGGCAAAAAAGCAGAAATTCCTTTTATTTTGGAGCAAAAATGAAGAAATTTCCCTTTTTATGGCAAAAAGGTATGCATTCTTCTTGTTTTCGGGCAAAAAGGCAGAAATTCCCCGTATTTTGGAGCAAAATTGCAGAAATTCCCCTAATTGTGGGGCAAAAAGGCAGAAATTCCCTATATGTTGGGGAAAAACAGAAATTCTCCTTATTTTGGGGCAAAACTCAGAAATTTCACTTATTTTGGGGCAAAACTGCAGAAATTCACATATTTTGGGGCAAAATTGCAGAAATTTCACTTATTTCAGAAAAAAAAGCAGAAATTTTCTTTGTTGGGGCAAAAGTCAGAAATTTCTTTTATTTAGGTACAAAATTGCAGAATTTGTTCTTATTTTGCGGCAAAAGGGCAGAAATTTCCCATATTTTGGGGCAAAAATGCAGAAATTTTCCTTATTTTCAGGTAAAAAGACTGATATTTTCCTTATTTGGGGGCAAAAAGGCAGAAATTTCCCTCATTTTGGGGCAAAATTGCAGAAATTTCACATATTTCAGGGTAATAAGTCAGAAATTTTTCTTATTTTGGGGCAAAAAGACAGAAATTCCCTTTGTATTGGGGGAAAAATACAGAAATTCCACTTATTTAGAGGCAAAAAAGCAGAAATTCCCCTTATTTTGGAGCAAAAATGAAGAAATTTTCCTTTTTTATGGCAAAAAGTTATGCATTCTTCTTATTTTCGGGCAAAAAGGCAGTAATTCTCCCTATTTTGGGGCAAAATTGCAGAAATTTCCCAAATTGTGGGGCAAAAAGGCAGAAATTCCCTATATGTTGGGGCAAAAACAGAAATTCTCCTTATTTTGGGGCAAAACTCAGAAATTTCACTTATTTTGGGGCAAAATTGCAGAAATTTTTCTTATTTTGGGGCAAAATTGCCGAAATTTCACATATTTTGAGGCAAAATTTCAGAAATTTCACTTATTTCAGAAAAAAAAAGCAGAAATTGTTCTTATTTTGGGGCAAAAAGTCAGAAATTTCTTTTATTTTGGTACAAAATTGCAGAATTTGTTCTTATTTTGAGGCAAAAAGGCAGAAATTTCACATATTTTGTGGCAAAAATGCGGAAATTCCCCTTATTTTGAGGTAAAAAGGCTGAAATTCCCCTTATATGGGGGAAAAAATGCAGAAATTTCCCTTATTTTGGGGCAAAATTGCAGAAATTTCACTTACTTCAGGGTAACAAGTCAGGAATTTTCCTTATTTTGGGGCAAAAAAGACAGAAATTCCCTTTGTATTGGGGGAAAAAGACAGAAATTCCACTTATTAAGAGGCAAACAAGCAGAAATTCCCCTTATTTTGGAGCAAAAATAAAGAAATTTCCCTTTTTTATGGCAAAAAGTTATGCATTCTTCTTGTTTTCGGGCAAAAAGGCAGAAATTCCCCATATTTGGGAGCAAAATTGCAGAAATCCCCCTAATTGTGGGCCAAAAAGGCAGAAATTCCCTATATGTTGGGGCAAAAAGACAGAAATTCTCCTTATTTTGAGGCAAAACTCAGAAATTTCACTTATTTTAGGGCAAAATTGCAGAAATTTCACTTATTTCAGAAAAAAAAGCAGAAATTTTCTTATTTTGGGGCAAAAAGACAGAAATTTCTTTTATTTTGGTACAAAATTGCGGAAATTTTTCTTATTTTGGGGCCAAAAGCAGAAATTTTCCATATTTTGGGGCAAAAATGCAGAAATTCCCCTTATTTTGAGTTAAAAAGGCTGAAATTCCCCTTATTTGGGGGCAAAGAGGCAGAAATTTTCCTCATTTTGGGGCAAAATTGCAGAAATTTCACTTATTTCAGGGTAATGAGTCAGAAATTTTCCTTATTTGGGGGCAAAAAAGACAGAAATCCCCTTTGTTTTGGGGGAAAAAAACAGAAATTCCACTTATTTAGAGGCAAAAAAGCAGAAATTCCCCTTATTTTCGAGCAAAAATGAAAAAATTTTCCTTTTTTATGGCAAAAAGTTATGCATTCTTCTTATTTTCGGGCAAAAAGGCAGTAATTCCCTCTATTTTGGAGCAAAATTGCAGAAATTACCCTAATTGTGGTGCAAAACGGCATAAATTCCCTATATGTTGGGGCAAAAACAGAAATTCTCCTTATTTTGGGGCAAAACTCAGAAATTTCACTTATTTTGGGGCAAAATTGCAGAAATTTTTCTTATTTTGTGGCAAAATTGCCGAAATTTCACATATTTTGAGGCAAAATTTCAGAAATTTCACTTATTTCAGTAAAAAAAAGCAGAAATTGTTCTTATTTTGGGGCAAAAAGTCAGAAATTTCTTTTACTTTGGTACAAAATTGCAGAATTTGTTCTTATTTTGAGGCAAAAAGGCAGAAATTTCACATATTTTGGGGCAAAAATGCGGAAATTCCCCTTATTTTGAGGTAAAAAGGCTGAAATTCCCCTTATTTGGGGGAAAAAATGCAGAAATTTCCCTTATTTTGGGGCAAAATTGCAGAAATTTCACTTACTTCAGCGTAACAAGTCAGAAATTTTTCTTATTTTTGGGGCAAAAAGACAGAAATTTCTTTTATTTTGGTAAAAAATTGCAGAAATTTTTCTTATTTTGGGGCAAAAAGCAGAAATTTCCCATATTTTGGGGCAAAAATGCAGAAATTCCCCTTATTTTGAGTTAAAAAGGCTGAAATTCCCCTTATTTGGGGGCAAAGAGGCAGAAATTTTCCTCATTTTGGGGCAAAATTGCAGAAATTTCACTTATTTCAGGGTAATGAGTCAGAAATTTTCCTTATTTGGGGGCAAAAAAGACAGAAATCCCCTTTGTTTTGGGGGAAAAAAACAGAAATTCCACTTATTTAGAGGCAAAAAAGCAGAAATTCCTTTTATTTTGGAGCAAAAATGAAGAAATTTCCCTTTTTATGGCAAAAAGGTATGCATTCTTCTTGTTTTCGGGCAAAAAGGCAGAAATTCCCCGTATTTTGGAGCAAAATTGCAGAAATTCCCCTAATTGTGGGGCAAAAAGGCAGAAATTCCCTATATGTTGGGGAAAAACAGAAATTCTCCTTATTTTGGGGCAAAACTCAGAAATTTCACTTATTTTGGGGCAAAACTGCAGAAATTCACATATTTTGGGGCAAAATTGCAGAAATTTCACTTATTTCAGAAAAAAAAGCAGAAATTTTCTTTGTTGGGGCAAAAGTCAGAAATTTCTTTTATTTAGGTACAAAATTGCAGAATTTGTTCTTATTTTGCGGCAAAAGGGCAGAAATTTCCCATATTTTGGGGCAAAAATGCAGAAATTTTCCTTATTTTCAGGTAAAAAGACTGATATTTTCCTTATTTGGGGGCAAAAAGGCAGAAATTTCCCTCATTTTGGGGCAAAATTGCAGAAATTTCACATATTTCAGGGTAATAAGTCAGAAATTTTTCTTATTTTGGGGCAAAAAAGACAGAAATTCCCTTTGTATTGGGGGAAAAATACAGAAATTCCACTTATTTAGAGGCAAAAAAGCAGAAATTCCCCTTATTTTGGAGCAAAAATGAAGAAATTTTCCTTTTTTATGGCAAAAAGTTATGCATTCTTCTTATTTTCGGGCAAAAAGGCAGTAATTCTCCCTATTTTGGGGCAAAATTGCAGAAATTTCCCAAATGTGGGGCAAAAAGGCAGAAATTCCCTATATGTTGGGGCAAAAACAGAAATTCTCCTTATTTTGGGGCAAAACTCAGAAATTTCACTTATTTTGGGGCAAAATTGCAGAAATTTTTCTTATTTTGGGGCAAAATTGCCGAAATTTCACATATTTTGAGGCAAAATTTCAGAAATTTCACTTATTTCAGAAAAAAAAAGCAGAAATTGTTCTTATTTTGGGGCAAAAAGTCAGAAATTTCTTTTATTTTGGTACAAAATTGCAGAATTTGTTCTTATTTTGAGGCAAAAAGGCAGAAATTTCACATATTTTGTGGCAAAAATGCGGAAATTCCCCTTATTTTGAGGTAAAAAGGCTGAAATTCCCCTTATATGGGGGAAAAAATGCAGAAATTTCCCTTATTTTGGGGCAAAATTGCAGAAATTTCACTTACTTCAGGGTAACAAGTCAGGAATTTTCCTTATTTTGGGGCAAAAAAGACAGAAATTCCCTTTGTATTGGGGGAAAAAGACAGAAATTCCACTTATTAAGAGGCAAACAAGCAGAAATTCCCCTTATTTTGGAGCAAAAATAAAGAAATTTCCCTTTTTTATGGCAAAAAGTTATGCATTCTTCTTGTTTTCGGGCAAAAAGGCAGAAATTCCCCATATTTGGGAGCAAAATTGCAGAAATCCCCCTAATTGTGGGCCAAAAAGGCAGAAATTCCCTATATGTTGGGGCAAAAAGACAGAAATTCTCCTTATTTTGAGGCAAAACTCAGAAATTTCACTTATTTTAGGGCAAAATTGCAGAAATTTCACTTATTTCAGAAAAAAAAGCAGAAATTTTCTTATTTTGGGGCAAAAAGACAGAAATTTCTTTTATTTTGGTACAAAATTGCGGAAATTTTTCTTATTTTGGGGCCAAAAGCAGAAATTTTCCATATTTTGGGGCAAAAATGCAGAAATTCCCCTTATTTTGAGTTAAAAAGGCTGAAATTCCCCTTATTTGGGGGCAAAGAGGCAGAAATTTTCCTCATTTTGGGGCAAAATTGCAGAAATTTCACTTATTTCAGGGTAATGAGTCAGAAATTTTCCTTATTTGGGGGCAAAAAAGACAGAAATCCCCTTTGTTTTGGGGGAAAAAAACAGAAATTCCACTTATTTAGAGGCAAAAAAGCAGAAATTCCCCTTATTTTCGAGCAAAAATGAAAAAATTTTCCTTTTTTATGGCAAAAAGTTATGCATTCTTCTTATTTTCGGGCAAAAAGGCAGTAATTCCCTCTATTTTGGAGCAAAATTGCAGAAATTACCCTAATTGTGGTGCAAAACGGCATAAATTCCCTATATGTTGGGGCAAAAACAGAAATTCTCCTTATTTTGGGGCAAAACTCAGAAATTTCACTTATTTTGGGGCAAAATTGCAGAAATTTTTCTTATTTTGTGGCAAAATTGCCGAAATTTCACATATTTTGAGGCAAAATTTCAGAAATTTCACTTATTTCAGTAAAAAAAAGCAGAAATTGTTCTTATTTTGGGGCAAAAAGTCAGAAATTTCTTTTACTTTGGTACAAAATTGCAGAATTTGTTCTTATTTTGAGGCAAAAAGGCAGAAATTTCACATATTTTGGGGCAAAAATGCGGAAATTCCCCTTATTTTGAGGTAAAAAGGCTGAAATTCCCCTTATTTGGGGGAAAAAATGCAGAAATTTCCCTTATTTTGGGGCAAAATTGCAGAAATTTCACTTACTTCAGCGTAACAAGTCAGAAATTTTTCTTATTTTTGGGGCAAAAAGACAGAAATTTCTTTTATTTTGGTAAAAAATTGCAGAAATTTTTCTTATTTTGGGGCAAAAAGCAGAAATTTCCCATATTTTGGGGCAAAAATGCAGAAATTCCCCTTATTTTGAGTTAAAAAGGCTGAAATTCCCCTTATTTGGGGGCAAAGAGGCAGAAATTTTCCTCATTTTGGGGCAAAATTGCAGAAATTTCACTTATTTCAGGGTAATGAGTCAGAAATTTTCCTTATTTGGGGGCAAAAAAGACAGAAATCCCCTTTGTTTTGGGGGAAAAAAACAGAAATTCCACTTATTTAGAGGCAAAAAAGCAGAAATTCCTTTTATTTTGGAGCAAAAATGAAGAAATTTCCCTTTTTATGGCAAAAAGGTATGCATTCTTCTTGTTTTCGGGCAAAAAGGCAGAAATTCCCCGTATTTTGGAGCAAAATTGCAGAAATTCCCCTAATTGTGGGGCAAAAAGGCAGAAATTCCCTATATGTTGGGGAAAAACAGAAATTCTCCTTATTTTGGGGCAAAACTCAGAAATTTCACTTATTTTGGGGCAAAACTGCAGAAATTCACATATTTTGGGGCAAAATTGCAGAAATTTCACTTATTTCAGAAAAAAAAGCAGAAATTTTCTTTGTTGGGGCAAAAGTCAGAAATTTCTTTTATTTAGGTACAAAATTGCAGAATTTGTTCTTATTTTGCGGCAAAAGGGCAGAAATATTCCATATTTTGGGGCAAAAATGCAAAAATTTTCCTTATTTTCAGGTAAAAAGACTGATATTTTCCTTATTTGGGGGCAAAAAGGCAGAAATTTCCCTCATTTTGGGGCAAAATTGCAGAAATTTCACTTATTTCAGGGTAATAAGTCAGAAATTTTTCTTATTTTGGGGCAAAAAAGACAGAAATTCCCTTTGTATTGGGGGAAAAAGACAAAAATTCCACTTATTTAGAGGCAAAAAAGCAAAAATTCCCATTATTTTGGAGCAAAAATGAAGAAATTTTCCTTTTTTATGGCAAAAAGTTATGCATTCTTCTTATTTTCGGGCAAAAAGGCAGTAATTCCCTCTATTTTGGAGCAAAATTGCAGAAATTTCCCTAATTGTGGGGCAAAAAGGCAGAAATTCCCTATATGTTGGGGCAAAAACAGAAATTCTCCTTATTTTGGGGCAAAACTCAGAAATTTCACTTATTTTGGGGCAAAATTGCAGAAATTTTTCTTATTTTGGGGCAAAATTGCCGAAATTTCACATATTTTGAGGCAAAATTTCAGAAATTTCACTTATTTCAGTAAAAAAAAGCAGAAATTGTTCTTATTTTGGGGCAAAAAGTCAGAAATTTCTTTTACTTTGGTACAAAATTGCAGAATTTGTTCTTATTTTGAGGCAAAAAGGCAGAAATTTCCCATATTTTGGGGCAAAAATGCGGAAATTCCCCTTATTTTGAGGTAAAAAGGCTGAAATTCCCTTTATTTGGGGGAAAAAATGCAGAAATTTCCCTTATTTTGGGGCAAAATTGCAGAAATTTCACTTACTTCAGGGTAACAAGTCAGAAATTTTCCTTATTTTGGGGCAAAAAAGACAGAAATTCCCTTTGTATTGGGGGAAAAAGACAGAAATTCCACTTATTAAGAGGCAAACAAGCAGAAATTCCCCTTATTTTGGAGCAAAAATAAAGAAATTTCCCTTTTTTATGGCAAAAAGGTATGCATTCTTCTTGTTTTCGGGCAAAAAGGCAGAAATTCCCCGTATTTTGGAGCAAAATTGCAGAAATCCCCCTAATTGTGGGCCAAAAAGGCAGAAATTCCCTATATGTTTGGGCAAAAAGACAGAAATTCTCCTTATTTTGAGGCAAAACTCAGAAATTTCACTTATTTTAGGGCAAAATTGCAGAAATTTCACTTATTTCAGAAAAAAAGCAGAAATTTTCTTATTTTGGGGCAAAAAGACAGAAATTTCTTTTATTTTGGTACAAAATTGCAGAAATTTTTCTTATTTTGGGGCAAAAAGGCAGAAATTTCCCATATTTTGGGGCAAAAATGCAGAAATTTCCCTTATTTTGAGTTAAAAGGGCTGAAATTCCCCTTATTTGGGGGCAAAGAGGCAGAAATTTTCCTCATTTTGGGGCAAAATTGCAGAAATTTCACTTACTTCAGGGTAACAAGTCAGAAATTTTCCTTATTTTGGGGCAAAAAAGACAGAAATATCCTTTGTATTGGGGGAAAAAGACAGAAATTCCACTTATTAAGAGGCAAACAAGCAGAAATTCCCCTTATTTTGGAGCAAAAATAAAGAAATTTCCCTTTTTTATGGCAAAAAGGTATGCATTCTTCTTGTTTTCGGGCAAAAAGGAAGAAATTCCCCGTATTTTGGAGCAAAATTGCAGAAATCCCCCTAATTGTGGGCCAAAAAGGCAGAAATTTCCTATATGTTAGGGCAAAAAGACAGAAATTCTCCTTATTTTGAGGCAAAACTCAGAAATTTCACTTATTTTAGGGCAAAATTGCAGAAATTTCACTTATTTCAGAAAAAAAGCAGAAATTTTCTTATTTTGGGGCAAAAAGACAGAAATTTCTTTTATTTTGGTAAAAAATTGCAGAAATTTTTCTTATTTTGGGGCAAAAAGGAAGAAATTTCCCATATTTTGGGGCAAAAATGCAGAAATTCCCCTTATTTTGAGTTAAAAAGGCTGAAATTCCCCTTATTTGGGGGCAAAGAGGCAGAAATTTTCCTCATTTTGGGGCAAAATTGCAGAAATTTCACTTATTTCAGGGTAATGAGTCAGAAATTTTCCTTATTTGGGGGCAAAAAAGACAGAAATCCCCTTTGTTTTGGGGGAAAAAAACAGAAATTCCACTTATTTAGAGGCAAAAAAGCAGAAATTCCTTCTATTTTGGAGCAAAAATGAAGAAATTTCCCTTTTTATGGCAAAAAGGTATGCATTCTTCTTGTTTTCGGGCAAAAAGGCAGAAATTCCCCGTATTTTGGAGCAAAATTGCAGAAATTCCCCTAATTGTGGGGCAAAAAGGCAGAAATTCTCTATATGTTGGGGAAAAACAGAAATTCTCCTTATTTTGGGGCAAAACTCAGAAATTTCACTTATTTTGGGGCAAAACTGCAGAAATTCACATATTTTGGGGCAAAATTGCAGAAATTTCACTTATTTCAGAAAAAAAAGCAATAATTTTCTTTGTTGGGGCAAAAGTCAGAAATTTCTTTTATTTAGGTACAAAATTGCAGAATTTGTTCTTATTTTGCGGCAAAAGGGCAGAAATTTCCCATATTTTGGGGCAAAAATGCAGAAATTTTCCTTATTTTCAGGTAAAAAGACTGATATTTTCCTTATTTGGGGGCAAAAAGGCAGAAATTTCCCTCATTTTGGAGCAAAATTGCAGAAATTTCACTTATTTCAGGGTAATAAGTCAGAAATTTTTCTTATTTTGGGGCAAAAAAGACAGAAATTCCCTTTGTATTGGGGGAAAAAAGACAGAAATTCCACTTATTTAGAGGCAAAAAAGCAGAAATTCCCCTTATTTTGGAGCAAAAATGAAGAAATTTTCCTTTTTTATGGCAAAAAGTTATGCATTCTTCTTATTTTCGGGCAAAAAAGCAGTAATTCCCTCTATTTTGGAGCAAAATTGCAGAAATTTCCCTAATTGTGGGGCAAAAAGGCAGAAATTCCCTATATGTTGGGGCAAAAACAGAAATTCTCCTTATTTTGGGGCAAAACTCAGAAATTTCACTTATTTTGGGGCAAATTGCAGAAATTTTTCTTATTTTGGGGCAAAATTGCCGAAATTTCACATATTTTGTGGCAAAATTTCAGAAATTTCACTTATTTCAGAAAAAAAAGGAGAAATTGTTCTTATTTTGGGGCAAAAGTCAGAAATTTCTTTTATTTTGGTACAAAATTGCAGAATTTGTTCTTATTTTGAGGCAAAAAGGCAGAAATTTCACATATTTTGGGGCAAAAATGCGGAAATTCCCCTTATTTTGAGGTAAAAAGGCTGAAATTCCCCTTATTTGGGGGAAAAATGCAGAAATTTCCCTTATTTTGGGGCAAAATAGCAGAAATTTCACTTAATTCAGGGTAACAAGTCAGAAATTTTCCTTATTTTGGGGCAAAAAAGACAAAAATTCCCTTTGTATTGGGGGAAAAAGACAGAAATTCCACTTATTAAGAGGCAAACAAGCAGAAATTCCCCTTATTTTGGAGCAAAAATAAAGAAATTTCCCTTTTTTATGGCAAAAAGGTATGCATTCTTCTTGTTTTCGGGCAAAAAGGCAGAAATTTCCCGTATTTTGGAGCAAAATTGCAGAAATTCCCCTAATTGTGGGAAAAAAAGGCAGAAATTCCCTATATGTTGGGGCAAAAAGACAGAAATTCTCCTTATTTTGGAAAAAAACTCAGAAATTCCACTTATTTTGGGGCAAAATTTTAGGAATTTCCCATATTTTGGGGCAAAACTGCAGAAATTTCACTTATTTTGGGGCAAAATTGCAGAAATTTCACTTATTTCTGAAAAAAAAAGCAGAAATTTTCTTTTTGGGGCAAAAAGTCAGAAATTTCTTTTACTTTGGTACAAAATTGCAGAAATTGTTATTATTTTGGGGCAAAAAGGCAGAAATTTCCCATATTTTAGGGCAAAAATGCAGAAATTCCCCTTATTTTGAGGTAAAAATGCTGAAATTCCCATTATTTGGAGGCAAAAAGGCAGAAATTTCCCTTATTTTGGGGCAAAATTAAAGAAATTTCAATTATTTCAGAATAATAAATCAGAAATTATCTTATTTTGGGGCAAAAAGACCGAAATTCCCTTTGTTTTGGGGGAAAAAGACAGAAATTCCACTTATTTAGAGGCAAAAAAGCAGAAATTCCCCTTATTTTGGAGCAAAAATGAAGAAATTTCTCTTTTTAATGCAAAAAGGTATGCATTCTTCTTATTTTCGGGCAAAAAGACAGAAATTTCCCGTATTTTGCAGCAATATTGCAGAAATCCCCCTAATTGTGGGCCAAAAAGGCAGGGATTCCCTATATGTTGGTGCAAAAAGTCAGAAATTCTCCTTATTTTTGGGCAAAACTCAGAAATTTCACTTATTTTAGGGCAAAATTGCAGAAATTTCACTTATTTCAGAAATAAAGCAGAAATTTTTTTATTTTGGGGCAAAAAGGCAGAAATTTCTTTTATTTTGGAACAAAATTGCAGAAATTGTTCTTATTTTGGAGCAAAAAGGCAGAAATTTCCCATATTTTGAGGCAAAAGTGCAGAAATTCCCCTTATTTTGAGTTTAAAAAGCTGAAATTCCCCTTATTTGGGGGCAAAAAGGCAGAAATTTTCCTCATTTTGGGGCAAAATTGAAGAAATTTCACTTATTTCAGGGTAATAAGTCAGAAATTTTTCTTATTTTTGGGCAAAAAAGACAGAAATTCCCTTTGTATTGGGGGAAAAAAACAGAAATTCCACTAATTTAGAGACAAAAAAGCAAAAATTCCCCTTATTTTGGAGCAAAAATGAAGAAATTTCCCTTTTTTATGGCAAAAAGATATGAATTCTTCTTATTTTGGGGCAAAAAGGCAGAAAATCCCCGTATTTTGGAGCAAAATTGCAGAAATTCCTTTAATTGTGGGGCAAAATGCAGAAATTCCCTATATATTGGGGCAAAAATACAGAAATTCTCCTTATTTGGGGGCAAAACTCAAAATTTTCACTTATTCTGGGGCAAAATTGCAGAAATTTCACTTATTTAAGAAAAAAAGCAGAAATTTTCTTATTTTGGGGCAAAAAGGGAGAAATTTCTTTTATTTTGGAACAAAATTGCAGAAATTTTTCTTATTTTGGGGCAAAAAGGCAGAAATTTCCCATATTTTGGAGCAAAAATGCAGAAATTCCCCTTGTTTTGAAGTAAAAAGGCTGAAATTCCCTTTATTTGGGAGCAAAAAGGCAGAAATTTTCCTTATTTTGGGGCAAAATTGCAGAAATTTCACTTATTTGAGGGTAATTAGTCAGAAATTTTCCTTATTTTGGGGCAAAAAAGACAGAAATTCCCTTTGCTTTGGGGGAAAAAGACAGAAATTCCACTTATTTAGAGTCAAAAAAGCAGAAATTCTTCTTCTTTTGGAGCAAAAATGAAGAAATTTCCTTTTTTTATGGCAAAAAGATATGCATTCTTCTTATTTTCGGGCAAAAAGGCAGAAATTCCCCGTATTTTGGAGCAAAATTGCAGAAATTCCCCTAAGTGTGGGGCAAAAATGCAGAAATTCACTATATGTTGGGGCAAAAAGACAGAAATTCTCTTATTTTGGGGCAAAACTCAGAAATTTCACTTATTTTGGGGCAAAATTGCAGAAATTTCACTTATTTCAGAAAAAAAGCAGAAATTTTCTTATTTTGAGGCAAAAAAACAGAAATTTCTTTTATTTTGGTACAAAATTGCAGACATTTTTCTTATTTTGGGGCAAAAAGGCAGAAATTTCCCATATTTTGGAGCAAGAATGCAGAAATTGCCCTTGTTTTGAAGTAAAAAGGCTGAAATTCCCCTTATTTGGGAGCAAAAAGGCAGAAATTTTCCTTATTTTGGAGCAAAATTGCAGAAATTTCACTTATTTCAGGGTAATTAGTCAGAAATTTTCCTTATTTTGGGGCAAAAAAGACCGAAATTCCCTTTGCTTTGGGAGAAAAAGACAGAAATTCCACTTATTTAGAGTCAAAAAAGCAGAAATTCTTCTTCTTTTGGAGCAAAAATGAAGAAATTTCCTTTTTTTATGGCAAAAAGATATGCATTCTTCTTATTTTCGGGCAAAAAGGCAGAAATTCCCCGTATTTTGGAGCAAAATTGCAGAAATTCCCCTAAGTGTGGGGCAAAAATGCAGAAATTCACTATATGTTGGGGCAAAAAGACAGAAATTCTCTTATTTTGGGGCAAAACTCAGAAATTTCACTTATTTTAGGGCAAAATTGCAGAAATTTCACTTATTTCAGAAAAAAAGCAAAATTTTCTTATTTTGGGGCAAAAAAACAGAAATTTCTTTTATTTTGGTACAAAATTGCAGAAATTTTTCTTATTTTGGGCAAAAAGGCAGAAATTTCCCATATTTTGGGGAAAATGCAGAAATTCCCCTTATATTGAGGTAAAAATGCTGAAATTCCTCTTATTTGGGGGCAAAAAGGCAGAAATTCCCCTTATTTTGGGGCAAAACTCAGAAATTTCACTTATTTTGTGGCAAAATTGCAGAAATTTCACTTATTTAAGAAAAAAAGCAGAAATTTTCATATTTTGGGGCAAAAAGGAAGAAATTTCTTTTATTTTGGTACAAAATGCAGAAATTTTTCTTATTTTGGGGCAAAAAGGCAGAAATTTCCCATATTTTGGGGCAAAAATGCAAAAATTCCCCTTATTTTGAAGTAAAATGCTGAAATTCCCCTTATTTGGGGGCAAAAAGGCAGAAATTTCCCTTATTTTGGGGCAAAATTGTAGAAATTTCACTTATTTCAGTGTAATAGGTCAGAAATTTTCCTTATTTTGGGGCAAAAATACAGAAATTCCCTTTGTTTTGGGGGGAAAAGACAGAAATTCCACTTATTTAGAGGCAAAAAAGCAGAAATTAACCTTATTTTGAAGCAAAAATGAACAAATTTCCCTTTTTTATGGCAAAAAGGTATGCATTCTTCTTATTTTCGGGCAAAAAGGCAGAAATTTCCTGTATTTTGAAGCAAAATTGCAAAAATTCCCCTAATTGTGGGACAAAAAGGCAGAAATTCCATATATGTTGCGGCAAAAAGACAGAAATTCTCCTTTTTCTGGAGCAAAACTCAGAAATTTCATTTTTTGGGGGGCAAAATTGCAGAAATTTCACTTATTTCAGAAAGAAAAGCAGATATTTTTTTATTTAGGGGCAAATAGGCAGAAATTTCTTTTATTTTGGTACAAAATTGCAAAAATTATTCTTATTTTGGGCCAAGAGGCAGAAATTTCCCATATTTTAGGGCAAAAATGCAGAAATTTCTTTTATTTTGAGGTAAAAATGCTGAAATTCCCATTATTTGGGGGCAAAAAGGCAGAAATTCCCCTTATTTTGGGGCAAAACTCAGAAATTTCCCTTATTTTGGTGCAAAATTGCAGAAATTTCACTTATTTCAGAAAAAACTAGAAATTTTCTTATTTTGGGGCAAAAAGGCAAAAATTCCCCTTATTTTGAGGTAAAAATTCTGAAATTCTTCTTATTTGGGGGCAAAAAGGGAGAAATTTCCCTTATTTTGAGGCAAATTGCAGAAATTTCACTTATTTCACTGTAATAAGTCAGAAATTTTCCTTATTTTGGGGCAAAAAAGGCAGAAATTCCCTATGTTTTGGGGGAAAAAGACAGAAATTTCACTTATTTAGAGGCAAAAAAGCAGAAATTCCCCTTATTTTGGAGCAAAAATGAAAAAATTTCCCTTTTTTATGGCAAAAAGTTATGCATCTTCTTATTTTCGGGCAAAAAGGCAGAAATTCTTTGAATTTTGAAGCAAAATTGCAGAAATTCCCCTAATTGTGGGGCAAATAGGCAGAAATTTCCTATATGTTAGGGCAAAAAGACAGAAATTCTTCTTATTTTGGGGCAAAACTCAGAAATTCGACTTATTTTGGGGCAAAATTTCAGAAATTTCCCTTATTTTGCGGCAAAATTGAGGAAATTTCACTTATTTTGGGGAAAAATTGCAGAAATTTCACTTATTTAATTAAAAAAAGCAGAAATTTTCTTTTTTGGGGCAAAAAGTCAGAAATTCCTTTTATTTTGGTACAAAATTGCAGAAATTGTTCTTATTTTGGTGCATTAGGCAGAAATTTTCTATATTTTGGGGCAAAAATGCAGAAATTCCCCTTATTTTGAGGTAAAAAGGCTGAAATTCCCTTTATTTGGGGGCAAAAAGGCAGAAATTCCCCGTATTTTGGAGCAAAATTCCAGAAATTCCTTTAATTGTAGGGCAAAAAGGCAGAAATTCCCTATATGTTGGGGCAAAAAGACAGAAATTCTTTTTATTTTGGGAAAAAACTCAGAAATTCCAAATATTTTGGGGCAAAATTCCAGAAATTTCCCTTATTTTGTGGCAAAATTGTAGAAATTTCACTTATTTTGAAGCAAAATTGCAGAAATTTCACTTTTTTCAGGAAAAAAGGCAGAAGTTTTCCTTATTTTGGGGCAAAAAGGAAGAAATTCCAAATATTTTGTGGCAAAAATGCAGAAATTCCCCTTATTTTGAGGTCAAAAGGCTGAAATTCCCCTTATTTGGGGGAAAAAAGGCAGAAATTTCCCTTATTTTGGGGCAAAATTTCAGAAATTTCACTTACTTTCAGGGTAACAAGTCAGAAATTTTCCTTATTTTGGGGCAAAAAAGACAGAAATTCCCTTTGTATTGGGGGAAAAAGACAGAAATTCCACTTATTAAGAGGCAAAAAAGCAGAAATTCCCCTTATTTTGAAGCAAAAATGAAGAAATTTCCCTTTTTTATGGCAAAAAGGTATGCATTGTTCTTGTTTTCGGGCAAAAAGAGAAAATCCCCATATTTTGGAGCAAAATTGCAGAAATTCCCCTAATTATGGGACAAAAAGGCAGAAATTCCCTATATGTTGGGGCAAAAACACAGAAATTCTCCTTATTTTGGGGCAAAACTCAGAAATTCCACTTATTTTGGGGCAAAATTTTAGGAATTTCCCTTATTTTGGGGCAAAACTGCAGAAATTTCACTTATTTTGGGGCAAAATTGCAGAAATTTCACTTATTTTGAAGCAAAATTGCAGAAATTTCACTTATTTCAGGAAAAAAGGCAGAAGTTTTCCTTATTTTGAAGCAAAAAGGCAGAAATTCCAAATATTTTGTGGCAAAAATGCAGAAATTCCCCTTATTTTGAGGTAAAAAGGCTTAAATTCCCCTTATTTGGAGAAAAAAAGGCAGAAATTTTCCTTATTTTGGGGCAAAATTGCAGAAATTTCACTTATTTCAGGGTAACAAGTCAGAAATTTTCCTTATTTTGGGGCAAAAAAGACAGAAATTCCATTTGTATTTTGGGAAAAAGACAGAAATTCCACTTATTAAGAGGCAAAAAAGCAGAAATTCCCCTTATTTTGGAGCAAAAATGAAGAAATTTCCCTTTTTTATGGCAAAAAGATATGCATTCTTCTTGTTTTCGGGTAAAAAGGCAGAAATTCCCCGTATTTTGGAGCAAAATTGCAGAAATTCCCCTAATTGTGGGACAAAAAGGCAGAAATTTTCTATATTTTTGGGCAAAAAGACAGAAATACTCCTTATTTTGGAGCATAACTCAGAAATTCCACTTATTTTGGGGCAAAATTCCAGGAATTTCCCTTATTTTGGGGCAAAACTGCAGAAATTTCACTTATTTTGGGGCAAAATTGCAGAAATTTCACTTATTTCAGAAAAAAAAAGCAGAAATTTTCTTTTTTGGGGCAAAAAGTCAGAAATTTCTTTTATTTTGATACAAAATTGCAGAAAATGTTCTTATTTTGGGGCAAAAAGGCAGAAATTTCCCATATTTTAGGGCAAAAATGCAGAAATTCCCCTTATTTTGAGGTAAAATGCTGAAATTCCCCTTATTTGGGACAAAAAGGCAGAAATTTCCCTCATTTTGGGGCAAAATTGCAGAAATTTCACTTATTTTGGGGCAAAATTGCAGAAATTTCACTTATTTCAGGAAAAAAGGCAGAAGTTTTCCTTATTTTGGGGCAAAAGAGAAAAAAATCCAAATATTTTGTGGCAAAAATGCAGAAATTCCCCTTATTTTGAGGCAAAAAGTCTGAAATTCCCTTAATTTGGGGGCAAAAAGGCAGAAATTTCTCTTATTTTGGGGCAAAATTGCAGAAATTTCACTTATTTCAGAAAAAAAAGCAGAAATTTTATTTTTTGGGGCTAAAAGTGAGAAATTTCTTTTATTTTGGTACAAAATTGCAGAAATTGTTCTTATTTGGGGCCAAAAAGGCAGAAATTTCCCATATTTTGGGGCAAAAATGCAGAAATTCCTCTTATTTTGAGGTAAAATGCTGAAATTCCCCTTATTTGTGGGCAAAAAGGCAGAAATTCCCCGTATTTTGGAGCAAAATTGCAGAAATTCCCCTAATTGTGGGGCAAAAAGGCAGAAATTCCCTATATGTTTGGGCAAAAAGACAGAAATTCTCCTTATTTTAGGGCAAAACTCAGAAATTTCACTTATTTTGGGGCAAAATTGCAGAAATTTCACTTATTTCAGAAAAAAAGCAGAAATTTTCTTATTTTGGGGCAAAAAGGCAGATATTTCTTTTATTTTTGTACAAAATTGCAGAAATTTTCCTTATTTTGGGGCAAAAAGGATGACATTTCCCATATTTTGGGGCAAAAATGCAGAAATTCTCCTTATTTTGAGGTAAAAAGGCTGAAATTCCCCTTATTTGGGGGCAAAAAGGCGGAAATTTCCCTTATTTTCGGGCATAATTGCAGAAATTTCACTTATTTCAGAATAATAAGTCAGAAATTATCTTTATTTTGGGGCAAAAAGACAGAAATTTTCTATGTTTTGGGGGAAAAGACAGAAATTCCACTTATTTAGAGGCAAAAAAGCAGAAATTCCCATTATTTTGAAGCAAAAATGAAGAAATTTCCCTTTTTTATGGCAAAAAGGTATGCATTCTTCTTATTTTCGGGCAAAAAGACAGAAATTCCCCGTATTTTGGACCAAAATTGCAGAAATCCTTCTAATTGTGAGCCAAAAAGGCAGAAATTCCCTATATGTTGGGGCAAAAAGACAGAAATTCTCCTTATTTTGGGGCAAAACTCAGAAATTTCACTTATTTTAGGGCAAAATTGCAGAAATTTCACTTATTTCAGAAAAAAAAGCAGAAATTTTCTTTTTTGGGGCAAAAAGTCAGAAATTTCTTTTATTTAGGTACAAAATTGCAGAATTTGTTCTTATTGTGGGGCAAAAGGGCAGATATTTCCCATATTTTGGGGCAAAAATGCAGAAATTTCCCTTATTTTCAGGTAAAAAGGCTGATATTTTCCTTATTTGGGGGCAAAAAGGCAGAAATTTCCCTCATTTTGGGGCAAAATTGTAGAAATTTCACTTATTTCAGGGTAATAATTCAGAAATTTTTTTTATTTTGGAGCAAAAAACACAGAAATTCCCTTTGTTTTGAGGGAAAAAGACAGAAATTCCACTTATTTAGAGGCAAAAAAGCAGAAATGTCTCTTATTTTGGAGCAAAAATGAAGAAATTTCCCATTTTTATGGCAAAAAGGTATGCATTCTTCTTATTTTCTGGCAAAAAGGCAGTAATTCCCCGTATTTTGGGGCAAAATTGCAGAAATTCCCTTAATTGTGGGGCAAAAAGGCAGAAATTCCCTATATGTTGGGGCAAAAACAGAAATTCTCCTTATTTTGGGGCAAAACTAAAAAATTTCACTTATTTTGGGGCAAAATTGCAGAAATTTTTCTTATTTTGGGGCAAAATTGCAGAAATTTCACATATTTTGGGGCAAAATTTCAGAAATTTCACTTATTTCAGAAAAAAAAGCAGAAATTTTCTTTTTTGGGGCAGAAAGTCAGAAATTTTTTTTATTTTGGTACAAAATTGCAGAATTTGTTCTTATTTTGAGGCAAAAAAGCAGAAATTTTTCATATTTTGGGACAAAAATGCAGAAATTTCCCTTATTTTGAGGTAAAAAGGCTGATATTTTCCTTATTTGGGGGCAAAAATGCAGAAATTTCCCTCATTTCGGGGCAAAATTGCAGAAATTTCACTTATTTCAGGGTAATAAGTCAGAAATTTTCCTTATTTTGGGGCAAAATAGACAGAAATTCCCTTTGTTTTGGGGGAAAAAGACAGAAATTCCACTTATTTAGAGGCAAAAAAGCAGAAATTCCCCTTATTTTGGAGCAAAAATGAAGAAATTTCCCTTTTTTATGGCAAAAAGGTATGCATTCTTCTTATTTTCGGGCAAAAAGGCAGAAATTCCCCGTATTTTGGAGCAAAATTGCAGAAATTCTTCTAATTGTGGGACAAAAAGGCAGAAATTCCCTATATGTTTGGGCAAAAAGACAGAAATTCTCCTTATTTTGTGGCAAAACTCAGAAATTTCACTTATTTTGGGGAAAAATTGCAGAAATTTCACTTATTTCAGAAAAAAAGGAGAAATTTTTTTATTTTGGGGCAAAAAGGCAGAAATTTCTTTTATTTTGGTACAAAATTGCAGAAATTTTTCTTATTTTGGGAAAAAGGCAGAAATTTCCCATATTTTGGGGCAAAAATGCAGAAATTCCCCTTATTTTAAGGTAAAAATGCTGAACTTCCCCTTATTTGGGGGCAAAAATAAAGAAATTTCTCTTATTTTGGGGCAAAACTTAGAAATTTCAATTATTTTGGGGCAAAATTGCAGAAATTTTTCTTATTTTGGGGCAAAATTGCAGAAATTTCACATATTTTGGGGCAAAATTTCAGAAATTTCACTTATTTCAGAAAAAAAGCAGAAATTTTCTTTTTTGGGGTAGAAAGTCAGAAATTTCTTTTATTTTGGTACAAAATTGCAGAATTTGTTCTTATTTTGAGGCAAAAAAGCAGAAATTTTTCATATTTTGGGACAAAAATGCAGAAATTTCCCTTATTTTGAGGTAAAAAGGCTGATATTTTCCTTATTTGGGGGCAAAAATGCAGAAATTTCCCTCATTT
The DNA here is from genome assembly GCF_963924665.1 of Micromys minutus. NCBI lineage: Eukaryota > Metazoa > Chordata > Mammalia > Rodentia > Muridae > Micromys > Micromys minutus. The sequence continues at coordinate 161,901 of NW_027667666.1, read as the reverse complement.
CGGGGCAAAATTGCAGAAATTTCACTTATTTCAGGGTAATAAGTCAGAAATTTTCCTTATTTTGGGGCAAAATAGACAGAAATTCCCTTTGTTTTGGGGGAAAAAGACAGAAATTCAACTTATTTAGAGGCAAGAAAGCAGAAATTCCCCTTATTTTGGAGCAAAAATGAAGAAATTTCCCTTTTTTATGGCAAAAAGGTATGCATTCTTCTTGTTTTCAGGTAAAAAGGCAGAAATTCCCCGTATTTTGGAGCAAAATTGCAGAAATTCCCCTAATTGTGGGACAAAAAGGCAGAAATCTTCTATATTTTTGGGCAAAAAGACAGAAATTCTCCTTATTTTGGAGCATAACTCAGAAATTCCACTTATTTTGGGGCAAAATTCCAGGAATTTCCCTTATTTTGGGGCAAAACTGCAGAAATTTCACTTATTTTGGGGCAAAATTGCAGAAATTTCACTTATTTCAGAAAAAAAAAGCAGAAATTTTCTTTTTTGGGGCAAAAAGTCAGAAATTTCTTTTATTTTGGTACAAAATTGCAGAAATTTTTCTTATTTTGGGCAAAAAGGCAGAAATTTCCCATATTTTGGGGAAAATGCAGAAATTCCCCTTATTTTGAGGTAAAAATGCTGAAATTCCTCTTATATGGGGGCAAAAAGGCAGAAATTCCCCTTATTTTGGGGCAAAACTCAGAAATTTCACTTATTTTGTGGCAAAATTGCAGAAATTTCACTTATTTAAGAAAAAAAGCAGAAATTTTCATATTTTGGGGCAAAAAGGAAGAAATTTCTTTTATTTTGGTACAAAATTGCAGAAATTTTTCTTATTTTGGGGCAAAAAGGCAGAAATTTCCCATATTTTGGGGCAAAAATGCAAAAATTCCCCTTATTTTGAAGTAAAATGCTGAAATTCCCCTTATTTGGGGGCAAAAAGGCAGAAATTTCCCTTATTTTGGGTCAAAATTGTAGAAATTTCACTTATTTCAGTGTAATAGGTCAGAAATTTTCCTTATTTTGGGGCAAAAATACAGAAATTCCCTTTGTTTTGGGGGGAAAAGACAGAAATTCCACTTATTTAGAGGCAAAAAAGCAGAAATTCACCTTATTTTGAAGCAAAAATGAACAAATTTCCCTTTTTTATGGCAAAAAGGTATGCATTCTTCTTATTTTCGGGCAAAAAGGCAGAAATTTCCTGTTTTGAAGCAAAATTGCAAAAATTCCCCTAATTGTGGGACAAAAAGGCAGAAATTCCATATATGTTGGGGCAAAAAGACAGAAATTCTCTTTTTCTGGAGCAAAACTCAGAAATTTCATTTTTTGGGGGGCAAAATTGCAGAAATTTCACTTATTTCAGAAAAAAAAGCAGATATTTTTTTATTTAGGGGCAAATAGGCAGAAATTTCTTTTATTTTGGTACAAAATTGCAAAAATTATTCTTATTTTGGGCCAAGAGGCAGAAATTTCCCATATTTTAGGGCAAAAATGCAGAAATTTCTTTTATTTTGAGGTAAAAATGCTGAAATTCCCATTATTTGGGGGCAAAAAGGCAGAAATTCCCCTTATTTTGGGGCAAAACTCAGAAATTTCCCTTATTTTGGTGCAAAATTGCAGAAATTTCACTTATTTCAGAAAAAACTAGAAATTTTCTTATTTTGGGGCAAAAAGGCAAAAATTCCCCTTATTTTGAGGTAAAAATTCTGAAATTCTTCTTATTTGGGGGCAAAAAGGGAGAAATTTCCCTTATTTTGAGGCAAATTGCAGAAATTTCATTTATTTCACTGTAATAAGTCAGAAATTTTCCTTATTTTGGGGCAAAAAAGGCAGAAATTTCCTATGTTTTGGGGGAAAAAGACAGAAATTTCACTTATTTAGAGGCAAAAAAGCAGAAATTCCCCTTATTTTGGAGCAAAAATGAAAAAATTTCCCTTTTTTATGGCAAAAAGTTATGCATCTTCTTATTTTCGGGCAAAAAGGCAGAAATTCTTTGAATTTTGAAGTTAAATTGCAGAAATTCCCCTAATTGTGGGGCAAATAGGCAGAAATTTCCTGTATGTTAGGGCAAAAAGACAGAAATTCTTCTTATTTTGGGGCAAAACTCAGAAATTCGACTTATTTTGGGGCAAAATTTCAGAAATTTCCCTTATTTTGCGGCAAAATTGAGGAAATTTCACTTATTTTGGGGAAAAATTGCAGAAATTTCACTTATTTAATTAAAAAAAAGCAGAAATTTTCTTTTTTGGGGCAAAAAGTCAGAAATTCCTTTTATTTTGGTACAAAATTGCAGAAATTGTTCTTATTTTGGTGCATTAGGCAGAAATTTTCTATATTTTGGGGCAAAAATGCAGAAATTCCCCTTATTTTGAGGTAAAAAGGCTGAAATTCCCTTTATTTGGGGGCAAAAAGGCAGAAATTCCCCGTATTTTGGAGCAAAATTCCAGAAATTCCTTTAATTGTAGGGCAAAAAGGCAGAAATTCCCTATATGTTGGGGCAAAAAGACAGAAATTCTTTTTATTTTGGGAAAAAACTCAGAAATTCCAAATATTTTGGGGCAAAATTCCAGAAATTTCCCTTATTTTGTGGCAAAATTGTAGAAATTTCACTTATTTTGAAGCAAAATTGCAGAAATTTCACTTTTTTCAGGAAAAACGGCAGAAGTTTTCCTTATTTTGGGGCAAAAAGGAAGAAATTCCAAATATTTTGTGGCAAAAATGCAGAAATTCCCCTTATTTTGAGGTCAAAAGGCTGAAATTCCCCTTATTTGGGGGAAAAAAGGCAGAAATTTCCCTTATTTTGGGGCAAAATTTCAGAAATTTCACTTACTTTCAGGGTAACAAGTCAGAAATTTTCCTTATTTTGGGGCAAAAAAGACAGAAATTCCCTTTGTATTGGGGGAAAAAGACAGAAATTCCACTTATTAAGAGGCAAAAAAGCAGAAATTCCCCTTATTTTGAAGCAAAAATGAAGAAATTTCCCTTTTTTATGGCAAAAAGGTATGCATTGTTCTTGTTTTCGGGCAAAAAGAGAAAATCCCCGTATTTTGGAGCAAAATTGCAGAAATTCCCCTAATTATGGGACAAAAAGGCAGAAATTCCCTATATGTTGGGGCAAAAACACAGAAATTCTCCTTATTTTGGGGCAAAACTCAGAAATTCCACTTATTTTGGGGCAAAATTTTAGGAATTTCCCTTATTTTGGGGCAAAACTGCAGAAATTTCACTTATTTTGGGGCAAAATTGCAGAAATTTCACTTATTTTGAAGCAAAATTGCAGAAATTTCACTTATTTCAGGAAAAAAGGCAGAAGTTTTCCTAATTTTGAAGCAAAAAGGCAGAAATTCCAAATATTTTGTGGCAAAAATGCAGAAATTCCCCTTATTTTGAGGTAAAAAAGCTTAAATTCCCCTTATTTGGGGAAAAAAAGGCAGAAATTTTCCTTATTTTGGGGCAAAATTGCAGAAATTTCACTTATTTCAGGGTAACAAGTCAGAAATTTTCCTTATTTTGGGGCAAAAAAGACAGAAATTCCCTTTGTTTTGGGGGAAAAAGACAGAAATTCCACTTATTAAGAGGCAAAAAAGCAGAAATTCCCCTTATTTTGGAGCAAAAATGAAGAAATTTCCCTTTTTTATGGCAAAAAGGTATGCATTCTTCTTGTTTTCGGGTAAAAAGGCAGAAATTCCCCGTATTTTGGAGCAAAATTGCAGAAATTCCCCTAATTGTGGGACAAAAAGGCAGAAATTTTCTATATTTTCGGGCAAAAAGACAGAAATTCTCCTTATTTTGGAGCATAACTCAGAAATTCCACTTATTTTGGGGCAAAATTCCAGGAATTTCCCTTATTTTGGGGCAAAACTGCAGAAATTTCACTTATTTTGGGGCAAAATTGCAGAAATTTCACTTATTTCAGAAAAAAAAAGCAGAAATTTTCTTTTTTGGGGCAAAAAGTCAGAAATTTCTTTTATTTTGATACAAAATTGCAGAAAATGTTCTTATTTTGGGGCAAAAAGGCAGAAATTTCCCATATTTTAGGGCAAAAATGCAGAAATTCCCCTTATTTTCAGGTAAAATGCTGAAATTCCCCTTATTTGGGACAAAAAGGCAGAAATTTCCCTCATTTTGGGGCAAAATTGCAGAAATTTCACTTATTTTGGGACAAAATTGCAGAAATTTCACTTATTTCAGGAAAAAAGGCAGAAGTTTTCCTTATTTTGGGGCAAAAGAGAAAAAAATCCAAATATTTTGTGGCAAAAATGCAGAAATTCCCCTTATTTTGAGGCAAAAAGTCTGAAATTCCCTTTATTTGGGGGCAAAAAGGCAGAAATTTCTCTTATTTTGGGGCAAAATTGCAGAAATTTCACTTATTTCAGAAAAAAAGCAGAAATTTTATTTTTGGGGGCTAAAAGTGAGAAATTTCTTTTATTTTGGTACAAAATTGCAGAAATTGTTCTTATTTGGGGCCAAAAAGGCAGAAATTTCCCATATTTTGGGGCAAAAATGCAGAAATTCCTCTTATTTTGAGGTAAAATGCTGAAATTCCCCTTATTTGTGGGCAAAAAGGCAGAAATTCCCCGTATTTTGGAGCAAAATTGCAGAAATTCCTCTAATTGTGGGGCAAAAAGGCAGAAATTCCCTATATGTTTGGGCAAAAAGACAGAAATTCTCCTTATTTTAGGGCAAAACTCAGAAATTTCACTTATTTTGGGGCAAAATTGCAGAAATTTCACTTATTTCAGAAAAAAAGCAGAAATTTTCTTATTTTGGGGCAAAAAGGCAGAAATTTCTTTTATTTTGGTACAAAATTGCAGAAATTTTTCGTATTTTGGGATAAAGGCAGAAATTTCCCATATTTTTGGGCAAAAATGCAGAAATTCCTCTTATTTTAAGGTAAAAATGCTGAACTTCCCATCATTTGGTAGCAAAAAGGCAGAAATTTCCCTTATTTTGGGGCAAAACTTAGAAATTTCAATTATTTTGGGGCAAATAACAGAAATATCACTTATTTCCAAAAAAAAGCAGAAATTTTCTAATTTTGGGGCAAAAGGCAGATATTTCTTTTATTTTTGTACAAAATTGCAGAAATTTTCCTTATTTTGGGGCAAAAAGGATGACATTTCCCATATTTTGGGGCAAAAATGCAGAAATTCCCCTTATTTTGAGGTAAAAAGGCTGAAATTCCCCTTATTTGGGGGCAAAAAGGCGGAAATTTCCCTTATTTTCGGGCATAATTGCAGAAATTTCACTTATTTCAGAATAATAAGTCAGAAATTATCTTTATTTTGGGGCAAAAAGACAGAAATTTTCTATGTTTTGGGGGAAAAGACAGAAATTCCACTTATTTAGAGGCAAAAAAGCAGAAATTCCCATTATTTTGAAGCAAAAATGAAGAAATTTCCCTTTTTTATGGCAAAAAGGTATGCATTCTTCTTATTTTCGGGCAAAAAGACAGAAATTCCCCGTATTTTGGACCAAAATTGCAGAAATCCTTCTAATTGTGAGCCAAAAAGGCAGAAATTCCCTATATGTTGGGGCAAAAAGACAGAAATTCTCCTTATTTTGGGGCAAAACTCAGAAATTTCACTTATTTTAGGGCAAAATTGCAGAAATTTCACTTATTTCAGAAAAAAAAGCAGAAATTTTCTTTTTTGGGGCAAAAAGTCAGAAATTTCTTTTATTTAGGTACAAAATTGCAGAATTTGTTCTTATTGTGGGGCAAAAGGGCAGATATTTCCCATATTTTGGGGCAAAAATGCAGAAATTTCCCTTATTTTCAGGTAAAAAGGCTGATATTTTCCTTATTTGGGGGCAAAAAGGCAGAAATTTCCCTCATTTTGGGGCAAAATTGTAGAAATTTCACTTATTTCAGGGTAATAATTCAGAATTTTTTTTTATTTTGGAGCAAAAAAGACAGAAATTCCCTTTGTTTTGAGGGAAAAAGACAGAAATTCCACTTATTTAGAGGCAAAAAAGCAGAAATGTCTCTTATTTTGGAGCAAAAATGAAGAAATTTCCCATTTTTATGGCAAAAAGGTATGCATTCTTCTTATTTTCTGGCAAAAAGGCAGTAATTCCCCGTATTTTGGAGCAAAATTGCAGAAATTCCCTTAATTGTGGGGCAAAAAGGCAGAAATTCTCTATATGTTGGGGCAAAAACAGAAATTCTCCTTATTTTGGGGCAAAACTAAAAAATTTCACTTATTTTGGGGCAAAATTGCAGAAATTTTTTTTATTTTGGGGCAAAATTGCAGAAATTTCACATATTTTGGGGCAAAATTTCAGAAATTTCACTTATTTCAGAAAAAAAAGCAGAAATTTTCTTTTTTGGGGCAGAAAGACAGAAATTTCTTTTATTTTGGTACAAAATTGCAGAATTTGTTCTTATTTTGAGGCAAAAAAGCAGAAATTTTTCATATTTTGGGACAAAAATGCAGAAATTTCCCTTATTTTGAGGTAAAAAGGCTGATATTTTCCTTATTTGGGGGCAAAAATGCAGAAATTTCCCTCATTTCGGGGCAAAATTGCAGAAATTTCACTTATTTCAGGGTAATAAGTCAGAAATTTTCCTTATTTTGGGGCAAAATAGACAGAAATTCCCTTTGTTTTGAGGGAAAAAGACAGAAATTCCACTTATTTAGAGGCAAAAAAGCAGAAATTCCCCTTATTTTGGAGCAAAAATGAAGAAATTTCCCTTTTTTATGGCATAAAGGTATGCATTCTTTTTATTTTCGGGCAAAAAGGCAGAAATTCCCCGTATTTTGGAGCAAAATTGCAGAAATTCTTCTAATTGTGGGGCAAAAAGGCAGAAATTCCCTATATGTTTGGGCAAAAAGACTGAAATTCTCCTTATTTTGTGGCAAAACTCAGAAATTTCACTTATTTTGGGGAAAAATTGCAGAAATTTCACTTATTTCAGAAAAAAAGGAGAAATTTTTTTATTTTGGGGCAAAAAGGCAGAAATTTCTTTTATTTTGGTACAAAATTGCAGAAATTTTTCTTATTTGGGGAAAAAGGCAGAAATTTCCCATATTTTGGGGCAAAAATGCAGAAATTCCCCTTATTTTAAGGTAAAAATGCTGAACTTCCCCTTATTTGGGGGCAAAAATGAAGAAATTTCTCTTATTTTGGGGCAAAACTTAGAAATTTCAATTATTTTGGGGCAAAATTGCAGAAATTTTTCTTATTTTGGGGCAAAATTGCAGAAATTTCACATATTTTGGGGCAAAATTTCAGAAATTTCACTTATTTAAGAAAAAAAGCAGAAATTTTCTTTTTTGGGGCAGAAAGTCAGAAATTTCTTTTATTTTGGTACAAAATTGCAGAATTTGTTCTTATTTTGAGGCAAAAAAGCAGAAATTTTTCATATTTTGGGACAAAAATGCAGAAATTTCCCTTATTTTGAGGTAAAAAGGCTGATATTTTCCTTATTTGGGGGCAAAAATGCAGAAATTTCCCTCATTTCGGGGCAAAATTGCAGAAATTTCACTTATTTCAGGGTAATAAGTCAGAAATTTTCCTTATTTTGGGGCAAAATAGACAGAAATTCCCTTTGTTTTGGGGGAAAAAGACAGAAATTCCACTTATTTAGAGGCAAGAAAGCAGAAATTCCCCTTATTTTGGAGCAAAAATGAAGAAATTTCCCTTTTTTATGGCAAAAAGGTATGCATTCTTCTTGTTTTCGGGTAAAAAGGCAGAAATTCCCCGTATTTTGGAGCAAAATTTCAGAAATTCCCCTAATTGTGGGACAAAAAGGCAGAAATCTTCTATATTTTTGGGCAAAAAGACAGAAATTCTCCTTATTTTGGAGCATAACTCAGAAATTCCACTTATTTTGGGGCAAAATTCCAGGAATTTCCCTTATTTTGGGGCAAAACTGCAGAAATTTCACTTATTTTGGGGCAAAATTGCAGAAATTTCACTTATTTCAGAAAAAAAAAGCAGAAATTTTCTTTTTTGGGGCAAAAAGTCAGAAATTTCTTTTATTTTGGTACAAAATTGCAGAAATTTTTCTTATTTTGGGCAAAAAGGCAGAAATTTCCCATATTTTGGGGAAAATGCAGAAATTCCCCTTATTTTGAGGTAAAAATGCTGAAATTCCTCTTATTTGGGGGCAAAAAGGCAGAAATTCCCCTTATTTTGGGGCAAAACTCAGAAATTTCACTTATTTTGTGGCAAAATTGCAGAAATTTCACTTATTTAAGAAAAAAAGCAGAAATTTTCATATTTTGGGGCAAAAAGGAAGAAATTTCTTTTATTTTGGTACAAAATTGCAGAAATTTTTCTTATTTTGGGGCAAAAAGGCAGAAATTTCCCATATTTGGGGGCAAAAATGCAAAAATTCCCCTTATTTTGAATTAAAATGCTGAAATTCCCCTTATTTGGGGGCAAAAAGGCAGAAATTTCCCTTATTTTGGGGCAAAATTGTAGAAATTTCAATTATTTCAGTGTAATAGGTCAGAAATTTTCCTTATTTTGGGGCAAAAATACAGAAATTCCCTTTGTTTTGGGGGGAAAAGACAGAAATTCCACTTATTTAGAGGCAAAAAAGCAGAAATTCACCTTATTTTGAAGCAAAAATGAACAAATTTCCCTTTTTTATGGCAAAAAGGTATGCATTCTTCTTATTTTCGGGCAAAAATGCAGAAATTTCCTGTATTTTGAAGCAAAATTGCAAAAATTCCCCTAATTGTGGGACAAAAAGGCAGAAATTCCATATATGTTGGGGCAAAAAGACAGAAATTCTCCTTTTCCTGGAGCAAAACTCAGAAATTTCATTTTTTTGGGGGCAAAATTGCAGAAATTTCACTTATTTCAGAAAAAAAAGAAGATATTTTTTTATTTAGGGGCAAATAGGCAGAAATTTCTTTTATTTTGGTACAAAATTGCAAAAATTATTCTTATTTTGGGCCAAGAGGCAGAAATTTCCCATATTTTAGGGCAAAAATGCAGAAATTTCTTTTATTTTGAGGTAAAAATGCTGAAATTCCCATTATTTGGGGGCAAAAAGGCAGAAATTCCCCTTATTTTGGGGCAAAACTCAGAAATTTCCCTTATTTTGGTGCAAAATTGCAGAAATTTCACTTATTTCAGAAAAAACTAGAAATTTTCTTATTTTGGGGCAAAAAGGCAAAAATTCCCCTTATTTTGAGGTAAAAATTCTGAAATTCTTCTTATTTGGGGGAAAAAAGGGAGAAATTTCCCTTATTTTGAGGCAAATTGCAGAAATTTCACTTATTTCACTGTAATAAGTCAGAAATTTTCCTTATTTTGGGGCAAAAAGACAGAAATTCTTTTTGTTTTAGAGAAAAAAGACAGAAATTCCACTTATTTATAGGGAAAAAAGCAGAAATTCCCCTTATTTTGAGGTAAAAAGGCTGAAATTCCCCTTATTTGGGGGCAAAAAGGCAGAAATTTCCTTTATTTGGCGGCAAAATTGCAGAAATTTCACTTATTTCAGGGTAATAAGTCAGAAATTTTCCTTATTTTGGGGCAAAAAAGACAGAAATTCCCTTTGTTTTGGGGGAAAAAGACAGAAATTCCACTTATTTAGAGGCAAAAAAGCAGAAATTCCCCTTATTTTGGAGCAAAAATGAAGAAATTTCCCTTTTTTATGGCAAAAAGGTATGCATTCTTCTTATTTTCGGGCAAAAAGGCAGAAATTCCCCGTATTTTGGAGCAAAATTGCAGAAATTCTTCTAATTGTGGGGCAAAAAGGCAGAAATTCCCTATATGTTTGGGCAAAAAGACAGAAATTCTCCTTATTTTGTGGCAAAACTCAGAAATTTCACTTATTTTGGGGAAAAATTGCAGAAATTTCACTTATTTCAGAAAAAAAGGAGAAATTTTTTTATTTTGGGGCAAAAAGGCAGAAATTTCTTTTATTTTGGTACAAAATTGCAGAAATTTTTCTTATTTTGGGAAAAAGGCAGAAATTTCCCATATTTTGGGGCAAAAATGCAGAAATTCCCCTTATTTTAAGGTAAAAATGCTGAACTTCTCCTTATTTGGGGGCAAAAATGAAGAAATTTCTCTTATTTTGGGGCAAAACTTAGAAATTTCAATTATTTTGGGGCAAAATTGCAGAAATTTTTCTTATTTTGGGGCAAAATTGCAGAAATTTCACATATTTTGGGGCAAAATTTCAGAAATTTCACTTATTTCAGAAAAAAAGCAGTAATTTTCTTTTTTGGGGCAGAAAGTCAGAAATTTCTTTTATTTTGGTACAAAATTGCAGAATTTGTTCTTATTTTGAGGCAAAAAAGCAGAAATTTTTCATATTTTGGGACAAAAATGCAGAAATTTCCCTTATTTTGAGGTAAAAAGGCTGATATTTTCCTTATTTGGGGGCAAAAATGCAGAAATTTCCCTCATTTCGGGGCAAAATTGCAGAAATTTCACTTATTTCAGGGTAATAAGTCAGAAATTTTCCTTATTTTGGGGCAAAATAGACAGAAATTCCCTTTGTTTTGGGGGAAAAGACAGAAATTCCACTTATTTAGAGGCAAAAAAGCAGAAATTCCCCTTATTTTGGAGCAAAAATGAAGAAATTTCCCTTTTTTATGGCAAAAAGGTATGCATTCTTCTTATTTTCGGGCAAAAAGGCAGAAATTCCCCGTATTTTGGAGCAAAATTGCAGAAATTCTTCTAATTGTGGGGCAAAAAGGCAGAAATTCCTTATATGTTTGGGCAAAAAGACAGAAATTCTCCTTATTTTGTGGCAAAACTCAGAAATTTCACTTATTTTGGGGAAAAATTGCAGAAATTTCACTTATTTCAGAAAAAAAGGAGAAATTTTTTTATTTTGGGGCAAAAAGGCAGAAATTTCTTTTATTTTGGTACAAAATTGCAGAAATTTTTCTTATTTTGGGAAAAAGGCAGAAATTTCCCATATTTTGGGGCAAAAATGCAGAAATTCCCCTTATTTTAAGGTAAAAATGCAGAACTTCCCCTTATTTGGGGGCAAAAATGAAGAAATTTCTCTTATTTTGGGGCAAAACTTAGAAATTTCAATTATTTTGGGGCAAAATTGCAGAAATTTTTCTTTTTTTGGGGCAAAATTGCAGAAATTTCACATATTTTGGGGCAAAATTTCTGAAATTTCACTTATTTCAGAAAAAAAAGCAGAAATTTTCTTTTTTGGGGCAGAAAGTCAGAAATTTCTTTTATTTTGGTACAAAATTGCAGAATTTGTTCTTATTTTGAGGCAAAAAGGCAGAAATTTTTCATATTTTCGGACAAAAATGCAGAAATTTCCCTTATTTTGAGGTAAAAAGGCTGATATTTTCCTTATTTGGGGGCAAAAATGCAGAAATTTCCCTCATTTCGGGGCAAAATTGCAGAAATTTCACTTATTTCAGGGTAATAAGCCAGAAATTTTCCTTATTTTGGGGCAAAATAGACAGAAATTCCCTTTGTTTTGGGGGAAAAAGACAGAAATTCCACTTATTTAGAGGCAAAAAAGCAGAAATTCCCCTTATTTTGGAGCAAAAATGAAGAAATTTCCCTTTTTTATGGCAAAAAGGTATGCATTCTTCTTATTTTCGGGCAAAAAGGCAGAAATTCCCCGTATTTTGGAGCAAAATTGCAGAAATTCTTCTAATTGTGGGGCAAAAAGGCAGAAATTCCCTATATGTTTGGGCAAAAAGACAGAAATTCTCCTTTTTCTGGAGCAAAACTCAGAAATTTCATTTTTTTGGGGGCAAAATTGCAGAAATTTCACTTATTTCAGAAAAAAAAGGGAAATTTTTTTATTTTGGAGCAAAAAGGCAGAAATTTCTTTTATTTTGGTACAAAATTGCAGAAATTTTTCTTATTTTGGGAAAAAGGCAGAAATTTCCCATATTTTGGGGCAAAAATGCAGAAATTCCCCTTATTTTAAGGTAAAAATGCTGAACTTCCCCTTATTTGGGGGCAAAAATGAAGAAATTTCTCTTATTTTGGGGCAAAACTTAGAAATTTCAATTATTTTGGGGCAAAATTGCAGAAATTTCACTTATTTCCGAAAAAAGCAGAAATTTTCTAATTTTGGGGCAAAAAAGGCAGATATTTCTTTTATTTTGGTACAAATTGCAGAAATTTTTTATATTTTGGGGCAAAAAGGCAGACATTTCCCATATTTTGGGGCAAAAATGCAGAAATTCCCCTTATTTTGGGGTGAAAAGGCTGAAATTCCAAATATTTGTGGGCAAAAAGCCAGAAATTTCCCTTATTTTGGGGCAAAATTGCAGAAATTTCACTTATTTCAGAATAATAAGTCAGAAATTATCTTTATTTTGGGGCAAAAAGACAGAAATTCCCTTTGTTTTGGGGGAAAAAGATAGAAATTCCACTTATTTAGAGGCAAAAAAGCAGAAATTCCCCTTATTTTGGAGCAAAAATGAAGAAATTTCCCTTTTTTATGGCAAAAAGGTATGCATTCTTCTTATTTTCGGGCAAAAAAAAAGAAATTCCCCGTATTTTGGAGCAAAATTGCAGAAATCTCCCTAATTGTGGGCCAAAAAGACAGGAATTCCCTGTATGTTGGGGCAAAAAGACAGAAATTCTCCTTATTTTGGGGCAAAACTCAGAAATTTCACTTATTTTAGGGCAACATTGCAGAAATTTCACTTATTTCAGTAAAAAAGCAGAAATTTTCTTATTTTGGGGCAAAAAGGCAGAAATTTCTTTTATTTTGGTACAAAATTGCAGAAATTGTTCTTATTTTGGGGCAAAAAGGCAGAAATTTCCCATAATTTGGGGCAAAAATGCACAAATTCCCCTTATTTTGAGTTAAAAATGCTGAAATTCCCCTTATTTGGGGGCAAAAAGGCAGAAATTTTCCTCATTTTGAAAAAAAATTGCAGAAATTTCACTTATTTCAGGGTAATAAGTCAGAAATTTTCCTTATTTTTGGGCAAAAAAGACAGAAATTCCCTTTGTTTTAGGGGAAAAAAACAGAAATTCCACTTATTTAGAGCCAAAAAAGCAGAAATTCCCCTTATTTTGGAACAAAAATGAAGAAATTTCCCTTTTTTATGGCAAAAAGATATGCATTCTTCTTATTTTCGGGCAAAAAGGCAGAAAATCTTCGTATTTTGGAGCAAAATAGCAGAAATTTCTTTAATTGTGGGGCAAAAAGGCATAAATTCCCTATATATTGGGGCAAAAATACAGAAATTCTTCTTATTTGGGGGCAAAACTCAGAATTTTCACTTATTTTGGGGCAAAATTGCAGAAATTTCACTTATTTCAGAAAAAAAAACATAAATTTTCTTATTTTGGGGAAAAAAGGCAGAAATTTCTTTTATTTTGGTACAAAATTGCAGAAATTGTTCTTATTTTGGGGCAAAAAGGCAGAAATTTCCCATATTTTGGGGCAAAAATGGAGAAATTCCCCATATTTTGAGGTAAAAAGGCTGAAATTCCCTTTATTTGGGGGAAAAAATGCAGAAATTTCCCTTATTTAGGGGCAAAATTGCACAAATTTCACTTATTTCAGGGTAATAAGTCAGAAATTGTTCTTATTTTGGGGCAAAAAGACAGAAATTCCCTTTTTTGGGGGGAAAAAACAGAAATTCCACTTATTTAGAGGCAAGAAAGCAGAAATTCCCCTTATTTTCGAGCAAAATGAAGAAATTTCCCTTTTTTATGGCAAAAAGATATGCATTCTTCTTGTTTTTGGGCAAAAAGGCAGAAATTCCCCGTATTTTGGAACAAAATTGCAGAAATTCCCCTAATTGTGGGGCAAAAAGGCAGAAATTCCCTATATGTTGGGGCAAAAACAGAAATTCTCCTTATTTTGAGGCAAAACTCAGAAATTTCACTTATTTTGGGGCAAAATTGCAGAAATTTCACATATTTTGGGGAAAAATTGCAAAAATTTCACTTATTTCAGAAAAAAGCAGAAATTTTCTTTTTTGGGGCAAAAAGTCAGAAATTTCTTTTATTTAGGTACAAAATTGCAGAATTTGTTCTTATTTTGAAGCAAAAGGGCAGAAATTTTCCATATTTTGGGGCAAAAATGCAAAAATTCCCCTTATTTTGAGGTAAAATGCTGAAATTTTCTTTATTTGGAGGCAAAAATGCAGAAATTCCCCGCATTTTGGAACAAAATTGCAGAAATTCCCCTAATTGTGGGGCAAAAAGGCAGAAATTCCCTATATGTTGGGGCAAAAACACAGAAATTCTCCTTATTTTGGGGCAAAACTCAGAAATTCCACTTATTTTGGGGCAATATTTTAGGAATTTCCCTTATTTTGGGGCAAAACTGCAGAAATTTCACTTATTTTGGGGCAAAATTGCAGAAATTTCACTTATTTCAGAAAAAAAAAGCAGAAATTTTGTTTTTTGGGGCAAAAAGTCAGAAATTTCTTTTATTTTGGTACAAAATTGCAGAAATTGTTCTTATTTTGGGGCAAAAAGGAAGAAATTTTTCATATTTTGAGGCAAAAATGCAGAAATTCCCCTTATTTTGAGGTAAAATGCTGAAATTCCCTTTATTTGGGGGCAAAAACGCAGAAATTCCCCGTATTTTTGAACAAAATTGCAGAAATTCCCCTAATTGTGGGGCAAAAAGGCAGAAATTCCCTATATGTTGGGGCAAAAAGACAGAAATTCTCCTTATTTTAGGGCAAAACTCAGAAATTTCACTTATTTGGGGGCAACATTGCAGAAATTTCACTTATTTCAGAATAATATGTCAGAAATTATCTTTATTTTGGGGCAAAAAGACAGAAATTTTCTATGTTTTCGGGGAAAAAGACAGAAATTCCACTTATTTAGAGGCAAAAAAGCAGAAATTCCCCTTATTTTGGAGCAAAAATGAAGAAATTTCCCTTTTTTATGGCAAAAAGGAATGCATTCTTCTTATTTTCGGGCAAAAAGGCAGAAATACCCCTATTTTGGAGCAAAATTGCAGAAATTCCCCTAATTGTGGGGCAAAAAGGCAGAAATTCCCTATATGTTGGGGCACAAAGACAGAAATTCTCCTTATTTTGGGGCAAAACTCAGAAATTTCACTTGTTTTGGGGCAAAATTGCAGGAATTTCACTTATTTCAGAAAAAAAAGCAGAAATTTTCTTTTTTGGGGGCAAAAAGGCAGAAATTTATTTTTTGACAAAATTGCAGAAATTTTTCTTATTTTGGGAAAAAGGCAGAAATTTCCCATATTTTGGGGCAAAAATGCAGAAATTCCCCTTATTTTAAGGTAAAAATGCTGAACTTCCCCTTATTTGGGGGCAAAAAGGAAGAAATTTCCCTTATTTTGGAGCAAAACTTAGAAATTTCAATTATTTTGGGGCAAAATTGCAGAAATTTCACTTATTTCCGAAAAAAAGCAGAAATTTTCTAATTTGGGGGCAAAAAGGCAGATATTTCTTTTATTTTGGTACAAAATTGCAAAAATTGTTCTTATTTTGGGGCATTAGGCAGAAATTTCCCATATTTTGGGGCATAAAAGCAGAAATTCCCCTTATTTTGGAGCAAAAATGAAGAAATTTCCCTTTTTTATTGCAAAAAGGTATGCATTCTTCATTTTTTCGGGCAAAAAGACAGAAATTCCCCATATTTTGGAGCAAAATTGCAGAAAACCCCCTAATTGTGGGCCAAAAAGGCAGGAATTCCCTATATGTTGGGGCAAAAAGACAGAAATTCTTCTTATTTTGGCGCAAAACTCAGAAATTTCACTTATTTTAGGGCAAAATTGCAGAAATTTCACTTATTTCAATAAAAAAGCACAAATTTTCTTATTTAGGGGCAAAAAGGCAGAAATTTCTTTTATTTTGGTACAAAATTGCAGAAATTGTTCTTATTTTGGGGCATTAGGCAGAAATTTCCCATATTTTGGGGCAAAAATGCAATAATTCCCCTTATTTTGAGGTAAAAAGGCTGAAATTCCTTTTATTTGGGGGCAAAAAGGCAGAAATTCCCCGTATTTTGGAGCAAAATTGCAGAAATTCCTTTAATTGTGGGGCAAAAAGGCAGAAATTCCCTATTTGTTGAGGCAAAAAGACAGAAATTCTCCTTATTTTGGGGCAAAACTCAGAAATTCCAAATATTTTGGGGCAAAATTCCAGAAATTTCCCTTATTTTGTGGCAAAATTGCAGAAATTTCACTTATTTTGAAGCAAAATTGCAGAAATTTCACTTATTTCAGGAAAAAAGGCAGAAGATTTCCTTATTTTGAAGCAAAAAGGCAGAAATTCCAAATATTTTAAGGCAAAAATGCAGAAATTCCCCTTATTTTGAGGTAAAAAGGCTTAAATTCCCTTTATTTGGGGGAAAAAAGGCAGAAATTTTCCTTATTTTGGGGCAAAATTGCAGAAATTTCACTTACTTCAGGGTAACAAGTCAGAAATTTTCCTTATTTTGGGGCAAGAAAGACAGAAATTCCATTTGTATTGGGGGAAAAAGACAGAAATTCCACTTATTAAGAGGCAAAAAAGCAGAAATTCCCCTTATTTTGGAGCAAAAATGAAGAAATTTCCCTTTTTTATGGCAAAAGGGTATGCATTCTTTTTGTTTTCGGGTAAAAAGGCAGAAATTCCCCGTATTTTGGAGCAAAATTGCAGAAATTCCCCTAATTGTGGGACAAAAAGGCAGAAATTTTCTATATTTTTGGGCAAAAAGACAGAAATTCACCTTATTTTGGGGCATAACTCAGAAATTCCACTTATTTTGGGGCAAAATTCCAGGAATTTCCCTTGTTTTGGGACAAAACTGCAGAAATTTCACTTATTTTGGGGCAAAATTGCGGAAATTTCACTTATTTCAGAAAAAAAAAGCAGAAATTTTCTTTTTTGGGGCAAAAAGTCAGAAATTTCTTTTATTTTGGTACAAAATTGCAGAAAATGTTCTTATTTTGGGGCAAAAAGGCAAAAATTTCCCATATTTTAGGGCAAAAATGCAGAAATTCTCCTTATTTTGAGGTAAAATGCTGAAATTCCCCTTATTTGGGACAAAAAGGCAGAAATTTCCCTCATTTTGGGGCAAAATTGCAGAAATTTCACTTATTTTGGGGCAAAATTGCAGAAATTTCACTTATTTCAGGAAAAAAGGCAGAAGTTTTCCTTATTTTGGGGCAAAAGAGAAAAAAATCCAAATATTTTGTGGCAAAAATGCAGAAATTCCCCTTATTTTGAGGCAAAAAGTCTGAAATTCCCTTTATTTGGGGGCAAAAAGGCAGAAATTTCTCTTATTTTGGGGCAAAATTGCAGAAATTTCACTTATTTCAGAAAAAAAAGCAGAAATTTTATTTTTTGGGGCTAAAAGTGAGAAATTTCTTTTATTTTGGTACAAAATTGCAGAAATTGTTCTTATTTGGGGCCAAAAAGGCAGAAATTTCCCATATTTTGAAGCAAAAATGCAGAAATTCCTCTTATTTTGAGGTAAAATGCTGAAATTCCCCTTATTTGTGGGCAAAAAGGCAAAAATTCCCCGTATTATGGAGCAAAATTGCAGAAATTCCCCTAATTGTGGGACAAAAAGGCAGAAATTCCCTATATGTTTGGGCAAAAAGACAGAAATTCTCCTTATTTTAGGGCAAAACTCATAAATTTCACTTATTTTGGGGCAGAATTGCAGAAATTTCACTTATTTCAGAAAAAAAGCAGAAATTTTCTTATTTTGGGGCAAAAAGGCAGAAATTTCTTTTATTTTGGTACAAAATTGCAGAAATTTTTCGTATTTTGGGAAAAAGGCAGAAATTTCCCATATTTTTGGGCAAAAATGCAGAAATTCCTCTTATTTTAAGGTAAAAATGCTGAACTTCCCATCATTTGGTAGCAAAAAGGCAGAAATTTCCGTTATTTTGGGGCAAAACTTAGAAATTTCAATTATTTTGGGGCAAATAACAGAAATATCACGTATTTCCAAAAAAAAGCAGAAATTTTCTAATTTTGGGGCAAAAGGCAGATATTTCTTTTATTTTTGTACAAAATTGCAGAAATTTTCCTTATTTGGGGGCAAAAAGGATGACATTTCCCATATTTTGGGGCAAAAATGCAGAAATTCCCCTTATTTTGAGGTAAAAAGGCTGAAATTCCCCTTATTTGGGGGCAAAAAGGCGGAAATTTCCCTTATTTTCGGGCATAATTGCAGAAATTTCACTTATTTCAGAATAATAAGTCCGAAATTATCTTTATTTTGGGGCAAAAAGACAGAAATTTTCTATGTTTTGGGGGAAAAGACAGAAATTCCACTTATTTAGAGGCAAAAAAGCAGAAATTCCCATTATTTTGAAGCAAAAATGAAGAAATTTCCCTTTTTTATGGCAAAAAGGTATGCATTCTTCTTATTTTCGGGCAAAAAGACAGAAATTCCCCGTATTTTGGACCAAAATTGCAGAAATCCTTCTAATTGTGAGCCAAAAAGGCAGAAATTCCCTATATGTTGAGGCAAAAAGACAGAAATTCTCCTTATTTTGGGGCAAAACTCAGAAATTTCACTTATTTTAGGGCAAAATTGCAGAAATTTCACTTATTTCAGAAAAAAAAGCAGAAATTTTCTTTTTTGGGGCAAAAAGTCAGAAATTTCTTTTATTTAGGTACAAAATTGCAGAATTTGTTCTTATTGTGGGGCAAAAGGGCAGATATTTCCCATATTTTGGGGCAAAAATGCAGAAATTTCCCTTATTTTCAGGTAAAAAGGCTGATATTTTCCTTATTTGGGGGCAAAAAGGCAGAAATTTCCCTTATTTTCAGGTAAAAAGGCTGATATTTTCCTTATTTGGGGGCAAAAAGGCAGAAATTTCCCTCATTTTAGGGCAAAATTGTAGAAATTTCACTTATTTCAGGGTAATAATTCAGAAATTTTTTTTATTTTGGAGCAAAAAAGACAGAAATTCCCTTTGTTTTGAGGGAAAAAGACAGAAATTCCACTTATTTAGAGGCAAAAAAGCAGAAATGTCTCTTATTTTGGAGCAAAAATGAAGAAATTTCCCATTTTTATGGCAAAAAGGTATGCATTCTTCTTATTTTCTGGCAAAAAGGCAGTAATTCCCCGTATTTTGGAGCAAAATTGCAGAAATTCCCTTAATTGTGGGGCAAAAAGGCAGAAATTCCCTATATGTTGGGGCAAAAACAGAAATTCTTTTTATTTTGGGGCAAAACTAAAAAATTTCACTTATTTTGGGGCAAAATTGCAGAAATTTTTCTTATTTTGGGGCAAAATTGCAGAAATTTCACATATTTTGGGGCAAAATTTCAGAAATTTCACTTATTTCAGAAAAAAAGCAGAAATTTTCTTTTTTGGGGCAGAAAGTCAGAAATTTCTTTTATTTTGGTACAAAATTGCAGATTTTGTTCTTATTTTGAGGCAAAAAAGCAGAAATTTTTCATATTTTGGGACAAAAATGCAGAAATTTCCCTTATTTTGAGGTAAAAAGGCTGATATTTTCCTTATTTGGGGGCAAAAATGCAGAAATTTCCCTCATTTCGGGGCAAAATTGCAGATATTTCACTTATTTCAGGGTAATAAGTCAGAAATTTTCCTTATTTTGGGGCAAAATAGACAGAAATTCCCTTTGTTTTGGGGGAAAAAGACAGAAATTCCACTTATTTAGAGGCAAAAAAGTAGAAATTCCCCTTATTTTGGAGCAAAAATGAAGAAATTTCCCTTTTTTATGGCAAAAAGGTATGCATTCTTCTTATTTTCGGGCAAAAAGGCAGAAATTCCCCGTATTTTGGAGCAAAATTGCAGAAATTCTTCTAATTGTGGGGCAAAAAGGCAGAAATTCCCTATATGTTTGGGCAAAAAGACAGAAATTCTCCTTATTTTGTGGCAAAACTCAGAAATTTCACTTATTATGGGGAAAAATTGCAGAAATTTCACTTATTTCAGAAAAAAAGGAGAAATTTTTTTATTTTGGGGCAAAAAGGCAGAAATTTCTTTTATTTTGGTACAAAATTGCAGAAATTTTTCTTATTTTAGGAAAAAGGCAGAAATTTCCCATATTTTGGGGCAAAAATGCAGAAATTCCCCTTATTTTAAGGTAAAAATGCTGAACTTCCCCTTATTTGGGGGCAAAAATGAAGAAATTTCTCTTATTTTGGGGCAAAACTTAGAAATTTCAATTATTTTGGGGCAAAATTGCAGAAATTTTTCTTATTTTGGGGCAAAATTGCAGAAATTTCACATATTTTGGGGCAAAATTTCAGAAATTTCACTTATTTCAGAAAAAAAAGCAGAAATTTTCTTTTTGGGGGCAGAAAGTCAGAAATTTCTTTTATTTTGGTACAAAATTGCAGAATTTGTTCTTATTTTGAGGCAAAAAAGCAGAAATTTTTCATATTTTGGGACAAAAATGCAGAAATTTCCCTTATTTTGAGGTAAAAGGGCTGATATTTTCCTTATTTGGGGGCAAAAATGCA
Source organism: Micromys minutus (assembly GCF_963924665.1). Lineage (NCBI taxonomy): Eukaryota > Metazoa > Chordata > Mammalia > Rodentia > Muridae > Micromys > Micromys minutus. The sequence goes on along the minus strand of NW_027667666.1, from coordinate 141,565 downwards.
GAAATTTCCCTCATTTCGGGGCAAAATTGCAGAAATTTCACTTATTTCAGGGTAATAAGTCAGAAATTTTCCTTATTTTGGGGCAAAATAGACAGAAATTCCCTTTGTTTTCGGGGAAAAAGACAGAAATTCCACTTATTTAGAGGCAAAAAAGCAGAAATTCCCCTTATTTTGGAGCAAAAATGAAGAAATTTCCCTTTTTTATGGCAAAAAGGTATGCATTCTTCTTATTTTCGGGCAAAAAGGCAGAAATTCCCCGTATTTTGGAGCAAAATTGCAGAAATTCTTCTAATTGTGGGGCAAAAAGGCAGAAATTCCCTATATGTTTGGGCAAAAAGACAGAAATTCTCCTTATTTTGTGGCAAAACTCAGAAATTTCACTTATTTTGGGGAAAAATTGCAGAAATTTCACTTATTTCAGAAAAAAAGGAGAAATTTTTTTATTTTGGGGCAAAAAGGCAGAAATTTCTTTTATTTTGGTACAAAATTGCAGAAATTTTTCTTATTTTGGGAAAAAGGCAGAAATTTCCCATATTTTGGGGCAAAAATGCAGAAATTCCCCTTATTTTAAGGTAAAAATGCTGAACTTCCCCTTATTTGGGGGCAAAAATGAAGAAATTTCTCTTATTTTGGGGCAAAACTTAGAAATTTCAATTATTTTGGGGCAAAATTGCAGAAATTTCACTTATTTCCGAAAAAAGCAGAAATTTTCTAATTTTGGGGCAAAAAAGGCAGATATTTCTTTTATTTTGGTACAAATTGCAGAAATTTTTTATATTTTGGGGCAAAAAGGCAGACATTTCCCATATTTTGGGGCAAAAATGCAGAAATTCCCCTTATTTTGGGGTGAAAAGGCTGAAATTCCAAATATTTGTGGGCAAAAAGCCAGAAATTTCCCTTATTTTGGGGCAAAATTGCAGAAATTTCACTTATTTCAGAATAATAAGTCAGAAATTATCTTTATTTTGGGGCAAAAAGACAGAAATTCCCTTTGTTTTGGGGGAAAAAGATAGAAATTCCACTTATTTAGAGGCAAAAAAGCAGAAATTCCCCTTATTTTGGAGCAAAAATGAAGAAATTTCCCTTTTTTATGGCAAAAAGGTATGCATTCTTCTTATTTTCGGGCAAAAAAAAAGAAATTCCCCGTATTTTGGAGCAAAATTGCAGAAATCTCCCTAATTGTGGGCCAAAAAGACAGGAATTCCCTGTATGTTGGGGCAAAAAGACAGAAATTCTCCTTATTTTGGGGCAAAACTCAGAAATTTCACTTATTTTAGGGCAACATTGCAGAAATTTAACTTATTTCAGTAAAAAAGCAGAAATTTTCTTATTTTGGGGCAAAAAGGCAGAAATTTCTTTTATTTTGGTACAAAATTGCAGAAATTGTTCTTATTTTGGGGCAAAAAGGCAGAAATTTCCCATAATTTGGGGCAAAAATGCACAAATTCCCCTTATTTTGAGTTAAAAATGCTGAAATTCCCCTTATTTGGGGGCAAAAAGGCAGAAATTTTCCTCATTTTGAAAAAAAATTGCAGAAATTTCACTTATTTCAGGGTAATAAGTCAGAAATTTTCCTTATTTTTGGGCAAAAAAGACAGAAATTCCCTTTGTTTTAGGGGAAAAAAACAGAAATTCCACTTATTTAGAGCCAAAAAAGCAGAAATTCCCCTTATTTTGGAACAAAAATGAAGAAATTTCCCTTTTTTATGGCAAAAAGATATGCATTCTTCTTATTTTCGGGCAAAAAGGCAGAAAATCTTCGTATTTTGGAGCAAAATAGCAGAAATTTCTTTAATTGTGGGGCAAAAAGGCAGAAATTCCCTATATATTGGGGCAAAAATACAGAAATTCTCCTTATTTGGGGGCAAAACTCAGAATTTTCACTTATTTTGGGGCAAAATTGCAGAAATTTCACTTATTTCAGAAAAAAACATAAATTTTCTTATTTTGGGGAAAAAAGGCAGAAATTTCTTTTATTTTGGTACAAAATTGCAGAAATTGTTCTTATTTTGGGGCAAAAAGGCAGAAATTTCCCATATTTTGGGGCAAAAATGGAGAAATTCCCCATATTTTGAGGTAAAAAGGCTGAAATTCCCTTTATTTGGGGGAAAATGCAGAAATTTCCCTTATTTAGGGGCAAAATTGCAGAAATTTCACTTATTTCAGGGTAATAAGTCAGAAATTTTTCTTATTTCGGGGCAAAAAGACAGAAATTCCCTTTTTTGGGGGGGAAAAAACAGAAATTCCACTTATTTAGAGGCAAGAAAGCAGAAATTCCCCTTATTTTGGAGCAAAATGAAGAAATTTCCCTTTTTTATGGCAAAAAGATATGCATTCTTCTTGTTTTTGGGCAAAAAGGCAGAAATTCCCCGTATTTTGGAACAAAATTGCAGAAATTCCCCTAATTGTGGGGCAAAAAGGCAGAAATTCCCTATATGTTGGGGCAAAAACAGAAATTCTCCTTATTTTGAGGCAAAACTCAGAAATTTCACTTATTTTGGGGCAAAATTGCAGAAATTTCACATATTTTGGAAAAAAATTGCAGAAATTTCACTTATTTCAGAAAAAAGCAGAAATTTTCTTTTTTGGGGCAAAAAGTCAGAAATTTCTTTTATTTAGGTACAAAATTGCAGAATTTGTTCTTATTTTGAAGCAAAAGGGCAGAAATTTTCCATATTTTGGGGCAAAAATGCAGAAATTCCCCTTATTTTGAGGTAAAATGCTGAAATTTTCTTTATTTGGAGGCAAAAATGCAGAAATTCCCCGTATTTTGGAACAAAATTGCAGAAATTCCCCTAATTGTGGGGCAAAAAGGCAGAAATTCCCTATATGTTGGGGCAAAAACACAGAAATTCTCCTTATTTTGGGGCAAAACTCAGAAATTCCACTTATTTTGGGGCAAAATTTTAGGAATTTCCCTTATTTTGGGGCAAAACTGCAGAAATTTCACTTATTTTGGGGCAAAATTGCAGAAATTTCACTTATTTCAGAAAAAAAAAAAGCAGAAATTTTGTTTTTTGGGGCAAAAAGTCAGAAATTTCTTTTATTTTGGTACAAAATTGCAGAAATTGTTCTTATTTTGGGGCAAAAAGGAAGAAATTTTTCATATTTTGGGGCAAAATGCAGAAATTCCCCTTATTTTGAGGTAAAATGCTGAAATTCCCTTTATTTGGGGGCAAAAACGCAGAAATTCCCCGTATTTTTGAACAAAATTGCAGAAATTCCCCTAATTGTGGGGCAAAAAGGCAGAAATTCCCTATATGTTGGGGCAAAAAGACAGAAATTCTCCTTATTTTAGGGCAAAACTCAGAAATTTCACTTATTTGGGGGCAACATTGCAGAAATTTCACTTATTTCAGAATAATATGTCAGAAATTATCTTTATTTTGGGGCAAAAAGACAGAAATTTTCTATGTTTTCGGGGAAAAAGACAGAAATTCCACTTATTTAGAGGCAAAAAAGCAGAAATTCCCCTTATTTTGGAGCAAAAATGAAGAAATTTCCCTTTTTTATGGCAAAAAGGAATGCATTCTTCTTATTTTCGGGCAAAAAGGCAGAAATACCCCTATTTTGGAGCAAAATTGCAGAAATTCCCCTAATTGTGGGGCAAAAAGGCAGAAATTCCCTATATGTTGGGGCACAAAGAGAGAAATTCTCCTTATTTTGGGGCAAAACTCAGAAATTTCACTTGTTTTGGGGCAAAATTGCAGGAATTTCACTTATTTCAGAAAAAAAAGCAGAAATTTTCTTTTTTGGGGGCAAAAAGGCAGAAATTTATTTTTTGACAAAATTGCAGAAATTTTTCTTATTTTGGGAAAAAGGCAGAAATTTCCCATATTTTGGGGCAAAAATGCAGAAATTCCCCTTATTTTAAGGTAAAAATGCTGAACTTCCCCTTATTTGGGGGCAAAAAGGAAGAAATTTCCCTTATTTTGGAGCAAAACTTAGAAATTTCAATTATTTTGGGGCAAAATTGCAGAAATTTCACTTATTTCCGAAAAAAAGCAGAAATTTTCTAATTTGGGAACAAAAAGGCAGATATTTCTTTTATTTTGGTACAAAATTGCAAAAATTGTTCTTATTTTGGGGCATTAGGCAGAAATTTCCCATATTTTGGGGCATAAAAGCAGAAATTCCCCTTATTTTGGAGCAAAAATGAAGAAATTTCCCTTTTTTATGGCAAAAAGGTATGCATTCTTCATTTTTTCGGGCAAAAAGACAGAAATTCCCCATATTTTGGAGCAAAATTGCAGAAAACCCCCTAATTGTGGGCCAAAAAGGCAGGAATTCCCTATATGTTGGGGCAAAAAGACAGTAATTCTTCTTATTTTGGCGCAAAACTCAGAAATTTCAATTATTTTAGGGCAAAATTGCAGAAATTTCACTTATTTCAGTAAAAAAGCACAAATTTTCTTATTTTGGGGCAAAAAGGCAGAAATTTCTTTTATTTTGGTACAAAATTGCAGAAATTGTTCTTATTTTGGGGCATTAGGCAGAAATTTCCCATATTTTGGGGCAAAAATGCAATAATTCTTCTTATTTTGAGGTAAAAAGGCTGAAATTCCTTTTATTTGGGGGCAAAAAGGCAGAAATCCCCCGTATTTTGGAGCAAAATTGCAGAAATTCCTTTAATTGTGGGGCAAAAAGGCAGAAATTCCCTATATGTTGAGGCAAAAAGACAGAAATTCTCCTTATTTTGGGGCAAAACTAAGAAATTCCAAATATTTTTGGGCAAAATTCCAGAAATTTCCCTTATTTTGTGGCAAAATTGCAGAAATTTCACTTATTTTGAAGCAAAATTGCAGAAATTTCACTTATTTCAGGAAAAAAGGCAGAAGTTTTCCTTATTTTGAAGCAAAAAGGCAGAAATTCCAAATATTTTGTGGCAAAAATGCAGAAATTCCCCTTATTTTGAGGTAAAAAGGCTTAAATTCCCCTTATTTGGGGGAAAAAGACAGAAATTTTCCTTATTTTGGGGCAAAATTGCAGAAATTTCACTTACTTCAGGGTAACAAGTCAGAAATTTTCCTTCTTTTGGGGCAAAAAAGACAGAAATTCCATTTGTATTGGGAGAAAAAGACAGAAATTCCACTTATTAAGAGGCAAAAAAGCAGAAATTCCCCTTATTTTGGAGCAAAAATGAAGAAATTTCCCTTTTTTATGGCAAAAGGGTATGCATTCTTTTTGTTTTCGGGTAAAAAGGCAGAAATTCCCCGTATTTTGGAGCAAAATTGCAGAAATTCCCCTAATTGTGGGACAAAAAGGCAGAAATTTTCTATATTTTTGGGCAAAAAGACAGAAATTCACCTTATTTTGGGGCATAACTCAGAAATTCCACTTATTTTGGGGCAAAATTCCAGGAATTTCCCTTATTTTGGGACAAAACTGCAGAAATTTCACTTATTTTGGGGCAAAATTGCGAAAAATTTCACTTATTTCAGAAAAAAAAGCAGAAATTTTCTTTTTTGGGGCAAAAAGTCAGAAATTTCTTTTATTTTGGTACAAAATTGCAGAAAATGTTCTTATTTTGGGGCAAAAAGGCAGAAATTTCCCATATTTTAGGGCAAAAATGCAGAAATTCTCCTTATTTTGAGGTAAAATGCTGAAATTCCCCTTATTTGGGGCAAAAAGGCAGAAATTTCCCTCATTTTGGGGCAAAAGTGCAGATATTTCACTTATTTTGCGGCAAAATTGCAGAAATTTCACTTATTTCAGGAAAAAAGGCAGAAGTTTTCCTTATTTTGGGGCAAAAGAGAAAAAATTCCAAATATTTTGTGGCAAAAATTCAGAAATTCCCCTTATTTTGAGGTAAAAAGTCTGAAATTCCCTTTATTTGGGGGCAAAAAGGCAGAAATTTCTCTTATTTTGGGGCAAAATTGCAGAAATTTCATTTATTTCAGAGAAAAATGCAGAAATTTTCTTTTTTGGGGCTAAAAGTGAGAAATTTCTTTTATTTTGGTACAAAATTGCAGAAATTGTTCTTATTTGGGGGCAAAAATGCAGAAATTCCTCTTATTTTGAGGTAAAATGCTGAAATTCCCCTTATTTGGGGGCAAAAAGGCAGAAATTCCCCGTATTTTGGAGCAAAATTGCAGGAATTCCCCTAATTGTAAGGCAAAAAGGCAGAAATTCCCTATATGTTTGGGCAAAAAGACAGAAATTCTCCTTATTTTAGGGCAAAACTCAGAAATTTCACTTATTTTGGGGCCAAATTTCAGAAATTTCACTTATTTCAGAAAAAAAAGCAGAAATTTTCTTATTTTGGGGCAAAAAGGCAGAAATTTCTTTTATTTTGGTACAAAATTGCAGAAATTTTTTGTATTTTGGGAAAAAGGCAGAAATTTCCCATATTTTTGGGCAAAAATGCAGAAATTCCTCTTATTTTAAGGTAAAAATGCTGAACTTCCCATCATTTGGTAGCAAAAAGGCAGAAATTTTTCTTATTTTGGGGCAAAACTTAGAAATTTCAATTATTTTGGGGCAAATAGCAGAAATTTCACTTATTTCCAAAAAAAAAGTAATTTTCTAATTTTGGGGCAAAAGGCAGATATTTCTTTTATTTTTGTACAAAATTGCAGAAATTTTCCTTATTTTGGGGCAAAAAGGATGACATTTCCCATATTTGGGGGCAAAAATGCAGAAATTCCCCTTATTTTGAGGTAAAAAGGCTGAAATTCCCCTTATTTGGGGGCAAAAAGGCGGAAATTTCTTTTATTTTGGGGCATAATGGCAGAAATTTCACTTATTTCAGAATAATAAGTCAGAAATTATCTTTACATTGGGGCAAAAAGACAGAAATTTTCTATGTTTTGGGGGAAAAGACAGAAATTCCACTTATTTAGAGGCAAAAAAGCAGAAATTCCCCTTATTTTGGAGCAAAAATGAAGAAATTTCCCTTTTTTATAGCAAAAAGGTATGCATTCTTCTTATTTTCGAGCAAAAAGACAGAAATTCCCCGTATTTTGGAGCAAAATTGCAGAAATCCCCCTAATTGTGAGCCAAAAAGGCAGAAATTCCCTATATGTTGGGGCAAAAAGACAGAAATTCTCCTTATTTTGGGGCAAAACTCAGAAATTTCACTTATTTTAGGGCAAAATTGCAGAAATTTCACTTATTTCAGACAAAAAAGCAGAAATTTTATTTTTTGGGGCAAAAAGTCAGAAATTTCTTTTATTTAGGTACAAAATTGCAGAATTTGTTCTTATTTTGGGGCAAAAGGGCAGATATTTCCCATATTTTGGGGCAAAAATGCAGAAATTTCCCTTATTTTCAGGTAAAAAGGCTGATATTTTCCTTATTTGGGGGCAAAAAGGCAGAAATTTCCCTCATTTTGGGGCAAAATTGCAGAAATTTCACTTATTTAAGGGTAATAATTCAGAAATTTTTCTTATTTTTGGGCAAAAAAGACAGAAATTCCCTTTGTTTTGGGGGAAAAAGACAGAAATTCCACTTATTTAGAGGCAAAAAAGCAGAAATGTCTCTTATTTTGGAGCAAAAATGAAGAAATTTTTCTTTTTTATGGCAAAAAGGTATGCATTCTTCTTATTTTCGGGCAAAAAGGCAGTAATTCCCCGTATTTTGGAGCAAAATTGCAGAAATTCCCTTAATTGTGGGGCAAAAAGGCAGAAATTTTCTATATGTTGGGGCAAAAACAGAAATTCTTTTTATTTTGGGGCAAAACTCAAAAATTTCATATATTTTGGGGCAAAATTGCAGAAATTTTTCTTATTTTGGGGCAAAATTGCAGAAATTTCACATATTTTAGGGCAAAATTTCAGAAATTTTATTTATTTCAGACAAAAAAGCAGAAATTTTCTTTTTTGGGGCAAAAAGTCAGAAATTTCTTTTATTTTGGTACAAAATTGCAGAATTTGTTCTTATTTTGAGGCAAAAAGGCAGAAATTTTTCATATTTTGGGACAAAAATGCAGAAATTTCCCTTATTTTGAGGTAAAAAGGCTGATATTTTCCTTATTTGGGGGCAAAAATGCAGAAATTTCCCTCATTTTGGGGCAAAATTGCAGAAATTTCACTTATTTCATGGTAATAAGTCAAAAATTTTCCTTATTTTGGGGCAAAATAGACAGAAATTCCCTTTGTTTTGGGGGACAAAGACAGAAATTCCACTTATTTAGGGGCAAAAAAGCAGAAATTCCTCTTATTATGGAGCAAAAATGAAGAAATTTCCCTTTTTTATGGCAAAAAGGTATGCATTCTTCTTATTTTCGGGCAAAAAGGCAGAAATTCCCCGTATTTTGGAGCAAAATTGCAGAAATTCCCCTAATTGTGGGGCAAAAAGGCAGAAATTCCCTATATGTTTGGGCAAAAAGACAGAAATTCTCCTTATTTTGGGGCAAAACTCAGAAATTTCACTTATTTTGGGGCAAAATTGCAGAAATTTCACTTATTTCAGAAAAAAAGGAGAAATTTTCTTATTTTGGGGCAAAAAGGCAGAAATTTCTTTTATTTTGGTACAAAATTGCAGAAATTGTTCTTATTTTGGGGCAAAAAGGCAGAAATTTCCCATATTTTGGGGCAAAAATGCAGAAATTCCCCTTATTTTGAGGTAAAAAGGCTGAAATTCCCATTATTTGGGGGCAAAAATGCAGAAATTTCCCTTATTTTGGGGCAAAATTGCAGAAATTTCACTTATTTCAGAATAATAAGTCAGAAATTATCTTTATTTTGGGGCAAAAAGAAAGAAATTCCCTTTGTTTTGGGGGAAAAAGACAGAAATTCCACTTATTTAGAGGCAAAAAAGCAGAAATTCTTCATATTTTGGAGCAAAAATGAAGAAATTTCCCTTTTTTATGGCAAAAAGGTATGCATTCTTCTTATTTTCGGGCAAAAAAACAGAAATTCCCCGTATTTTGGAGCAAAATTGCAGAAATCCCCCTAATTGTGGGCCAAAAAGACAAGAATTCCCTGTATGTTGGGGCAAAAAGACAGAAATTCTCCTTATTTTGGGGCAAAACTCAGAAATTTCACTTATTTTAGGGCAAAATTGCAGAAATTTCACATATTTCAGTTAAAAAGCAGAAATTTTCTTATTTTGGGGAAAAAAGGCAGAAATTTCTTTTATTTTGGTACAAAATTGTGGAAATTGTTCTTATTTTGGGGCAAAAAGGCAGAAATTTCCCATAATTTGGGGCAAAAATGCAGAAATTCCCCTTATTTTGAGGTAAAAATGCTGAAATTCCCCTTATTTGGGGGCAAAAAGGCAGAAATTTTCCTCATTTTGGAAAAAAATTGCAGAAAATTCACTTATTTCAGGGTAATAAGTCAGAAATTTTCCTTAATTTGGGGCAAATAAGACAGAAATTCCCTTTGTTTTAGGGGAAAAAAACAGAAATTCCACTTATTTAGAGCCAAAAAAGCAGAAATTCCCCTTATTTTGGAGCAAAAATGAAGAAATTTCCCTTTTTTATGGCAAAAAGATATGCATTCTTCTTATTTTCGGGCAAAAAGGCAGAAAATCTTCGTATTTTGGAGCAAAATTGCAGAAATTCCTTTAATTGTGGGGCAAAAAGGCAGAAATTCCCTATATATTGGGGCAAAAATACAGAAATTCTCCTTATTTGGAAGCCAAACTCAGAATTTTCAATTATTTTGGGGCAAAATTGCAGAAATTTAACTTATTTCAGAAAAAAAAAACATAAATTTTCTTATTTTGGGGAAAAAAGACAGAAATTTCTTTTATTTTGGTACAAAATTGCAGAAATTGTTCTTATTTTGGGGCAAAAAGGCAGAAATTTCCCATATTTTGGGGCAAAAATGCAGAAATTCCCCTTATTTTGAGGTAAAAAGGCTGAAAATCCCTTTATTTGGAAGCAAAAATGCAGAAATTTCCCTTATTTAGGGGCAAAATTGCAAAAATTTCACTTATATCAGGGTAATAAGTCAGAAATTTTCCTTATTTTGGGGCAAAAAAGACAGAAATTCCCTTTGTTTTGGGGGAAAAAAAAGAAATTCCACATATTTAGAGGCAAGAAAGCAGAAATTCCCCTTATTTTGGAGCAAAATGAAGAAATTTCCCTTTTTTATGGCCAAAAGGTATGCATTCTTCTTGTTTTTGGGCAAAAAGGCAGTAATTCCCCGTATTTTGGAGCAAAATTGCAGAAATTCCGCTAATTGAGGGGCAAAAAGGCAGAAATTCCCTATATGTTGGGGCAAAAACAAAAATTCTCCTTATTTTGAGGCAAAACTCAGAAATTTCACTTATTTTGGGGCAAAATTGCAGAAATTTCACATATTTTGGGGAAAAATTGCAGAAATTTCACTTATTTCAGAAAAAAGCAGAAATTTTCTTTTTTGAGGCAAAAAGTCAGAAATTTCTTTTATTTAGGTACAAAATTGCAGAATTTGTTCTTATTTTGGGGCAAAAGGGCAGAAATTTCCCATATTTAGGGGCAAAAATGCAAAAATTTTCCTTATTTTGAGGTAAAAAGGCTGATATTTTTATTATTTGGGGGCAAAAAGACAGAAATTTCCCTCATTTTGGGGCAAAAATGCAGAAATTTCACTTATTTCAGGGTAATAAGTCAGAAATTTTTCTTATTTTGGGGCAAAAAAGACAGAAATTACCTTTGTTTTGGGGGAAAAAACAGAAATTCCACTTATTTAGAGGCAAAAAAGCAGAAATTCTTCGTATTTTGGAGCAAAAATTTAGAAATTTCCCTTTTTTTATGGCAAAAAAGTATGCATTCTTTTTATTTTCGGGCGAAAAAGCAGTAATTCCCCGTATTTTGGAGCAAAATTGCAGAAATTTCCCTAATTGTGGCGCAAAAAGGCACAATTTTTCTATATGTTGGGGCAAAAACAGAAAATCTCTTTATTTTGGGGCAAAACTCAGAAATTTCACTTATTTTGGGGCAAAATTGCAGAAATTTCACATATTTTGGGGAAAAATTGCAGAAATTTCACTTATTTCATAAAAAAGCAGAAATTTTCTTTTTTGAGGCAAAAAGTCAGAAATTTCTTTTATTTAGGTACAAAATTGCAGAATTTGTTCTTATTTTGGGGCAAAAGGGCAGAAATTTCCCATATTTAGGGGCAAAAATGCAAAAATTTTCCTTATTTTGAGGTAAAAAGGCTGATATTTCTATTATTTGGGGGCAAAAAGACAGAAATTTCCCTCATTTTGGGGCAAAATTGCAGAAATTTCACATATTTCAGGGTAATAAGTCAGAAATTTTTCTTATTTTGGGGCAAAAAAGACAGAAATTCCCTTTGTTTTGGGGGAAAAAACAGAAATTCCACTTATTTAGAGGCAAAAAAGCAGAAATTCTTCGTATTTTGGAGGAAAAATTAAGAAATTTCCCTTTTTTATGGCAAAAAAGTATGCATTCTTTTTATTTTCGGGCGAAAAGGCAGTAATTCCCCGTATTTTGGAGCAAAATTGCAGAAATTCCCCTAATTGTGGGGCAAAAAGGCAGAAATTCCCTATATGTTTGGGCAAAAAGACAGAAATTCTCCTTATTTTGGGGCAAAACTCAGAAATTTCACTTATTTTGGGGCAAAATTGCAGAAATTTTTCCTTATTTTGGGGCAAAATTGCAGAAATTTCACATATTTTGGGGCAAAATTTCAGAAATTTCACTTATTTCAGAAAAAAAGCAAAATTTTCTTTTTGGGGGCAAAAAGTCAGAAATTTCTTTTATTTTGGTACAAAATTGCAGAATTTGTTCTTATTTTGAGGCAAAAAGGCAAAAATTTCCCATATTTTGGGGCAAAAATGCAGAAATTCCCCTTATTTTGAGTTAAAAAGGCTGAAATTCCCCTTATTTGGGGGCAAAAAAACAGAAATTTTCCTCATTTTGGGGCAAAATTGCAGAAATTTCACTTATTTCAGGGTAATAAGTCAGAAATTTTCCTTATTTTCGGGCAAAAAGACAGAAAATCCCCGTATTTTGGAGCAAAATTGAAGAAATTCCATTAATTGTGGGTCAAATAGGCAGAAATTCCTTATATATTGGGGCAAAAATACAGAAATTCTCCTTATTTGGGGGCAAAACTCAGAATTGTCACTTATTTTGGGGCAAAATTGCAGAAATTTCACTTATTTCAGAAAAAAAGCACAAATTTTATTTTTTGAGGCAAAAAGTCAGAAATTTCTTTTATTTAGGTACAAAATTGCAGAATTTGTTCTTATTTTGAAGCAAAAGGGCAGAAATTTCCCATATTTTGGGGCAAAAATGCAGAAATTTCCCTTATTTTCAGGTAAAAAGGCTGATATTTTCCTTATTTGGGGGCAAAAAGGCAGAAATTTCCCTCATTTTGGGGCAAAATTGCCGAAATTTCACTTATTTCAGGGTAATAAGTCAGAAATTTTTCTTATTTTGGGGCAAAAAGACAGAAATTCCCTTTGTTTTGGGGGAAAAAGACAGAAATTCCACTTATTTAGAGGCAAAAAAGCAGAAATTCCCCTTATTTTGGAGCAAAAATTAAGAAATTTCCCTTTTTTATGGCAAAAAGGTATGCATTCTTCTTATTTTCGGGCAAAAAGGCAGTAATTCCCCGTATTTTGGAGCAAAATTGCAGAAATTCCCCTAATTGTGGGGCAAAAAGGCAGAAATTCCCTATATGTTGGGGCAAAAACAGAAATTCCCGTTATTTTGGGGCAAAACTAAAAAATTTCACTTATTTTGAAGCAAAATTGCAGAAATTTTTCTTATTTTGAGGCAAAATTGCAGAAATTTCACATATTTTGGGGCAAAATTTCAGAAATTTCACTTATTTCAGAAAAAAAAAGCAGAAATTTTCTTTTTTGGGGCAAAAAGTCAGAAGTTTCTTTTATTTTGGTACAAAATTGCAGAATTTGTTCTTATTTTGAGGCAAAGAGGCAGAAATTTTCCATATTTTGGGGCAAAAATGCAGAAATTTCCCTTATTTTGAGGTAAAAAGGCTGATATTTTCCTTATTTAGGGGCAAAAAGGCAAAAATTTCCCTCATTTTGGGGCAAAATTGCAGAAATTTCACTTATTTCAGGGTAATAAGTCAGAAATTTTCCTTATTTTGGGGCAAAAAAGACAGAAATTCCCTTTGTTTTGGGGGAAAAAGACAGAAATTCCACTTATTTAGAGGCAAAAAAGCAGAAATTCCCCTTATTTTGGAGCAAAAATGAAGAAATTTCCCTTTTTTATGGCAAAAAGGTATGCATTCTTCTTATTTTCGGGCAAAAAGGCAGAAATTCCCCTATTTTGGAGCAAAATTGCAGAAATTCCCCTAATTGTGGTGCAAAAAGGCAGAAATTCGTATATGTTGGGGCAAAAAGACAGAAATTCTCCTTATTTTGGGGCAAAACTCAGAAATTTCACTTATTGTGAGGCAAAATTGCAGAAATTTCACTTATTTCAGAAAAAAAAGCAGAAATTTTTTTATTTTGGTGCAAAGAGGCAGAAATTTCTTTTATTTTGGTACAAAATTGCAGAAATTTTTTTATCTTGGGAAAAAGGCAGAAATTTCCCATATTTTGGGGCAAAAATGCAGAAATTCCCCTTATTTTAAAGTAAAAATGCTGAACTTCCCCTTATTTGGGGGCCAAAAGGCAGAAATTTCCCTTATTTTCGGGCAAAACTTAGAAATTTCAATTATTTTGTGGCAAAATTGCAGAAATTTCACTTATTTCCGAAAAAAAGCACAAATATTCTAATTTTGGGGCAAAAAGGCAGATATTTCTTTTATTTTTGTACATAATTGCAGAAATTTTCCTTATTTTGGGGCAAAAAGGCAGACATTTCCCATATTTTGGGGAAAAATGCAGAAATTCCCCTTATTTTGAGGAAAAAAGGCTGAAATTCCCATTATTTGGAAGCAAAAAGGCAGAAATTTTCCTTATTTTGGGGCAAAATTGCAGAAATTTCACTTATTTCAGAATAATAAGTCAGAAATTATCTTTATTTTGGGGCAAAAAGACAGAAATTCCCTTTGTTTTGGGGGAAAAAGACAGAAATTCCACTTATTTAGAGGCAAAAAAGCAGAAATTCCCCTTATTTTGGAGCAAAAATGAAGAAATTTCCCTTTTTTATGGCAAAAAGGTATGCATTCTTCTTTTTTTCGGGCAAAAAGACAGAAATTCCCCGTATTTTGGAGCAAAATTACAGAAATCCTCCTAATTGTGGGCCAAAAAGGCAAGAATTCCCTATATGTTGGGGCAAAAAGACAGAAATTCTCCTTATTTTGGGGCAAAACTCAGAAATTTCACTTATTTTAGGGCAAAATTGCAGAAATTTCACTTATTTCAGTAAAAAAGCAGAAATTTTCTTATTTTGGGGCAAAAAGGCAGAAATTTCTTTTATTTTGGTACAAAATTGCAGAAATTTTTCTTATTTTGGGGCAAAAAGGCAGAAATTTCCCATATTTAGGGGCAAAAATGCAAAAATTCCCCTTATTTTGAGTTAAAAAGGCTGAAATTCCCCTTATTTGGGGGCAAAAAAGCAGAAATTTTCCTCACTTTGGGGCAAAATTGCAGAAATTTCACTTATTTCAGGGTAATAAGTCAGAAATTTTCCTTATTTTGTGGCAAAGAAGACAGAAATTCCCTTTGTTTTAGGGGAAAAAACAGAAATTCCACTTATTTAGAGGCAAAAAAGCAGAAATTCCCCTTATTTTGGAGCAAAAATGAAGAAATTTCCCTTTTTTATGGCAAAAAGATATGCATTCTTCTTATTTTCGGGCAAAAAGGCAGAAATTCCCCGTATTTTGGAGCAAAATTGCAGAAATCCCCTAATTGTGGGGCAAAAATGCAGAAATTCTCTATATGTTGGGGCAAAAAGACAGAAATTCTCCTTATTTTGGGGCAAACTCAGAAATTTCACTTATTTTGGGGCAAAATTGCAGAAATTTCACTTATTTCAGAAAAAAAGAAATTTTCTTATTTTGGGGCAAAAAGGCAGAAATTTCTTTTATTTTGGTACAAAATTGCAGAAATTTTTCTTATTTTGGGCAAAAAGGCAGAAATTTCCCATATTTTGGGAAAAATGCAAAAATTCCCTTTATTTTGAGGTAAAAATGCTGAAATTCTCCTTATTTGGGGGTAAAAAGGCAGATTCCCCTTATTTTGGGGCAAAACTCAGAAATTTCACTTATTTTGTGGCAAAATTGCAGAAATTTCACTTATTTCAGGAAAAAAGGCAGAAGTTTTCTTTATTTTGGTGCAAAAAGGAAAAAATTCCAAATATTTTGTGGCAAAAATGCAGAAATTACCCTTATTTTGAGGTAAAAAGGCTGAAATTTCCTTTATTTGGGGGCAAAAAGGCAGAAATTTCCCTTATTTTGGGGCAAAATTGCAGAAAATTCACTTATTTCAGAAAAAAAGCAGAAATTTTCTTTTTTGGGGCTAAAAGTCAGAAATTTCTTTTATTTTGGTACAAAATTGAAGAAATTGTTCTTATTTTGGGGCAAAAAGGCAGACATTTCCCATATTTTGGGGCAAAAATGCAGAAATTCCCCTTATTTTGAGGTAAAATGCTGAAATTTCCCTTATTTGGCGGCAAAATAGCAGAAATTTCCCTCATTTTGGGGCAAAATTGCAGAAATTTCACTTATTTAAGGATAATAAGTCAGTAATTTTCCTTATTTTGGGGCAAAAAAGACAGAAATTCCCTTTGTTTGGGAAGAAAAATACAGAAATTCCACTTATTTAGAGGCAAAAAAGCAGAAATTCCGTTTATTTTGGAGCAAAAATGAAGAAATTTCCCTTTTTTATTGCAAAAAGGTATGCATCTTCTGATTTTCGGGCAAAAAGGCAGAAATTCCCAGTATTTTGAAGCAAAATTGCAGAAATTCCCCTATATGTGGGGCAAAAAGGCAGAAATTTCCTATATGTTAGGGCAAAAAGAGAGAAATTCTCCTTATTTTGGGGCAAAACTCAGAAATCCCACTTATTTTGGGGCAAAATTTCAGAAATTTCCCTTATTTTGGGCAAAATTGCAGAAATTTCACTTATTTTGGGGAAAAATTGCAGAAATTTCACTTATTTAAGTAAAAAAAAGCAGAAATTTTCTTTTTTGGGCAAAAAGTCAGAAATTTCTTTTATTTTAATATAAAATTGCAGAAATTGTTCTTATTTTGGGGCATAAGGCAGAAATTTCCCATATTTTGGGGAAAAATGCAGAAATTCCCCTTAATTTGAGGTAAAAAGGCTGAAATTCCCTTTATTTGGGGGCAAAAAGGCATAAATTCCTCGTATTTTGGAGCAAAATTGCAGAAATTCCTTTAATTATGAAGCAAAAAGGCAGAAATTCCCTATATATTGGGGAAAAAATACAGAAATTCTTCTTATTTGGGGGCAAAACTCAGAATTTTCACTTATTTTGGGGCAAAATTGCAGAAATTTCACTTATTTAAGAAAAAAAGCAGAAATTTTCTTATTTTGGGGCAAAAAGGCAGAAATTTCTTTTATTTTGGTACAAAATTGCAGAAATTTTTCTTATTTTCGGGCAAAAAGGGAGAAATTTCTCATATTTTGGGGCAAAAATGCAGAAATTCCCCTTATTTTGAGGTAAAAAGGCTGAAATTCCCATTATTTGGGGGCAAAAGGCAGAAATTTCCCTTATTTCAGGCAAAATTGCAGAAATTTCACTTACTTCATGGTAATAAGTCAGAAATTTTTTTTATTTTGGGGCAAAAAGACAGAAATTTTCTTTGTTTTGAGAGAAAAAGACAGATATTCCACTTATTTAGAGGCAAAAAGGCAGAAATTCCCTTTATTTTGGAGCAAAAATGAAGAAATTTCCCTTTTTTAAGGCAAAAAGATATGCATTCTTCTTATTTTGGCAAAAAGGCAGAAATTCCCCGTATTTTGGAGCAAAATTGCAGAAATCCCCTAATTGTGGGGCAAAAATGCAGAAATTCCCTATATGTTGGGGCAAAAAGACAGAAATTCTCCTTATTTTGGGGCAAACTCAGAAATTTCAGTTCTTTTGGGGCAAAATTGCAGAAATTTCACTTATTTCAGAAAAAAAGGAGAAATTTTCTTATTTTGGGGCAAAAAGGCAGAAATTTCTTTTATTTTGGTACAAAATTGCAGAAATTTTTCTTATTTTTGGGCAAAAAGGCAGAAATTTCCCATATTTTGGGAAAAATGCAAAAATTCCCCTTATTTTGAGGTAAAAATGCTGAAATTCCCCTTATTTGGGGGCAAAAAGGCAGAAATTCCCCTTATTTTGGGACAAAACTCAGAAATTTCACTTATTTTGTGGCAAAATTGCAGAAATTTCACTTATTTCAGGAAAAAAGGCAGAAGTTTTCCTTATTTTGGTGCAAAAAGAAAAAAATTCCAAATATTTTGTGGCAAAAATGCAGAAATTCCCCTTATCTTGAGGTAAAAAGGCTGAAATTTCCTTTATTTGGGGGCAAAAAGGCAGAAATTTCCCTAATTTTGGGGCAAAATTGCAGAAATTTCACTTATTTCAGAAAAAAAGCAGAAATTTTCTTTTTTGGGGCTAAAAGTCAGAAATTTCTTTTATATTGGTACAAAATTGCAGAAATTGTTCTTATTTTGGGGCAAAAAGGCAGACATTTCCCATATTTTGGGGCAAAAATGCAGAAATTCCCCTTATTTTGAGGTAAAATGCTGAAATTTCCCTTATTTGGCGGCAAAATAGCAGAAATTTCCCTTATTTTGGGCAAAATTGCAGAAATTTCACTTATTTTGGGGAAAAATTGCAGAAATTTCACTTATTTAAGTAAAAAAAGCAGAAATTTTCTTTTTTGGGCAAAAAGTCAGAAATTTCTTTTATTTTGATATAAAATTGCAGAAATTGTTCTTATTTTGGGGAATAAGGCAGAAATTTCTCATATTTTGGGGAAAAATGTAGAAATTCCCTTTATTTTGAGGTAAAAAGGCTGAAATTCCCTTTATTTGGGGGCAAAAAGGCTGAAATTCCTCGTATTTTGGAGCAAAATTGCAGAAATTCCTTTAATTGTGGGGCAAAAAGGCAGAAATTCCCAATATGTTGGACAAAAAGACAGAAATTCTCTTTATTTTGGGGCAAAACTCAGAAATTCCACTTATTTTGGGGCAAAATTCCAGAAATTTTCCTTTTTTTTGGGGGCAAAATTGCAGAAATTTCACTTATTTTGGGGAAAAATTGCAGAAATTTCACTTATTTAATAAAAAAAGCAGAAATTTTCTTTTTTCGGGCAAAAAGTAAGAAATTTCTTTTATTTTGGTACAAAATTGCAGAAATTGTTCTTATTTTGTGGCAAAAAGGAAGGAATTTCCCATATTTTGGGGCAAAAATGCAGAAATTCCCCTTATTTTGAGATAAAAAGGCTGAAATTCCCTTTATTTGGGGGCAAAATGCAGAAATCCCCCGTATTTTGGAGCAAAATTGCAGAAATTCCTTTAATTGTGGGGCAAAAAGGCAGAAATTCCCTATATGTTGGAGCAAAAAGACAGAAATTCTCCTTATTTTGGGGCAAAACTCGGAAAATTCACTTATTTTGGGGCAAAATTCCAGAAATTTTCTTATTTTGGGGCAAAATTGCAGAAATTTCACTTATTTTGGGGAAAAATTGCAGAAATTTCACTTATTTAAGTAAAAAAAAGCAAAAATTTTCTTTTTTGAGGCAAAAAGTCAGAAATTTATTTTATTTTGGTACAAAATTGCAGAAATTGTTCTTATTTTGGGGCAAAGAGGCAGAAATCTCCCATATTTTGGAGCAAAAATGCAGAAATTCCCTTTATTTTGAGGTTAAAAGGCTGAAATTCTTTTTATTTGGAGGCAAAAAAGCAGAAATTCCCCGTATTTTGAAGCAAAATTGCAGAAATTCCTTTAATTGTGGGGCAAAAAGGCAGAAATTCCCAATATGTTGGACAAAAAGACAGAAATTCTCTTTATTTTGGGGCAAAACTCAGAAATTCCACTTATTTTGGGGCAAAATTCCAGAAATTTCCCTTATATTGAGGCAAAATTGCAGAAATTTCACTTATTTTGGGGCAAAATTGCAGAAATTTCACTTATTTCAGAAAAAAAGCAGAAATTTTCGATTTTGGGGAAAAAAGGCAGAAACTGCTTTTATTTTGGTACAAAATTGCAGAAATTTTTCTTATTTTGGGGCAAAAGGCAGACATTTCCAATATTTTGGGGCAAAAATGCAGAAATTCCCCTTATTTTGAGGTAAAATGCTGAAATTTCCCTTATTTGGCGGCAAAAAGGCAGAAATTTCCCTCATTTTGGGGCAAAATGGCAGAAATTTCACTTATTTCAGGATAATAAGTCAGTAATTTTCCTTATTTTAGGGCAAAAAAGACAGAAATTCCCTTTGTTTGGGAAGAAAAATACAGAAATTCCACTTATTTAGAGGCAAAAAAGCAGAAATTCCCTTTATTTTGGAGCAAAAATGAAGAAATTTCCCTTTTTATTGCAAAAAGGTATGCATCTTCTTATTTTCGGGCAAAAAGGCAGAAATTCCCAGTATTTTGAAGCAAAATTGCAGAAATTCCCCTATTTGTGGGGCAAAAAGGCAGAAATTTCCTATATGTTAGGGCAAAAGAAAGAAATTCTCATTATTTTGGGGCAAAACTCAGAAATCCCACTTATTTTGGGACAAAATTTCAGATTTCCCTTATTTTGGGCAAAATTGCAGAAATTTCACTTATTTTGGGGAAAAATTGCAGAAATTTCACTTATTTAAGTAAAAAAAAAGCAGAAATTTTCTTTTTTGGGCAAAAAGTCAGAAATTTCTTTTATTTTGATATAAAATTGCAGAAATTGTTCTTATTTTGGGGCATAAGGCAGAAATTTCCCATATTTTGGGGAAAAATGCAGAAATTCCCCTTATTTTGAGGTAAAAAGGCTGAAATTCCCGTTATTTGGGGGCAAAAGGCAGAAATTCCTCGTATTTTGGAGCAAAATTGCAGAAATTTCTTTAATTGTGGGGCAAAAAGGCAGAAATTCCCAATATGTTGGACAAAAAAACAGAAATTCTCTTTATTTTGGGGCAAAACTCAGAAATTCTAGTTATTTTGGGGCAAAATTCCAGAAATTTTCCTTTTTTGGGGGCAAAATTGCAGAAATTTCACTTATTTTGGGGAAAAATTGCAGAAATTTCACTTATTTCAGTAAAAAAGCAGAAATTTTCTTATTTTGGGGCAAAAAGGCAGAAATTTCTTTTATTTTGGTACAATATTGCAGAAATTGTTCTTATTTTGGGGCAAAAAGGCAGAAATTTCCCATATTTAGGTGCAAAAATGCAGAAATTTCCCTTATTTTGAGTTAAAAAGGCTGAAATTCCCTTTATTTGGGGGCAAAAAGGCAGAAATTTTTCTCATTTTGGGGCAAAATTGCAGAAATTTCACTTATTTCAGGGTAATAAATCAGAAATTTTCCTTATTTTGGGGCAAAGAAGACAGAAATTCCCTTTGTTTTAGGGGAAAAAAACAGAAATTCCACTTATTTAGAGCCAAAAAAGCAGAAATTCCCCTTATTTTGGAGCAAAAATGAAGAAATTTCCCTTTTTTATGGCAAAAAGATATGCATTCTTCTTATTTTCGGGCAAAAAGGCAGAAAATCCCCGTATTTTGGAGCAAAATTGCAGAAATTCCTTTAATTGTGGAGCAAAAAGGCAGAAATTCCCTATATATTGGGGCAAAAATACAGAAATTCTCCTTATTTGGGGGCAAAACTCAGAATTTTCACTTATTTTGGGGCAAAATTGCAGAATTTTCACTTATTTAAGAAAAAAAGCAAAAATTTTCTTATTTTGCGGCAAAAAGGCAGAAATTTCTTTTATTTTGATACAAAATTGCAGAAATTTTTCTTATTTTGGGGCAAAAAGGCAGAAATTTCCCATATTTTGGGGCAAAAAGGCAGAAATTCCCCTTATTTTGAAGTAAAAAGGCTGAAATTCCCCTTATTTGGGGGCAAAAAGGCAGAAATTTCCCTTATTTAGAGGCAAAATTGCAGAAATTTCACTTATTTCAGGGTAATTAGAAAGAAATTTTCCTTATTTTGGGGCAAAAAAACAGAAATTCACTTTGTTTTGGGGGGAAAAGACAGAAATTCCACTTATTTAGAGGCAAAAAAGCAGAAATTCCCCTTATTTTGGAGCAAAAATGAAGAAATTTCCCTTTTTTATGGCAAAAAGATATGCATTCTTCTTATTTTCGGGCAAAAAGGCAGAAAATCCCCGTATTTTGGAGCAAAATTGCAGAAATTCCTTTAATTGTGGGGCAAAAAGGGAGAAATTACCAATATGTTGGACAAAAAAACAGAAATTCTCTTTATTTTGGGGCAAAACTCAGAAATTCCACTTATTTTGGCCAAAATTCCAGAAATTTTCCTTTTTTGGGGCAAAATTGCAGAAATTTCACTTATTTTGGGGAAAAATTGCAGAAATTTCACTTATGTCAGTAAAAAAGCAGAAATTTTCTTATTTTGGGGCAAAAAGGCAGAAATTTCTTTTATTTTGGTACAAAATTGCAGAAATTGTTCTTATTTTGGGGCAAAAAGGCAGAAATTTCCTATATTTAGGTGCAAAAATGCAGAAATTCCCCTTATTTTGAGTTAAAAAGGCTGAAATTCCCTTTATTTGGGGGCAAAAAGGCAGAAATTTTTCTCATTTTGGGGCAAAATTGCAGAAATTTCACTTATTTCAGGGTAATAAGTCAGAAATTATCCTTATTTTGGGGCAAAGAAGACAGAAATTCCCTTTATTTTAGGGGAAAAAACAGAAATTCCACTTATTTAGAGCCAAAAAAGCAGAAATTCCCCTTATTTTGGAGCAAAAATGAAGAAATTTCCCTTTTTTATGGCAAAAAGATATGCATTCTTCTTATTTTCGGGCAAAAAGGCAGAAAATCCCCGTATTTTGGAGCAAAATTGCAGAAATTCCTTTAATTGTGGGGCAAAAAGCAGAAATTCCCTATATATTGGGGAAAAATACAGAAATTCTCCTTATTTGGGGGCAAAACTCAGAATTTTCACTTATTTTGGGGCAAAATTGCAGAAATTTCACTTATTTAAGAAAAAAAGCAGAAATTTTCTTATTTTGGGGCAAAAAGGCAGAAATTTCTTTTATTTTGGTACAAAATTGCAGAAATTTTTCTTATATTGGGGCAAAAAGGCAGAAATTTCCCATATTTTGGGGCAAAATGGCAGAAATTCCCCTTATTTTGAAGTAAAAAGGCTGAAATTCCCCTTATTTGGGGGCAAAAAGGCAGAAATTTCCCTTATTTAGGGGCAAAATTGCAGAAATTTCACTTATTTCAGGGTAATTAGTCAGAAATTTTCCTTATTTTGGGGCAAAAAAGACAGAAATTCACTTTGCTTTGGGGGAAAAAGACAGAAATTCCACTTATTTAGAGGCAAAAAAGCAGAAATTCCCCTTATTTTGGAGCAAAAATGAAGAAATTTCCCTTTTTTATGGCAAAAAGATATGCATTCTTCTTATTTTCGGGCAAAAAGGCAGAAATTCCCCGTATTTTGGAGCAAAATTGCAGAAATCCCATAATTGTGGGGCAAAAATGCAGAAATTCCCTATATGTTGGGGCAAAAAGACAGAAATTCTCCTTATTTTGGGGCAAAATTCAGAAATTTCACTTATTTTAGGGCAAAATTGCAGAAATTTCACTTATTTCAGAAAAAAAAAGCAGAAATTTTCTTATTTTGGGGCAAAAAGGCAGAAATTTCTTTTATTTTGGTACAAAATTGCAGAAATTTTTCTTATTTTGGGCAAAAAGGCAGAAATTTCCCATATTTTGGGAAAAATGCAAAAATTCCCCTTATTTTGAGGTAAAAATGCTGAAATTCCCCTTATTTGGGGGCAAAAAGGCAGAAATTCCCCTTATTTTGGGGCAAAACTCAGAAATTTCACTTATTTTGTGGCAAAATTGCAGAAATTTCACTTATTTCAGGAAAAAAGGCAGAAGTTTTCCTTATTTTGGTGCAAAAAGGAAAAAATTCCAAATATTTTGTGGCAAAAATGCTGAAATTCCCCTTATTTTGAGGTAAAAAGGCTGAAATTTCCTTTATTTGGGGGCAAAAAGGAAGAAATTTCCCTTATTTTGGGGCAAAATTGCAGAAAATTCACTTATTTCAGAAAAAAAGCAGAAATTTTCTTTTTTGGGGCTAAAAGTCAGAAATTTCTTTTATTTTGGTACAAAATTGCAGAAATTGTTCTTATTTTGGGGCAAAAAGGCAGACATTTCTCATATTTTGGGGCAAAAATGCAGAAATTCCCCTTATTTTGAGGTAAAATGCTGAAATTTCCCTTATTTGGGGGCAAAAAGGCAGAAATTTCCCTCATTTTGGTGCAAAATTGCAGAAATTTCACTTATTTCAGGATAATAAGTCAGTAATTTTCCTTATTTTGGGGCAAAAAAGACAGAAATTCCCTTTGTTTGGGAAGAAAAATACAGAAATTCCACTTATTTAGAGGCAAAAAAGCAGAAATTCCCTTTATTTTGGAGCAAATATGAAGAAATTTCCCTTTTTTATTGCAAAAAGGTATGCATCTTCTTATTTTCGGGCAAAAAGGCAGAAATTCCCAGTATTTTGAAGCAAAATTGCAGAAATTCCCCTATATGTGGGGCAAAAAGGCAGAAATTTCCTATATGTTAGGGCAAAAAGAGAGAAATTCTCCTTATTTTGGGGCAAAACTCAGAAATCCCACTTATTTTGGGGCAAAATTTCAGAAATTTCCCTTATTTTGGGCAAAATTGCAGAAATTTCACTTATTTTGGGGAAAAATTGCAGAAATTTCACTTATTTAAGTAAAAAAAAGCAGAAATTTTCTTTTTTGGGCAAAAAGTCAGAAATTTCTTTTATTTTGGTATAAAATTGCAGAAATTGTTCTTATTTTGGGGCATAAGGCAGAAATTTCTCATATTTTGGGGAAAAATGCAGAAATTCCCCTTATTTTGAGGTAAAAAGGCTGAAATTCCCTTTATTTGGGGGCAAAAAGGCTGAAATTCCTCGTATTTTGGAGCAAAATTGCAGAAATTCCTTTAATTGTGGGGCAAAAAGTCAGAAATTCCCAATATGTTGGACAAAAAGACAGAAATACTCTTTATTTTGGGGCAAAACTCAGAAATTCCACTTATTTTGGGGCAAAATTCCAGAAATTTTTTTTTTGGGGGGGCAAAATTGCAGAAATTTCACTTATTTTGGGGAAAAATTGCAGAAATTTCACTTATTTAATAAAAAAAAGCAGAAATTTTCTTTTTTCGGGCAAAAAGTCAGAAATTTCTTTTATTTTGGTACAAAATTGCAAAAATTGTTCTTATTTTGGGGCAAAAAGGAAGGAATTTCCCATATTTTGGGGCAAAAATGCAGAAATTCCCCTTATTTTGAGATAAAAAGTCTGAAATTCCCTTTATTTGGGGGCAAAATGCAGAAATCCCCCGTATTTTGGAGCAAAATTGCAGAAATTCCTTTAATTGTGGGGCAAAAAGGCAGAAATTCCCTATATGTTGGAGCAAAAAGACAGAAATTCTCCTTATTTTGGGGCAAAACTCAGAAATTTCACTTATTTTGGGGCAAAATTCCAGAAATTTTCTTATTTTGGGGCAAAATTGCAGAAATTTCACTTATTTTGGGGAAAAATTGCAGAAATTTCACTTATTTAAGTAAAAAAAAGCAAAAATTTTCTTTTTTGAGGCAAAAAGTCAGAAATTTATTTTATTTTGGTACAAAATTGCAGAAATTGTTCTTATTTTGGGGCAAAAAGGCAGAAATCTCCCATATTTTGGGGCAAAAATGCAGAAATTCCCTTTATTTTGAGGTAAAAAGGCTGAAATTCTTTTTATTTGGAGGCAAAAAAGCAGAAATTCCCCGTATTTTGAAGCAAAATTGCAGAAATTCCTTTAATTGTGGGGCAAAAAGGCAGAAATTCCCAATATGTTGGACAAAAAGACAGAAATTCTCTTTATTTTGGGGCAAAACTCAGAAATTCCACTTATTTTGGGGCAAAATTCCAGAAATTTCCCTTATATTGGGGCAAAATTGCAGAAATTTCACTTATTTTGGGGCAAAATTGCAGAAATTTCACTTATTTCAGAAAAAAAAGCAGAAATTTTTGATTTTGGGGAAAAAAGGCAGAAACTACTTTTATTTTGGTACAAAATTGCAGAAATTTTTCTTATTTTGGGGCAAAAGGCAGAAATTTCCCATATTTTGGGGCAAAAATGCAGAAATTCCCCTTATTTTGAGGTAAAAATGCTGAAATTGCTTTTATTTGGGGGCAAAAAGGCAGAAATTTCCTTTATTTTGGGGCAAAATTCCAGAAATTTCCCTTATATTGGGGCAAAATTGCAGAAATTTCACTTATTTTGGGGCAAAATTGCAGAAATTTCAATTATTTCAAAAAAAAGCAGAAATTTTCTTATTTTGGGGAAAAAAGGCATAAACTGCTTTTATTTTGGTACAAAATTGCAAAAATTTTTCTTATTTTGGGGCTAAAGGCAGAAATTTCCCATATTTTGGGGCAAAAATGCAGAAATTCCCCTTATTGTGAGGTAAAAATGCTGAAAATCCTTTTATTTGGGGGCAAAAAGGCAGAAATTTCCCTTATTTTGGGGCAAAATTGCAGAAATTTCACTTAATTTAGGGTAATAAGTCAGAGATTTTCCTTATTTTGGAGCAAAAAAAACAGAAATTTCCTTTGTTTTGGGGGGAAAAGACAGAAATTCCACTTATTTAGAGGCAAAAAAGCAGAAATTCCCATTATTTTGGAGCAAAAATGAAGAAATTTCCCTTTTTTATGGCAAAAAGGTATGCATTCTTCTTATTTTCGGGAAAAGGTAGAAATTCCCCGTATTTTGGAGCAAAATTGCAGAAATTCCACTAATTGTGGGGCAAAAAGGAGAAATTCCCTATATGGTGGGACAAAAAGACAGAATTTCTCCTTATTTTGGGGCAAAACTCAGAAATTTCACATATTTTGGGGCAAAATTGCAGAAATTTCACTTATTTCAGAAAAAAAGGCAGAAATTTTCTTATTTTGGGGCAAAAAGGCAGAAATTTCTTTTATTTTTGTACAAAATTGCAGAAATTGTTCTTATTTTGGGGCAAAAAGGCAGAAATTTCCCATATTTTGGGGCAAAAATGCAGAAATTCCTTTTATTTTGAGGTAAAAAGGCTGAAATTCCCTTTATTTGGGGGCAAAAAGGCAAAATTTCTCTCATTTTGGGGCAAAATTGCAGAAATTTCACTTATTTCAGTGTAATAAGTCAGAAATTTTCCTTATTTTGGGGCAAAAAAGACAGAAATTTTTTTTGTTTTTGGGGAAAACGACAAAAATCTACTTATTTAGAGGCAAAAAAGCAGAAATTCCCCTGATTTTGGAGCAAAAATGAAGAAATTTCCCTTTTTTTGGCAAAAAGAAATGCATTCTTCTTACTTTTGGGCAAAAAGGCAGAAATTCCCCGTATTTTTGAGCAAAATTGCAGATATTCCCCTAATTGTGGGGCAAAAAGGCAGAAATTCACTATATGTTGAGGGAAAAATACAGAAATTCTTCTTATTTGGGGGCAAAACTCTGAAGATTCACTTATTTTGGGGCAAAATTGCAGAAATTTCACTAATTTCAGAAAAAAGCAGAAATTTTCTTATTTTGGGGCAAAAAAGCAGAAATTTCTTTTATTTTGGTACAAAATTGCAGAAATTTTTCTTATTTTGGGGCAAAAATGCAGAAATTTCCCATATTTTGGGGCAAAAATGCAGGAATTCCTATTATTTTGAGGTAAAAAGGCTGAAATTCCCTTTATTTGGGGGCAAAAAGGCAGAAATTTCCCTTATTTTTGGACAAAATTGCAGAAATTTCACTTATTTCAGGGTAATAAGTCAGAAATTTTCCTTATTTTGGGGCAAAAAAGACAGAAATTTCCTTTGTATTGAAGGAAAAAAAACAGAAATTCCACTTATTTAGAGCCAAAAAAGCAGAAATTCCCCTTATTTTGGAGCAAAAATGAAGAAATTTTCCTTTTTTATGGCAAAAAGGTATGCATCTTCTTATTTTAGGGCAAAAATGCAGAAATTCCCAGTATTTTGAAGCAAAATTTCAGAAATTCCCTTAATTGTGGGGCAAAGAGGCAGAAATTCCCTATATGTTGGGGCAAAAATACAGAAATTCTCTTTATTTTGGGGCAAAACTCAGAAATTCCACTTATTTTGGGGCAAAATTCCAGAAATTTCCCTTATTTTGGGGCAAAATTGCAGAAATTTCACTTATTTTGGGGCAGTATTGCAGAAATTTCACTTATTTCAGAAAAAAAGCAGAAATTTTCTTATTTTGGGTCAAAAAGGCAGAAATTTATATTATTTTGGTACAAAATTGCAGAAATTTTTTTATTTTGGGCAAAAAGGCAGAAATTTCCCATATTTTGGGGCAAAAATGCAGAAATTCCCTTTATTTTGAGGTAAAAAGGCTGAAATTCCTCTTATTTTGGGGCAAAAAGGCAGAAATTCCCCTTATTTTGGGGCAAAAACAGACATTTCCCTTGTTTTGGGGAAAAATTTTAGAAATTTAACTTATTTCAGGGCAAAAAGTCAGAAATTCCCTATATTTTGGGGCAAAAATACAGAAATTCCGTTTATTTTTGGGGAAAAGTAAGAAATTGCACTTATTTTGAGTCAAAAAGGCGGAAAATCCCCTTATTTTGGTGTAAAAATGAAGAAATTTCCCTTTTTATGGCAAAAAGGTATACATTCCCGTTATTTTTGTGCAAATAGGCAGAAATTCCCCGTATTTTGGAGCAAAATTGCAGAAATTCCCCTAATTTTGGGGCAAAAACGCAGAACTTCCCCTTATTTTGGGGTAAAACTGCAGAAATTTCACTTATTTCGCAGCAAAATGGCAGAAATTCCCTTTATTTTCGACGAAAAAGGCAGAAAATCCCCGTATTTTGGAGCAAAATTGCAGAAATTCAGCTAATTTTGGGGTAAAACATGCAGACATTATCTTTATTTTGGGGCAAAAAGGCAGAAATTCCCCTTATTTTGGGGCAAAACGCAGAAATTCCCCTTATTTTAGGGCAAAATTGCAGAAATTTCCC
The DNA here is from genome assembly GCF_963924665.1 of Micromys minutus. Taxonomy (NCBI): domain Eukaryota; kingdom Metazoa; phylum Chordata; class Mammalia; order Rodentia; family Muridae; genus Micromys; species Micromys minutus. Next base: position 113,566 of record NW_027667666.1, on the reverse strand, counting down.
TTATTTGGGGACACAAAACAGAAATTCCCTTTATTTTGTAGCAAAATTGCAGAAAATTCCTTTATTATGGAGAAATATTGCAGAAATTTCTTTTATTTTAAGGCAAAATTGCAGAAATTTCACTTATTTCAGAGAAAAAAAGCAAAAATTTTTCTTATTTTAGGGCAAAATGCAGAAATTCCCATTATTTTGTGGCAAAAAGGCAGAAATTCACCTTATTTTGGGGTAAAATTGCAGACATTTCACATATTTCAGGACAAAAAGGCAGAAAATCCCCTTAATTTCAGGCAAAAAGGCAGAAATTCCTGTATTTTGAAGCAAAATTGCAGAAATTCCCCTAATATTGGGGCAAAAATGCAGAAATTCCCTATATTTGCAGCAAATCGGCAGAAGTTCCCTTATTTTCGGGAAAAGAGGCAGAAATTCCCTGTATTTTGAAGCAAAATTTCAGAAACTTCCATAATTTGGGGGCAAAAAGGCAGAAATTCCCTTTATTTTGGGGCAAAAATACAGAAATTCTCCTTATTTCAGGGCAAAAATCAGAAATTTCCCTTATTTTGGGGCAAAATTTTAGAAATTTCTTTTATTTTCGTACAGAATTGCAGAAATTTTTCTTATTTTGTGGCAAAAAGGCAGAAATTCACCATATTTTGGTGCAAAAAGGCTGAAATTCCCCTTATTTTGAGGTCAAATGCTAATATTCCCCATATTTTGGGGCAAAAAGGAAGAAATTCCCCTCATTTTGGGGCAAAAAGGCACAAATTTCCCTTATTTTCGGGACAAATTGCAGAAATTTTATTTATTTCAGGGCAAAAAGTCAGAAATTATTTTTATTTTGGGGCAAAAAGCAGAAATTTATTTTGGTACAAAATTGAAGAAATTTTCCTTATTTTGAAACAAAAAGTCAGAATTTACCCATATTTTGGGCTAAAGTGAGAAACTCCCCTTATTTTGAGGTAAAAAGGCTGAAATTCCCCTTATTTGGGGGCAAAAAAGCAGAAATTTTTCTTACTTTGGGGCAAAAAGGCAGAAATTTCTTTTATTTGGTACAAAATTGCAGAAATTGTTCTTATATTGAGGCAAAAAGGCAGAAATTCCTTTTATTTTGAGGTAAAATGCTGAAATTCCCCATATTTTGGGGCTCAAAGGCAGAAAATTCCCTCATTTTGGGGCAAAAAAATACAAATTTCCCTGATTTTCAGGCCAAATTGCAGAAATTTCATTTATTTCAGGGCAAAAAGTCAGAAATTACTTTTATTTTGGGGCAAAAAGCAGAAATTTCTTATATTTTGGTACAAAATTGAAGAAATTTGTCTTATTTTGGAACAAAAAGTCAGAAATTCCCAATATTTTGGGCAAAAGGCAGAAATTCCCCTTATTTTGAGGTAAAAAGGCTGAAATTCCCCTTATTTGGGGGCAAAAAAGCAGAAATTTTTCTTATTTTGGGGCAAAAAGGCAGAAATTTCTTTTATTTTGGTACAAAATTGCAGAAATTTTTTTTATTTTGGAGCAAAAAGGCAGAAGTTTCCCACATTTTGGGGCAAAAATGCAGAAATTCCCCATATTTTGAGGTAAAAATGCTGAAATTCCCCTTATTTGGGGGCAAAAAGGCAGAAATTTTTCTTATTTTGGAGCAAAATTGCAGAAATTTCACATATGTCAGGGTAATAAGTCAGAAATTTTCCTTATTTTGGGGCAAAAAAGATGGAAATTCCCTTTGTTTTGAGGGAAAAAGACAGAAATTGCACATATTTAGAGGCAAAAATGCAGAAATTCCCCTTATTTTGGAGCAAAAATGAAGAAATTTACCTTTTTTATGGCAAAACGGTATGCATTCATCTTATTTTCGGGCAAAAAGGCAGAAATTCCCCATATTTTGAAGCAAAATTGCAGAAATTCCCCTAATTGTGGGGCAAAAAGGCAGAAATTCCCAATATGCTGGGCCAAAATAAAAGAAATTCTCCTTATTTTAGGGCAAAACTCAGAAATTTCACTTATTTTGGGGCAAAATTGCAGAAAATTCACTTATTTCAGAAAAAAAGCAGAAATATTCTTATTTTGGGGCAAAAAGGCAGCAATTTCTTTATTTTGGTACGAAATAGCAGAAATTTTTTATATTTTAGGGCCAAAAGGCAGAAATTTCACATATTTTCGGCAAAAATGCAAAAATTCCCCTTATTTTGAGGTAAAAAGGCTGAAATTCCCTTTATTTGGGGGCAAAAAGGCAGAAATTTCCCTTATTTTGGGGCAAAATTGCAGAAATTTCACTTGTTTCAGGGTAATAAGTCAGAAATTTTCCTTATTTTGGGGCAAAAAAGACAGAAATTCCCTTTGTTTTGGTGGAAAAAGAAAGAAATCCACTTATTTAGAGGCAAAAAAGCAGAAATTCCCCTTATTTTGGAGCAAAAATGAAGAAATTTCCTTTTTATGGCAAAAAGGTATGCATTCTTCTTATTTTCGGGCAAAAAGGCAGAAATTCCCCGTATTTTGTAGCAAAATTGCAGAAATTCCCCTAATTGTGGGGCAAAAAGCAGAAATTCCCTATATGTTGTGGCAAAAGACAGAAATTCTCAATATTTTGGGGCAAAACTCAGAAATTCCACTTATTTTGGGGCAAAATTCCAGAAATTTCCCTTATTTTGGGGCAAAATGGCAGAAATTTCACTTATTTTGGGGCAAAATTGCAGAAATTTCAATTATTTCAAAAAAAAAGCAGAAATTTTCTTATTTTGGGGAAAAAGTGAGAAATTTCTTTTATTTTGATACAAAATTGCAGGAATTTTTCTTATTTAGGGGCAAAAAGGCAGAAATTTCCCATATTTTGGGGCAAAAATGCAGAAATTTTCCGTATTTTGAGGTAAAAGGGCTGAAATTCCCTTTATTTGGGGGCAAAAAGGCAGAAATTTCCCTTATTTTGGGGCAAAATTGCAGAAATTTCACTTATTTCAGGGTAATAAGTCAGAAATTATCCTTATTTTGGGGCAAAAAAGAAAGAAATTCCCTTTGTTTTGGGGGAAAAAGAAAGAAATTCCACTTATTTAGAGGCAAAAAAGCAGAAATTCCCTTTATTTTGGAGCAAAAATGAAGAAATTTCCCTTTTTTATGGCAAAGAGGTATGCATCTTCTTATTTTCGGGCAAAAAGGCAAAAATTCCCTGTATTTTGAAACAAAATTGCAGAAATTCCCCTAATTATGGGGCAAATAGGCAGAAATTCCCTATATGTTGGGGCAAAAGACAGAAACTCTCCTTATTTTGGGGCAAAACTCAGAAATTTCACTTATTTTGGGGCAAAATTGCAGAAATTTCACTTATTTCAGAAAAAAGCAGAAATTTCCTTATTTTGGGGCAAAAAGGAAGAAATTTCTTTATTTTGGTACAAAATAGCAGAAATTTTTTACATTTTAGGGTCAAAAGGCAGAAATTTCACATATTTTCGGCAAAAATGCAGAAATTCCCCTTATTTTGAGGAAAAAGGCTGAAATTCCCTTTATTTGGGGGCAAAAAGGCAGAAATTTCCTTTATTTTGGGGCAAAATTGCAGAAATTTCACTTATTTCAGGGTAATAAGTCAGAATTATTTTTTATTTTGGGGCAAAAAAGACAGAAATTCCCTTTGTTTTGGTGGAAAAAGAAAGAAATTCCACTTATTTAGAGGCAAAAAAGCAGAAATTCCCCTTATTTTGGAGCAAAAATAAAGAAATTTCCTTTTTTATGGCAAAAAGTATGCATTCTTCTTATTTTCGGGCAAAAAGGCAAAAATTCCCTGTAATTTGAAGCAAAATTGCAGAAATTCCCCTAATTGTGGGGCAAAAAGGCAGAAATTCCCTATATGTTGGGGCAAAAGACAGAAATTCTCCTTATTTTGGGGCAAAGCTCAGAAATTCCACTTATTTTGGGGCAAAATTCTAGAAATTTCCCTTATTTTGGGGCAAAATTGCAGAAATTTCACTTATTTTGTGGCAAAATTTCAGAAATTTCACTTATTGCAGGGAAAAAAAGCAGAAATTTTCTTATTTTGGGGCCAAAAGGCAGAAATTTCTTTTATTTTGGTACAAAATTGCAGAAATTTTTCTTATTTTGGACAAAAAGGCAGAAATTTCCCATATTTTGGGGCAAAAATGCAGAAATTCCCTTAGTTTTGAAGTAAAAAGTCTGAAATTCCCCTTATATTGGGGCAAAAAGGCAGAAATTCCCCTTATTTTGGGGCAAAAAGCAGACATTTCCCTTATTTTGGGGAAAAATTTTAGAAATTTAACTTATTTCAGGGCAAAAAGTCAGAAATTCCCTTTATTTTGGGGCAAAAAGACAGAAATTCCATTTATTTTAGGGGGAAAAGTCAGAAATTGCACTTATTTTGAGTCAAAAAGGCAGAAAATTTCTTTATTTTGGGGTAAAAATGAAGAAATTACCCTTTTTTATGGCAAAAAGATATACATTCCTTTTATTTTATAGCAAAAAGGCAATAATTCCCCGTATTTTGGAGCAAAATTGCAGTAATTCCCCTAATTTTAGGGCAAAAACGCAGAACTTCCCCTTATTTTGGAGTAAAACTGCAGAAATTTCACTTATTTCACGGCAAAATGGCAGAAATTCCCTTTATTTTCAGCGAAAAAGGCAGAAAATCCCTGTATTTTGGAGCAAAATTGCAGAAATTCACCTAATTTTGGGGTAAAACAAGCAGTAATTTTTTTTATTTTGGGGCAAAAAGACAGAAATTCCCCTTATTTTGGGGCAAATGCAGAAATTCCCCTTATTTTCGGGCAAAATTGCAGAAATTGCCCTTATTTGAAGACAAAAAACAAAAATTCCCTTTATTTTGGGGCAAAATTGCAGAAGCTTCCTTTATTATGGGGAAAAATTGCAGAAATTTATTTTATTTTAAGGCAAAATTGCAGAAATTTCACTTATTTCAGAGAAAAAAAGCAAAAATTTTTCTTATTTATGGCAAAATGCAAAAATTCCCATTATTTTGTGGCAAAAAGGCAGAAATTCACCTTATTTTAGTGTAAAATTGCAGACATTTCACATATTTCAGGGCAAAAAGGCAGAAATTCTCCTTATTTGGGGGCAAAAAGGCAGAAATTCCCCTTATTTGGGGATAAAATTGCAGAAATTTCCCTTGTTTGGGGGCAAAAAAAACAGAAAATCCCCTTAATTTCGGGCAAAAAGGAAGAAATTTCCTGTATTTTGGAGCAAAATTGCAGAAATTCCCCTAATATTGGGGCAAAAATGCAGAAATTCCCTTTATTTGGGGCAAATCGGCAGAAGTTGCCCTTATTTTTGGGAAAAGAGGCAGAAATTCCCTGTATTTTGATGCAAAATTGCAGAAACTCCCCTAATTTGGGGGCAAAAAGGCAGAAATTCCCTTTATTTTGGGGCTAAAATACAGAAATTCTCCTTATTTCGGGGCAAAAATCAGAAATTTCTCTTATTTTGGGGAAAAACTTTCGAAATTTCTTTTATTTTGGTACAAAATTGCAGAAATTATTCTTATTTTGTGGCAAAAAGGCAGAAATTTTTCATACTTTGGTGCAAAAAGGCTGAAATTCCCCTCATTTTGAGGTAAAATGCTGAAATTCCCCATATTTTTGGGCAAAAAGGAAGAAATTCCCCTCATTTTGGGCAAAAAGGCACAAATTTCCCTCATTTTCGGGCCAAATTGCAGAAATTTCATTTATTTCAGGGCAAAAAGTCAGAAATTACTTTTATTTTGGGGCAATAATCAGAAATTTCTTTTATTTTGGTACAAAATTGAAGAAATTCTCCTTATTTTGGAACAAAAAGTCTGAAATTCCCCATATTTTGGGCAAAAGGCAGAAATTCCCCTTATTTTGAAGTAAAAAGGCTGAAATTCCCGTTATTTGGGGGCAAAAAGGTAGAAATTTCCCTTATTTTGGGGCAAAAAGGCAGAAATTTCATTTATTTTGGTACAAAATTGCAGAAATTGTTCTTATTTTGGGGCAAAAAGGCAGAAATTCCCCGTATTTTGACGCAAAATTGCAGAATTTCCCTAATTGTGGGGCAAAAAGGCAGAAATTCCCTATATGTTGGGGCAGAAAGACAGAAATTCTCCTTATTTTGGGGCAAAACTTAGAAATTTTACTTATTTTGGGGCAAAATTCCAGAAATTTTTCTTATTTTGGGGCAAAATTGCAGAAATTTCACTTATTTTCTGGCAAAATTACAGAAATTTCACTTATTTCAGGGGAAAAAAGAAGAAATTTCCTTATTTTGGTGCAAAAAGGCAGAAATTTATTTTGGTAAAAAATTGCCGAAATTTTTCTTATTTTGGGCAAAAAGGGAGAAATTTCCCATATTTTGGGGCAAAAATGCAGAAATTCTTTATATTTTGAGGTAAAAAGGCAGAAATTCCCATTATTTTGGGGCAAAAAGGCAGAAATTCACCTTATTTTGGGGTAAAATTGCAGAAATTTCACATATTGAAGGGCAAAAAGGCCGAAATTAACCATATTTTGGGGCAAAATTGCAGAAATTTTACTTATTTCAGGGTAATAAGTTAGAAATTTTCCTTATTTTGGGGCAAAAAAGACAGAAATTCCCTTTGTTTTGGGGGAAAAAGACAGAAATTCGACTTATTTAGAGGCAAAAAGGCAGAAATTCCCCTTATTTTGGAGCAAAAATGAAGAAATTTCAATTTTTTATGGCAAAAGTGTATGCATTCCCTTTATTTTCGGGCAAAAAATCAGAAATTCCCCGTATTTTTGAGCAAAATTGCAGAAATTCCCCTAATTGTGGGGCAAAAAGGCAGAAATTCCCTATATGTTGTGGCAAAAAGAGAGAAATTCTCCTTATGTTGGGGCAAAACTCAGAAATTCCACTTATTTTAGGGAAAAATTCCAGAAATTTCGCTTATTTTGGGGAAAAATTGCAGAAATGTCACTTATTTTGGGACAAAATTGCAGAAATTTCACTCATTTCGGGGAAAAAAGGCAGAAATTTTCTTTATATTTGGGCAAAAAGGCAGAAAATCCTAATATTTTGTGGCAAAAATGCAGAAATTCCCCTTATTCAAGGTAAAAAGGATGAAAATCTCCTTATTTGGGGGCAAAAAGTCAAAAATTTCCCTTATTTTGGGGCAAAATTGCAGAAATTTCACTTATTTCAAGGTAATAAGTCAGAAATTTTCCTTATTTTGGGGAAAAAAGACAGAAATTCCCTTTGTTTTGGGGGAAAAAGAAAGAAATTCCACTTATTTAGAGTCAAAAAAGCAGAAATTCCACTTATTTTGGAGCAAAAATGAAGAAATTTCCCTTTTTTATGGCAAAAAGGTATGCATTCTTCTTATTTTCGGGCAAAAAGGCAGAAATTCCCCGTATTTTGAAGCAAAATTGCAGAAATTCCCCTAATTGTGCGGCAAAAAGGCAGAAATTTCCTATATGTTGGGGCAAAAAAACAGAAATTCTCAATGTTTTGGGGCAAAACTCAGATATTCCATTTATTTTGGGGCAAAATTCCAGAAATTCTCCTTATTTGGGTCAAAAAGGTAAAAATTTCCCTTATTTTTGGGCAAAAAGGCAGAAATTTCACTTATTTCAGGGTAATAAGTCAGAAATTTTTATTATTTTGGGGCAAAAATATAGAAATTCCCTTTGTATTGGGGGGAAAAGACAGAAATTCCACTTATTTAGAGGTAAAAAGGCTGAAATTCCCCTTATTTTGGAGCAAAAATGAAGAAATTTCCCTTTTTTATGGCAAAAAGGTATGCATTCTTCTTATTTTCGGGCAAAAAGGCAGAAATTCCCCGTATTTTAAAGCAAAATTGCAGAAATTCCCCTAATTGTAGGGCAAAAAGGCACAAATTCCCTATATGTTGGGGCAAAAAGACAGAAATTCTCCTTATTTTGGCACAAAACTTAGAAATTCCACTTATTTTGGGGCAAAATTTTAGGAATTTCCCTAATTTTGGGTCAAAATTGCAGAAATTTCACTTATTTTCTGGCAAAATTACAGAAATTTCACTTATTTCAGGGGAAAATGAAAAATTTTCTTATTTTGAGGCAAAAAGGCAGAAATTTCTTTTATTTTGGTACAAAATTGCCGAAATTTTTTTTATTTTGAGCAAAAAGGCAGAAATTTCCCATATTTTGGGGCAAAAATGCAGAAATTCTTCTTATTTTGAGGTAGAAAGGCAGAAATTCCCATTATTTTGGGGCAAAAAGGCAGAAATTCACCTTATTTTGGGGTAAAATTGCAGAAATTTCACATATTGAAGGGCAAAAAGGCAGAAATTAACCTTATTTTGGGGCAAAATTGCAGAAATTTTACTTCTTTCAGGGTAATAAGTTAAAAATTTTCCTTATTTTGAAGCAAAAAAGACAGAAATTCCCTTTGTTTTGGAGGAAAAAGACAGAAATTCGACTTATTTAGAGGCAAAAAGGAAGAAATTCCCCTTATTTTGGAGCAAAAATGAAGAAATTTCAATTTTTTATGGCAAAAGGGTATGCATTCCCCTTATTTTCGGGCAAAAAGGCAGAAATTCCCCGTATTTTTGAGCAAAATTGCAGAAATTCCCCTAATTGTGGGGCAAAAAGGCAGAAATTCCCTATATGTTTGGGCAAAATGAGAGAAATTCTCCTTATGTTGGGGCAAAACTCAGAAATTCCACTTATTTTGGGGAAAAATTCCAGAAATTTCCCTTATTTTGGGGCAAAATTGCAGAAATGTCACATATTTTGGGGCAAAATTGCAGAAATTTCACTCATTTTAGGGAAAAAAGGCAGAAATTTTCTTTATTTTTGGGCAAAAAGGCAGAAAATCCTAATATTTTGTGGCAAAAATGCAGATATTCCCCTTATTTCAAGGTAAAAAGATGAAAATCCCCTTATTTGGGGGCAAAAAGTCAAAAATTTCCCTTATTTTGGGGCAAAATTGCAGAAATTTCACTTATTTCAAGGTAATAAGTCAGAAATTCCCCTTATTTTGGGGCAAAAAAGACAGAAATTCCCTTTGTTTTGGGGGAAAAAGAAAGAAATTCCACTTATTTAGAGGCAAAAAAGCAGAAATTCCACTTATTTTGGAGCAAAAATGAAGAAATTTCCCTTTTTTATGGCAAAAAGGTATGCATTCTTCTTATTTTCGGGCAAAAAGGCAGAAATTCCCCGTATTTTGGAGCAAAATTGAAGAAATTCCCCTAATTGTGTGGCAAAAAGGTAGAAATTACCTATATGTTGGGGCAAAAAAACAGAAATTCTCCATATTTCGGGGCAAAACTCAGAAATTCCACTTATTTTGGGGCAAAATTCCAGAAATTTCCCTTATTTTGGGGCAAAATTGCAGAAATTTCACTTATTTTGAAGCAAAATTGCAGAAATTTCACTAATTTCTGGGAAAAAAAGGCAGAACTTTTCTTATTTTGGGGCAAAAAGGCAGAAATTCCTAATATTTTGTGGCAAAAATGCAGAAATTCCCCTTATTTTGAGGTAAAAAGGCTGAAATTCCCTTTATTTGGGAGCAAAAAAGCAGAAATTTTCCTTATTTTGGGGCAAAATTGCAGAAATTTCACTTATTTCAGGATAAAAAGTCAGAAATTCCCCTTATTTTGGGGCAAAAAAGACAGAAAATCCTTTTGTTTGGGAAAAAAGACAGAAATTCCACTTATTTTGAGGCAAAAAGGCAGAAATTCCCCTTATTTTGGAGCAAAAATAAAGAAATTTCCCTTTTTTATGGCAAAAAGGTATGCATTCCCCTTATTTTCGGGCAAAAAGGCAGAAATTCCCTTTACTTTGGGGCAAAAATCAGAAATTCCCCTTATTTTGGGGCAAAATTGCAGAAATTTCACATATTTTGGGGCAAAATTGCAGAAATTTACCTTATTTTCAGGCAAAATTGCAGAAATTTCCCTTATTTGGGCAAAATTGCAGAAATTTCACTTATTTTCAGGTAAAAAGGCTGAAATTTCCTTTATTTTGGGGCAAAAAGAGAGAAATTCCCCTTATTTGGAGCAAATTAGCAGAAATTTTTCTTATTTTGGGGCAAAAAGGCAGAAATTCCTTATATTTTGGGGCAAAAAGGCAGGAATTCCCCTTATTTTGAGGTAATAAGGCTGAAATTCCTTTTATTTTAGAGCAAAAATGGTGAAATTCACCTTATTTTAGGGTAAAATTGCAGAAATTTCAAATATTTCAGGGCAAAATGCCAGAAAATCCCCTTATTTTGGGGCAAAAAGATGAAATCCCTAATTTTTGGCTAAAATTGAAGAAATTTCACTTATTTCGGGACAAAAAGCAGAAATTCCACTTAATTTCAGGCAAAAAGGCAGAAATGACCCGTATTTTGGCGCAAAATTGCAGAAATTCCCCTAATATTGGTGCAAAAATGCAGAAATTCCCTTTATTTTGGGGCAAAAAGGCAGGAATTCTCCATATTTTGGTGTAAAAAGGCTGAAATTCCCTTTATTTTGAGGTAAAATGCTGAAATTCCCCATATTTTGGGACAAAATGCAGAAATTCCTTTCATTTTGGGCCAAAAAGGCACAAATTTCCCTTATTTTCGGGCAAAATTGCAGAAATTTCATTTATTTCAGGGCAAAAAGTCATAAATTCCCCTTATTTTGGGGCAAAAAGAAGAAATTTCTTTTATTATGGTACAAAATTGAAGAAATTTTTCTTATTTTGGAACAAAAAGTCAGAAATTCCTTGTATTTTGAAGTAAAATTGCAGAAATTCTCATAATTTTTGAGAAAAAAGGCAGAAATTCTACTTATTTTAAGGCAAAGAGACAGAAAATCTCCATTTTTCGGGAGCAAACAGTCAGAAATTCCCCTTATTTTGGGGCAAAATTGCAGAAATTTCATTTACATTGGGGCAAAATTGCAGAAATTTCTTTTATTTTGGGGCAAAATTGCAGAAATTTCAATTATTTCAGGGAAAAAAGGCGGAAATTTTCTTTTTTTGGGGCAAAAAAGCAGAAATTTTTTTTATTTTGTTACAAAATTGCAGAAATTTTTCTTATTTTGGGGCAAAAATTCAGAAATTCCCCATATTTTGGGGCAAAAAGGCAGAAATTCCCCTTATTTTGAGGTAAAAAGGCTGAAATTCCCCATATTTTGGGATAAAATTGCAGAAATTTCCCTTATTTGGGGGCAAAAAGGCAGAAAATTCACTTAATTTTGGGTAAAAAGGCAGAAATTCCTCGTATTTTGGAGCAAAATTGAAGAAATTCACCTAATTTTGGTGCAAAAATGCAGAAATTCCCTTTATTTTGGGGGCAAAAAGGCAGAAATTTTCCATATTTTGGGGCAAAAAGGCAGAAATTCCCTTTATTTTGAGGTAATAAGGCTGAAATTCCCCTTATTTTGGGGCAAATAGACAGAAATTTCGTTTATTTTGGAGAAAAGGCAGAAATTGCACTTATTTTGAGTTAAAAAGATGGAAAATCCCCTTATTTTGTGGCAAAAATGAAGAAATTTCCTTTTTTTATGGAAAAAAGGTATACGTTCCCTTTATTTTCGGGCAAAAAGGCAGAAATTCCCTGTATTTTGGAGCAAAATTGCAGAAATTCCTCTAATTTTTGGGCAAAAAGGCAGAAATTCCTTTTATTTTAGGGTAAAACTGCAGACATTTCACTTATTTCGCCGCAAAATGGCAGAAATTTCCCTTATTTTCGGCGAAAAAGGCAGAAAATCCCCGTATTTTGGAACAAAATTGCAGAAATTCACCTGATTTTGGGGTAAAAAATACAGTAATTTTCTTTATTTTGGGGCAAAAAGGCAGAAATTCTCCTTATTTTGGGGCAAAAGGCAGAAAGTCCCCTTATTTTAAGGCAAAATTGCACAAATTTCCCTTATTTGGGGGCAAAAAACAGAAATTCCCCTTATTTTGGGGCAAAATTGCAGAAATTTCCTTTATTATGGGGAAAAATTGCAGAAATTTCCCTTATTTTAGGGCAAAATTGCAGAAATTTCACTTATTTCAGAGAAAAAAGCAAAATTTTTTTTTATTTTGGGGAAAAGGCAGAAATTCCCATTATTTTGGGGCAAAAAAACAGAAATTCACCTTATTTTGTGGTAAAAGTGCAGAAATTTCACATATTTCAGGGCAAAAAGGCAGAAATTCCCCTTCTTTTGGGGCAAAAATGAAGAAATTCCCCTTATTTTGGGATAAAATTGCAGAAATTTCCCTTACTTGGGGGCAAAAAGGCAGAAAATCCACTTAATTTCGGGTAAAAAGGCAGAAATTCCTCGTATTTTGGAGCAAAATTGCAGAAACTCCCCTAATATTGGGGCAAAAATGCAGAAATTCCCTTTATTTGGGGCAAAAAGGCAGAAGTTCCTTTTATTTTCGGGAAAAGAGGCAATAATTCCCTGTATTTTGAAGCAAAATTGCAGAAACTCCCCTAATTTTGGGGCAAAAAGGCAGAAATTCCCTTTATTTTGGGGCAAAAATAGAAAAATTCTCCTTATTTTGGGGCAAAAATCAAAAATTTCCCTTATTTTGGGGCAAAATTTTAGAAATTTCTTTTATTTTGTTACAGAATTGCAGAAATTTTTCTTATTTTGTGGCAAAAAGGCAGAAATTACCCATATTTTGGTGCAAAAAGGCTGAAATTCCCCTTATTTTGAGGTAAAATCCTGAAATTCCCCATATTTTGGGGCAAAAAGGCAGAAATTCCCCTCATTTTGGGGCAAAAAGGCACAAATTTCCCATATTTTCGGGCATAATTGCAGGAATTTCATTTAATTCGGGGCAAAAAGTCAGAAATTCCTCTTATTTTGGGGCAAAAAGCAGAAATTTCTTTTATTATGGTACAAAAATAAAAAATTTTCTTTATTTTGGAACAAAAAGGCAAAAATTACCCATATTTTGGGGAAAAAGGCAGAAATTCCCCTTATTTTGAGGTAAAAAGGCTGAAATTCCCGTTATTTTGGTGCAAAAATGCAGAAATTCCCTTTATTTTGGGGCAAAAAGGCAGAAATTCCCTATATTTTAGGCAAAAAGGCAGAAATTCCCTTTATTTTGAGGTAATAAGGCTGAAATTCTTCTTATTTTGGGGCAAAAGGCAGAAATTCCTTTTATTTTAGGGCAAAATTGCAGAAATTTCCCTTATTTGGGGGCAAAAAACAGAAATTCCCCTTATTTTGGGGCAAAATTGCAGAAATTTCCCTTATTATGAGGAAAAATTGCAGAAATTTCCCTTATTTTAGGGCAAAATTGCAGAAATTTCACTTATTTCAGAGAAAAAAAGCAAAAATTTTTCTTATTTTGGGGCAAAGAGGCAGAAATTCCCATTATTTTGGGGCAAAAAGGCAGAAATTCACCTTATTTTGGTGAAAAATTGCAGAAATTTCACATATTTCAGGGCAAAAAGGCAGAAATTCCCCTTATTTTGAAACAAAAATGAAGAAATTCCCCTTATTTTGGGATAAAATTGCAGAAATTTCTCTTATTTGGGGGCAAAAAGGCAGAAAATCCACTTAATTTCGGGTAAAAAGGCAGAAATTCCTCGTATTTTGGAGCAAAATTGCAGAAACTCCCCTAATATTGGGGCAAAAATGCAGAAATTCTTTTAATTTTGAGCAAAAAGGCAGAAGTTCCTTTGATTTTCGGGAAAAGAGGCAGAAATTCCCTGTATGTTGAAGCAATATTGCAGAAACTCCCCTAATTTTGGGGCAAAAAGTCAGAAATTCCCTTTATTTTGGGGCAAAAATAGAAAAATTCTCCTTATTTTGGGGCCAAAATCAGAAATTTCACTTATTTTGGGGCAAAATTTTAGAAATTTCTTTTATTTTGTTACAGACTTGCATAAATTTTTCTTCATTTCTGGCAAAAAGGCAGAAATTCCCCATATTTTGGTGCGAAAAGGCTGAAATTCCCCTTATTTTGAGGTAAAATCCTGAAATTCCCCATATTTTGGGGCAAAAAGGCAGAAATTCCCCTCATTTTGGGGCAAAAAGGCACAAATTTCCCTTATTTTCGGGCATAATTGCAGGAATTTCATTTATTTCAGGGCAAAAAGTCAGAAATTCCTTTTATTTTGGGGCAAAAAGCAGAAATTACTTTTATTTTGATACAAAATTGTAGAAATTTTCCTTATTTTGGAACAAAAAGTCAAAAATTACCCATATTTTGGGGAAAAAGGCAGAAATTCACCTTATTTTGAGGTAAAAAGGCTGAAATTCCCGTTATTTTGGGGCAAAAAGGCAGAAATTCCCTTTACTTTGTGGCAAAAGGGCAGAAATTCCCGTTAATTGGGGCAGAAAAGCAGAAATTTTCCTTATTTAAGGGCAATATCGCAGAAATTCCCCATATTTTGTGGCAAAGAGGCAGAAATTTCCCTTATTTGGAGGTAAAATGCTGAAATTCTCCTTATTTTCGGCAAAAAGGCAAAAATTCCTATTATTTTGGGGCAAAATTGCAGAAATTTCAATTATTTCAGGGCAAAAAGTCAGAAATTTGCCTTATTTTGGGGCAAAAAGTAGAAATTCCCCTAATTTTGGGGCCAAAAACAGAAATTCCCCTTATTTTGGGGTAAAATTGCAGAAATTTCAAATATTTCAGGGCAAAAAGGCAGAAATTCCACTTTATTTCGGACAATAACGCAGAAATTCCCAGTATTTTAAAGCTAAATTTCAGAAATTCCCATTATATTGGTGCAAAAATGCAGAAATTCCCTTTATTTTTGTGCAATAAGGCAGATTTCCCCGTATTTTGAAGCAAAATTGCACATATTCCCCTAATTTTGAGGGAAAATGCAGAAATTCACATTATTTTGGAACAAAAAGACAGAAATTCTCCTTATTTCAGGGCAAAAAGTCAGAAATTCCCCTTATTTTGGGGCAAAATTGCAGAAATTTCCTTTATTTTGGCGCAAAATTGCAGAAATTTCCCTTATTTTGGGGCAAAAATGCAGAAATATCACTTATTTCAGGGAAAAAGCGCAGAAATTTCTTTTATTTTGGGGCAAAAAGGCAGAAATTTCTTTTATTTTGGTACAAAATTGCAGAAATTTTCCTTATTTTGGGGCAAAATTGCAGAAATTCCCCATATTTTGGGGCAAAAAAGGCAGAGATTCCCATTATTATGAGTTAAAATGCTGAAATTCCCCTTATTTGGGGGCAAAAAGACAGAAATTCCCTATATTTTGTGGCAAAAAATGCAGAAATTTCCCTTATTTAGGGGCAAAATTGCAGAAATTTCACTTATTTCAGGGCAAAATTCAAAAATTCCTTTTATTTTGGGGCAAAAAGACAGAAATTCCGTTTATTTTTGGGTAAAAAGGCAGAAATTTCATTTATTTTGAGGTAAGAAGGCAGAAATTCCTCTTATTTTGAAGTAAAAATGAAGAAATTTCCCTTTTTTGTGGCAAAAGGAATACATTCCCCTTATTTTCGGGCAAAAAAGCAGAAATTCCTTGTATTTTGGAGCACAATTGCAGAAAATCACCTAGTTGTGGGGCAAAAAGGCAGAAATTCCCTATATTTTAGGGCAAAAAGACAGAAATTTTGTTTATTGTGGGACAAAACTAAGAAATTCCACTTATTTTGGAGCAAAATTCCAGAAATTTCCCTTATTTTGGAACGAAATTGTAGAAATTTCACTTATTTTGGGGCAAAATTGCAGAAATTTCACTTATTTCAGGTAAAAAAGGCAGAAATTTTTCTTATTTTGTGACAAAAATGCAGAAATTCCCCTTATTTTGAGGTAAAAAGGCTGAAATTCCCCTTATTTGGGGGCAAAAAGGCAGAAATTTTCCTTATTTTGGGGCAAAATTGCAGAAATTTCACTTATTTCAGGGTAATAAGTCAGAAATTTTTTTTATTTTGGGGCAAAAAAGAAAGAAATTCCCTTTGTTTTGGGGGGAAAAAACAGAAATTCCACTTATTTAGAGGCAAAAAAGCAGAAATTCCCCTTATTTTGGAGCAAAAATGAAGAAATTTCCCTTTTTTATGGCAAAAAGATATGCATTCCCTTTATTTTCGGGCAAAAAGGAAGAAATTCCCCGTATTTTGAAGCAAAATTGGAGAAATTCCCCTAATTGTGAAGCAAAAAGACAGAAATTCTCCTTATTTTGGGGCAAAACTCAGAAATTCCACTTATTTTGGGGCAAAATTGCAGAAATTTCACTTATTTTCAGGAAAAAAGGCTGAAATATCCTTTATTTTGGGGCAAAAAGGAAGAAATTCCCCTTATTTTGGGGCAAAATTGCAGAAATTCCCCATATTTTGGGGCAAAAAGGCAGAAATTCCTTATATTTTGGGGCAAAAAGGCAGAAATTCCCCTTATTTTGAGGTAATAAGGCTGAAATTCCCCTTATTTTGGGACAAAAAGGCAGAAATTCCCCTTATTTTAGGGTAAAATTGCAGAAATTTCAAATATTTCAGGGCAAAATGGCAGAAATTTCCCTTATTTTGAAGCAAAAAGATGAAATCCCTAATTTTTGGCTAAAATTGCAGAAATTTCACTTATTTCCGGACAAAAAGGCAGAAATTCCACTTAATTTCGGGCAAAAAGGCAGAAATGACCCGTATTTTGGAGCAAAATTGCAGAAATTCCCCTAATATTGGTTCATAAATGCAGAAATTTCCTTTATTTTGGGGGCAAAAAGGCAGAAATTTTCCATATTTTGGTGCAAAAAGGCTGAAATTCTTCTTATTTTGAGGTAAAATGCTGAAATTCCCCATATTTTGGGGCAAAAGGCAAAAATTCTTCTTTTTTGGGGGCAAAAAGGCACAAATTTTCCTTATTTTTGGGCAAAATTGCAGAAATTTCATTTATTTCACGGCAAAAAGTCAGAAATTCTCCTTATTTTGGGGCAAAAAGCAGAAATTTCTTTTATTATGGTACAAAATTGAAGAAATTTTTCTTATTTTTAAACAAAAAGGCAGAAATTCCCCATATTTTGATGCAAAAGGCCGAAATTATTCTTATTTTGAGGTAAAATGCAGAAATTCCCTTTATTTTGTGGCTAAAGGCAGAAATTCCCCGTATTTTGAAGCAAAATTTCAGAAATTCTCATAATTTTCGGGCAAAAAGGCAGAAATTCTCCTTATTTTGGGGAAAAAAGACAGAAAATATCCTTTTTTCGGGAGAAAACACTCAGAAATTCCCCTTATTTTTGGGCAAAAAGTCAGAAATTCCCCATATTTTGGGGCAAAAAGGAAGAAATTCCCCTTATTTTGAGGTATAAAGTCAGAAATTCCCTATATTTTGGGGCAAAAATAGAGAAATTCTCCTTATTTTGTGGCAAAAATCAAAAATTTCCCTTATTTTGGGGCAAAATTTTAGAAATTTCTTTTATATTGTTACAGACTTGCAGAAATTTTTCTTATTTTGTGGCAAAAAGTCAGAAATTCCCCATATTTTGGTGCAAAAAGGCTGAAATTCCCCTTATTTTGAGGTAAAATCCTGAAATTCCCCATATTTTGGGGCAAAAAGGAAAAAATTCCCCTCATTTTGGGGAAAAACGCACAAATTTCCCTTATTTTCAGGCATAATTGCAGGAATTTCATTTATTTCAGGGCAAAAAGTCAGAAATTCCTCTTATTTTGGGGCAAAAAGCAGAAATTTCTTTTATTTTGATACAAAATTATAGAAATTTTTCTTATTTTAAAACAAAAAGGCAAAAATTACCCATATTTTGGGGAAAAAGGCAGAAATTCCCCTTATTTTGAGGTAAAAAGGCTGAAAATCTTGTTATTTTGGGGCAAAAAGGCAGAAATTTCCTTTACTTTGTGGCAAAAACGCAGAAACTCCCGTTAATTGGGGCACAAAAGCAGAAATTTTCCTTATTTAAGGGCAATAGGGCAGAAATTCCCCATATTTTGTGGCAAAAAGGCAGAAATTCCTTTTATTTGGAGGTAAAATGCTGAAATTCCCCTTATTTTGGCAAAAAGGAAGAAATTCCTATTATTTTGGGGCAAAATTGCAGAAATTTCAATTATTTCAGGACAAAAAGTCAAAAATTTGCCTTATTTTGGGGCAAAAAGCAGAAATGCCCCTAATTTTAAGACCAAAAACAGAAATTCCCCTTATTTTGGGGTAAAATTGCAGAAATTTCACATATTTCAGGGCAAAAAGGCAGAAATTCCACTTTATTTCGGACAATAACGCAGAAATTCCCCGTATTTTAAAGCTAAATTTCAGAAATTCCCCTTATATTGGTGCAAAAATGCAGAAATTCCATTTATTTTTGTGCAATAAGGCAGATTTCCCCGTATTTTTAAGCAAAATTGCACATATTCCCCTAATTTTTAGGAAAAATGCAGAAATTCACATTATTTTGGAACAAAAAGACAGAAATTCTCCTTATTTCAGGGCAAAAAGTCAGAAATTCCCCTTATATTGGGGAAAAATTGCAGAAATTTCCTTTATTTTGGGGCAAAATTGCAGAAATTTTCCTTATTTTGCGGCAAAATTGCAGAAATTTCACTTATTTCAGGGAGAAAGCGCAGAAATTTCTCTTATTTTGGGGCAAAAAGGCAGAAATTTCTTTTATTTTGGTACAAAATTGCAGAAATTTTCTTTATTTTGGGGCAAAAATGCAGAAATTCCCCATATTTTGGGGCAAAAAGGCAGAGATTCCCTTTATTTTGTGGCGAAAAGGCAGAAATTTCTCTTATTTTGGGGCAAAATTGCAGAAATTTCACTTATTTCAAGGCAAAATTCAAAAATTCCTTTTATTTTTGGGCAAAAAGACAGAAATTTCGTTTATTTTTGGGTACAAAGGCAGAAATTTCACTTATTTTGAGGTAAGAAGGCAGAAATTCCTCTTATTTTGGGGCAAAAATGAAGAAATTTCCCTTTTATGTGGCAAAAGGTATATATTCCCCTTATTTTCGGGCAAAAAAGCAGAAATTCCCCGTTTTTTTGGAGCACAATTGCAGAAAATCCCCTAATTGTGGGGCAAAAATGCAGAAATTCCCTATATGTTGGGGCAAAAAGACAGAAATTCTCCTTATTTTGGGGCAAAACTCAGAAATGTCCCTTATTTTGGTGCAAAATTGCAGAAATTTCACTTATTTCAGGTAAAAAAGGCAGAAATTTTTCTTATTTTGGGGCAAAAAGGCAGAAATTCCTAATATTTTGTGGCAAAAATGCAGAAATTCCCCTTATTTTGAGGTAAAAAGGCTGAAATTCCCCTTATTTGGGGGCAAAAACGCAGAAATTTCTCTTAAGTTGGGGCAAAATTGCAGAAATTTCACTTATTTCAGGGTAATAAGTCAGAAATTTTCCTTATTTTGGGGCAATAAAGACAGAAATTCTCTTTGTTTTGGAAGGAAAAGACAGAAATTCCACTTATTTAGAGGCAAAAAGGCAGAAATTTTCCTTCTTTTGGAGCAAAATTGCAGAAATTCCCCTAATTGTGGGGCAAAAAAGCAGAAATTCCCTATATGTTGGGGCAAAAAGACAGAAATTCTTTTTATTTTGGGGCAAAACTCAGAAATTCCACTTATTTTGGGGCCAAATTGCAGGAATTTACCTTATTTTGGGGCAAAATTGCAGAAATTTTCCTTATTTGGGCAAAAAGGCAGAAATTTCACTTATTTTCAGGTAAAAAGACTGAAATATCCTTTATTTTGGGGCAAAAAGGAAGAAATTCCTCTTATTTTGGGGCAAAATTGCAAAAATTTTCCTTATTTTGAGGCAAAAAGGCAGAAATTCCTAATATTTCGTGGCAAAAATGCAGAAATTCCCCTTATTTTGAGGTAAAAAGGCTGAAATTCCCCTTATTTGGGGGCAAAAAGGCAGAAATTTCCCTTATTTTGGGGCAAAATTGAAGAAATTTCACTTATTTCAGGGTATTAAGTCAGAAATTTTCCTTATTTTGGGGCAAAAAAGACAGAAATTCCCTTTGTTTTGGGGGAAAAAGACAGAAATTCCACTTATTTAGAGGCAAAAAGGCAGAAATTCCCCTTATTTTGGAGCAAAAATGAAGAAATTTCCCTTTTTTATGGCAAAAAGATATGCATTCTTCTTATTTTCGGGCAAAAAGGCAGAAATTCCCCGTATTTTGGAGCAAAATTGCAGAAATTCTTCTAATTGTGGGGCAAAAAGGCAGAAATTCCCTATATGTTGGGGCAAAAAGACAGAAATTCTCCTTATTTTGGGGCAAAACTCAGAAATTCCATTTATTTTGGGGCAAAATTGCAGGAATTTACCTTATTTTGGGGCAAAAAACAGAAATTTCCCTTTTGTGGGGCAAAATTGCACAAATTTCACTTATTTTCAGGTAAAAAGGCTGAAATATCCTTTATTTTGGAGCAAAAAAAAGAAATTCTCCATATTTTGGGGCAAAATTGCAGAAATTTTCCTTATTTGGGGGCAAAAAGGCAGAAATTCCCCTTATTTTGGGACAAAAAGGCAGAAATTCCTGTTATTTTGAGGTAAAATTTCAGAAATTTCAAATATTTCAGGGCAAAATGGCAGAAATTTCCCTTATTTTGGGGCAAAAAGATGAAATCCCTAATTTTTGGCTAAAATTGCAGAAATTTCACTTATTTCCAGACAAAAAGGCAGAAATTCCACTTTATTTCGGGCAAAAAGGCAGAAATGACCCGTATTTTGGAGCAAAATTGGAGAAATTCACCTAATATTGGTGCAAAAATGCAGAAATTCCCTTTATTTTGGGGGCAAAAAGGCAGAAATTTTCCATATTTTGGTGCAAAAAGGCTGAAATTCCCCTTATTTTGAGGTAAAATCCTGAAATTCCCCATATTTTGGGGCAAAAAGGAAAAAATTCCCCTCATTTTGGGGAAAAACGCACAAATTTCCCTTATTTTCAGGCATAATTGCAGGAATTTCATTTATTTCAGGGTAAAAAGTCAGAAATTCCTTTTATTTTGGGGCAAAAAGCAGAAATTTCTTTTATTTTGATACAAAACTATAGAAATTTTTCTTATTTTAAAACAAAAAGGCAAAAATTACCCATATTTTGGGGAAAAAGGCAGAAATTCCCCTTATTTTGAGGTAAAAAGGCTGAAAATCTTGTTATTTTGGGGCAAAAAGGCAGAAATTTCCTTTACTTTGTGGCAAAAACGCAGAAATTCCCGTTAATTGGGGCACAAAAGCAGAAATTTTCCTTATTTAAGGGCAATAGGGCAGAAATTCCCCATATTTTGTGGCAAAAAGGCAGAAATTCCTTTTATTTGGAGGTAAAATGCTGAAATTCCCCTTATTTTTGGCAAAAAGGAAGAAATTCCTATTATTTTGGGGCAAAATTGCAGAAATTTCAATTATTTCAGGACAAAAAGTCAAAAATTTGCCTTATTTTGGGGCAAAAAGCAGAAATGCCCCTAATTTTAAGACCAAAAACAGAAATTCCCCTTATTTTGGGGTAAAATTGCAGAAATTTCACATATTTCAGGGCAAAAAGGCAGAAATTCCACTTTATTTCGGACAATAACGCAGAAATTCCCCGTATTTTAAAGCTAAATTTCAGAAATTCCCCTTATATTGGTGCAAAAATGCAGAAATTCCATTTATTTTTGTGCAATAAGGCAGATTTCCCCGTATTTTGAAGCAAAATTGCACATATTCCCCTAATTTTTAGGAAAAATGCAGAAATTCACATTATTTTGGAACAAAAAGACAGAAATTCTCCTTATTTCAGGGCAAAAAGTCAGAAATTCCCCTTATATTGGGGAAAAATTGCAGAAATTTCCTTTATTTTGGGGCAAAATTGCAGAAATTTTCCTTATTTTGCAGCAAAATTGCAGAAATTTCATTTATTTCAGGGAGAAAGCGCAGAAATTTCTCTTATTTTGGGGCAAAAAGGCAGAAATTTCTTTTATTTTGGTACAAAATTGCAGAAATTTTCTTTATTTTGGGGCAAAAATGCAGAAATTCCCCATATTTTGGGGCAAAAAGGCAGAGATTCCCTTTATTTTGTGGCGAAAAGACAGAAATTTCTCTTATTTTGGGGCAAAATTGCAGAAATTTCACTTATTTCAAGGCAAAATTCAAAAATTCCTTTTATTTTTGGGCAAAAAGAAATTTCGTTTATTTTTGGGTAAAAAGGCAGAAATTTCACTTATTTTGAGGTAAGAAGGCAGAAATTCCTCTTATTTTGGGGCAAAAATGAAGAAATTTCCCTTTTATGTGGCAAAAGGTATATATTCCCCTTATTTTCGGGCAAAAAAGCAGAAATTCCCCGTTTTTTTGGAGCACAATTGCAGAAAATCCCCTAATTGTGGGGCAAAAATGCAGAAATTCCCTATATGTTGGGGCAAAAAGACAGAAATTCTCCTTAT
Source organism: Micromys minutus (assembly GCF_963924665.1). Lineage (NCBI taxonomy): Eukaryota > Metazoa > Chordata > Mammalia > Rodentia > Muridae > Micromys > Micromys minutus. The sequence continues at coordinate 91,359 of NW_027667666.1, read as the reverse complement.
TTTGGGGCAAAACTCAGAAATGTCCCTTATTTTGGTGCAAAATTGCAGAAATTTCACTTATTTCAGGTTAAAAAGGCAGAAATTTTTCTTATTTTGGGGCAAAAAGGCAGAAATTCCTAATATTTTGTGGCAAAAATGCAGAAATTCTTCTTATTTTGAGGTAAAAAGGCTGAAATTCCCCTTATTTGGGGGCAAAAACGCAGAAATTTCTCTTAAGTTGGGGCAAAATTGCAGAAATTTCACTTATTTCAGGGTAATAAGTCAGAAATTTTCCTTATTTTGGGGCAATAAAGACAGAAATTCTCTTTGTTTTGAAAGGAAAAGACAGAAATTCCACTTATTTAGAGGCAAAAAGGCAGAAATTTTCCTTCTTTTGGAGCAAAATTGCAGAAATTCCCCTAATTGTGGGGCAAAAAAGCAGAAATTCCCTATATGTTGGGGCAAAAAGACAGAAATTCTTTTTATTTTGGGGCAAAACTCAGAAATTCCACTTATTTTGGGGCCAAATTGCAGGAATTTACCTTATTTTGGGGCAAAATTGCAGAAATTTTCCTTATTTGGGCAAAAAGGCAGAAATTTCACTTATTTTCAGGTAAAAAGACTGAAATATCCTTTATTTTGGGGCAAAAAGGAAGAAATTCCTCTTATTTTGGGGCAAAATTGCAAAAATTTTCCTTATTTTGAGGCAAAAAGGCAGAAATTCCTAATATTTCGTGGCAAAAATGCAGAAATTCCCCTTATTTTGAGGTAAAAAGGCTGAAATTCCCCTTATTTGGGGGCAAAAAGGCAGAAATTTCCCTTATTTTGGGGCAAAATTGAAGAAATTTCACTTATTTCAGGGTATTAAGTCAGAAATTTTCCTTATTTTGGGGCAAAAAAGACAGAAATTCCCTTTGTTTTGGGGGAAAAAGACAGAAATTCCACTTATTTAGAGGCAAAAAGGCAGAAATTCCCCTTATTTTGGAGCAAAAATGAAGAAATTTCCCTTTTTTATGGCAAAAAGATATGCATTCTTCTTATTTTCGGGCAAAAAGGCAGAAATTCCCCGTATTTTGCAGCAAAATTGCAGAAATTCTTCTAATTGTGGGGCAAAAAGGCAGAAATTCCCTATATGTTGGGGCAAAAAGACAGAAATTCTCCTTATTTTGGGGCAAAACTCAGAAATTCCACTTATTTTGGGGCAAAATTGCAGGAATTTACCTTATTTTGGGGCAAAAAACAGAAATTTCCCTTTTGTGGGGCAAAATTGCACAAATTTCACTTATTTTCAGGTAAAAAGGCTGAAATATCCTTTATTTTGGAGCAAAAAAAAGAAATTCTCCATATTTTGGGGCAAAATTGCAGAAATTTTCCTTATTTGGGGGCAAAAAGGCAGAAATTCCCCTTATTTTGGGACAAAAAGGCAGAAATTCCTGTTATTTTGAGGTAAAATTTCAGAAATTTCAAATATTTCAGGGCAAAATGGCAGAAATTTCCCTTATTTTGGGGCAAAAAGATGAAATCCCTAATTTTTGGCTAAAATTGCAGAAATTTCACTTATTTCCAGACAAAAAGGCAGAAATTCCACTTTATTTCGGGCAAAAAGGCAGAAATGACCCGTATTTTGGAGCAAAATTGGAGAAATTCACCTAATATTGGTGCAAAAATGCAGAAATTCCCTTTATTTTGGGGGCAAAAAGGCAGAAACTTTCCATATTTTGGTGCAAAAAGGCTGAAATTCCCCTTATTTTGAGGTAAAATCCTGAAATTCCCCATATTTTGGGGCAAAAAGGAAAAAATTCCCCTCATTTTGGGGAAAAAACGCACAAATTTCCCTTATTTTCAGGCATAATTGCAGGAATTTCATTTATTTCAGGGTAAAAAGTCAGAAATTTCTTTTATTTTGGGGCAAAAAGCAGAAATTTCTTTTATTTTGATACAAAATTATAGAAATTTTACTTATTTTAAAACAAAAAGGCAAAAATTACCCATATTTTGGGGAAAAAGGCAGAAATTCCCCTTATTTTGAGGTAAAAAGGCTGAAAATCTTGTTATTTTGGGGCAAAAAGGCAGAAATTTCCTTTACTTTGTGGCAAAAACGCAGAAATTCCCGTTAATTGGGGCACAAAAGCAGAAATTTTCCTTATTTAAGGGCAATAGGGCAGAAATTCCCCATAATTTGTGGCAAAAAGGCAGAAATTCCTTTTATTTGGAGGTAAAATGCTGAAATTCCCCTTATTTTTGGCAAAAAGGAAGAAATTCCTATTATTTTGGGGCAAAATTGCAGAAATTTCAATTATTTCAGGACAAAAAGTCAAAAATTTGCCTTATTTTGGGGCAAAAAGCAGAAATGCCCCTAATTTTAAGACCAAAAACAGAAATTCCCCTTATTTTGGGGTAAAATTGCAGAAATTTCACATATTTCAGGGCAAAAAGGCAGAAATTCCACTTTATTTCGGACAATAACGCAGAAATTCCCCGTATTTTAAAGCTAAATTTCAGAAATTCCCCTTATATTGGTGCAAAAATGCAGAAATTCCATTTATTTTTGTGCAATAAGGCAGATTTCCCCGTATTTTGAAGCAAAATTGCACATATTCCCCTAATTTTTAGGAAAAATGCAGAAATTCACATTATTTTGGAACAAAAAGACAGAAATTCTCCTTATTTCAGGGCAAAAAGTCAGAAATTCCCCTTATATTGGGGAAAAATTGCAGAAATTTCCTTTATTTTGGGGCAAAATTGCAGAAATTTTCCTTATTTTGCGGCAAAATTGCAGAAATTTCACTTATTTCAGGGAGAAAGCGCAGAAATTTCTCTTATTTTGGGGCAAAAAGGCAGAAATTTCTTTTATTTTGGTACAAAATTGCAGAAATTTTCTTTATTTTGGGGCAAAAATGCAGAAATTCCCCATATTTTGGGGCAAAAAGGCAGAGATTCCCTTTATTTTGTGGCGAAAAGGCAGAAATTTCTCTTATTTTGGGGCAAAATTGCAGAAATTTCACTTATTTCAAGGCAAAATTCAAAAATTCCTTTTATTTTTGGGCAAAAAGAAATTTCGTTTATTTTTGGGTAAAAAGGCAGAAATTTCACTTATTTTGAGGTAAGAAGGCAGAAATTCCTCTTATTTTGGGGCAAAAATGAAGAAATTTTCCTTTTATGTGGCAAAAGGTATATATTCCCCTTATTTTCGGGCAAAAAAGCAGAAATTCCCCGTTTTTTTGGAGCAAAATTGCAGAAAATCCCCTAATTGTGGGGCAAAAATGCAGAAATTCCCAATATGTTGGGGCAAAAAGACAGAAATTCTCCTTATTTTGGGGCAAAACTCAGAAATGTCCCTTATTTTGGTGCAAAATTGCAGAAATTTCACTTATTTCAGGTAAAAAAGGAAGAAATTTTTCTTATTTTGGGGCAAAAAGGCAGAAATTCCTAATATTTTGTGGCAAAAATGCAGAAATTCCCCTTATTTTGAGGTAAAAAGGCTGAAATTCCCCTTATTTGGAGGCAAAAAGGCAGAAATTTCCCTTATTTTGGGACAAACTTGAAGAAATTTCACTTATTTCAGGGTTTTAAGTCAGAAATTTTCCTTATTTTGGGGCAAAAAAGACAGAAATTCCCTTTGTTTTGGGGGAAAAAGACAGAAATTCCACTTATTTAGAGGCAAAAAGGCAGAAATTCCCCTTATTTTGGAGCAAAAATGAAGAAATTTCCCTTTTTTATGGCAAAAAGATATGCATTCTTCTTATTTTCGGGCAAAAAGGCAGAAATTCCCCGTATTTTGGAGCAAAATTGCAGAAATTCTTCTAATTGTGGGGCAAAAAGGCAGAAATTCTCTATATGTTGGGGCAAAAAGACAGAAATTCTCCTTATTTTGGGGCAAAACTCAGAAATTCCACTTATTTTGGGGCAAAATTGCAGGAATTTACCTTATTTTGGGGCAAAATTGCAGAAATTTCCCTTTTGTGGGGCAAAATTGCACAAATTTCACTTATTTTCAGGTAAAAAAGCTGAAATATCCTTTATTTTGGACCAAAAAGGAAGAAATTCCCCATATTTTGGGGCAAAATTGCAGAAATTTTCCTTATTTGGGGGCAAAAAGGTAGAAATTCCCCTTATTTTGGGACAAAAGGCAGAAATTTTCCTTATTTTGGGGCAAAATTGCAGAAATTTCACTTATTTCAGGATAAAAAGTCAGAAATTCCCCTTATTTTGGGGCAAAAAAGACAGAAAATCCTTTTGTTTGGGAAAAAAGACAGAAATTCCACTTATTTTGAGGCAAAAAGGCAGAAATTCCCCTTATTTTGGAGCAAAAATAAAGAAATTTCCCTTTTTTATGGCAAAAAGGTATGCATTCCCCTTATTTTCGGGCAAAAAGGCAGAAATTCCCTTTACTTTGGGGCAAAAATCAGAAATTCCCCTTATTTTGGGGCAAAATTGCAGAAATTTCACATATTTTGGGGCAAAATTGCAGAAATTTACCTTATTTTCAGGCAAAATTGCAGAAATTTCCCTTATTTGGGCAAAATTGCAGAAATTTCACTTATTTTCAGGTAAAAAGGCTGAAATTTCCTTTATTTTGGGGCAAAAAGAGAGAAATTCCCCTTATTTGGAGCAAATTAGCAGAAATTTTTCTTATTTTGGGGCAAAAAGGCAGAAATTCCTTATATTTTGGGGCAAAAAGGCAGGAATTCCCCTTATTTTGAGGTAATAAGGCTGAAATTCCTTTTATTTTAGAGCAAAAATGGTGAAATTCACCTTATTTTAGGGTAAAATTGCAGAAATTTCAAATATTTCAGGGCAAAATGCCAGAAAATCCCCTTATTTTGGGGCAAAAAGATGAAATCCCTAATTTTTGGCTAAAATTGAAGAAATTTCACTTATTTCGGGACAAAAAGCAGAAATTCCACTTAATTTCAGGCAAAAAGGCAGAAATGACCCGTATTTTGGCGCAAAATTGCAGAAATTCCCCTAATATTGGTGCAAAAATGCAGAAATTCCCTTTATTTTGGGGCAAAAAGGCAGGAATTCTCCATATTTTGGTGTAAAAAGGCTGAAATTCCCTTTATTTTGAGGTAAAATGCTGAAATTCCCCATATTTTGGGACAAAATGCAGAAATTCCTTTCATTTTGGGCCAAAAAGGCACAAATTTCCCTTATTTTCGGGCAAAATTGCAGAAATTTCATTTATTTCAGGGCAAAAAGTCATAAATTCCCCTTATTTTGGGGCAAAAAGAAGAAATTTCTTTTATTATGGTACAAAATTGAAGAAATTTTTCTTATTTTGGAACAAAAAGTCAGAAATTCCTTGTATTTTGAAGTAAAATTGCAGAAATTCTCATAATTTTTGAGAAAAAAGGCAGAAATTCTACTTATTTTAAGGCAAAGAGACAGAAAATCTCCATTTTTCGGGAGCAAACAGTCAGAAATTCCCCTTATTTTGGGGCAAAATTGCAGAAATTTCATTTACATTGGGGCAAAATTGCAGAAATTTCTTTTATTTTGGGGCAAAATTGCAGAAATTTCAATTATTTCAGGGAAAAAAGGCGGAAATTTTCTTTTTTTGGGGCAAAAAAGCAGAAATTTTTTTTATTTTGTTACAAAATTGCAGAAATTTTTCTTATTTTGGGGCAAAAATTCAGAAATTCCCCATATTTTGGGGCAAAAAGGCAGAAATTCCCCTTATTTTGAGGTAAAAAGGCTGAAATTCCCCATATTTTGGGATAAAATTGCAGAAATTTCCCTTATTTGGGGGCAAAAAGGCAGAAAATTCACTTAATTTTGGGTAAAAAGGCAGAAATTCCTCGTATTTTGGAGCAAAATTGAAGAAATTCACCTAATTTTGGTGCAAAAATGCAGAAATTCCCTTTATTTTGGGGGCAAAAAGGCAGAAATTTTCCATATTTTGGGGCAAAAAGGCAGAAATTCCCTTTATTTTGAGGTAATAAGGCTGAAATTCCCCTTATTTTGGGGCAAATAGACAGAAATTTCGTTTATTTTGGAGAAAAGGCAGAAATTGCACTTATTTTGAGTTAAAAAGATGGAAAATCCCCTTATTTTGTGGCAAAAATGAAGAAATTTCCTTTTTTTATGGAAAAAAGGTATACGTTCCCTTTATTTTCGGGCAAAAAGGCAGAAATTCCCTGTATTTTGGAGCAAAATTGCAGAAATTCCTCTAATTTTTGGGCAAAAAGGCAGAAATTCCTTTTATTTTAGGGTAAAACTGCAGACATTTCACTTATTTCGCCGCAAAATGGCAGAAATTTCCCTTATTTTCGGCGAAAAAGGCAGAAAATCCCCGTATTTTGGAACAAAATTGCAGAAATTCACCTGATTTTGGGGTAAAAAATACAGTAATTTTCTTTATTTTGGGGCAAAAAGGCAGAAATTCTCCTTATTTTGGGGCAAAAGGCAGAAAGTCCCCTTATTTTAAGGCAAAATTGCACAAATTTCCCTTATTTGGGGGCAAAAAACAGAAATTCCCCTTATTTTGGGGCAAAATTGCAGAAATTTCCTTTATTATGGGGAAAAATTGCAGAAATTTCCCTTATTTTAGGGCAAAATTGCAGAAATTTCACTTATTTCAGAGAAAAAAGCAAAATTTTTTTTTATTTTGGGGAAAAGGCAGAAATTCCCATTATTTTGGGGCAAAAAAACAGAAATTCACCTTATTTTGTGGTAAAAGTGCAGAAATTTCACATATTTCAGGGCAAAAAGGCAGAAATTCCCCTTCTTTTGGGGCAAAAATGAAGAAATTCCCCTTATTTTGGGATAAAATTGCAGAAATTTCCCTTACTTGGGGGCAAAAAGGCAGAAAATCCACTTAATTTCGGGTAAAAAGGCAGAAATTCCTCGTATTTTGGAGCAAAATTGCAGAAACTCCCCTAATATTGGGGCAAAAATGCAGAAATTCCCTTTATTTGGGGCAAAAAGGCAGAAGTTCCTTTTATTTTCGGGAAAAGAGGCAATAATTCCCTGTATTTTGAAGCAAAATTGCAGAAACTCCCCTAATTTTGGGGCAAAAAGGCAGAAATTCCCTTTATTTTGGGGCAAAAATAGAAAAATTCTCCTTATTTTGGGGCAAAAATCAAAAATTTCCCTTATTTTGGGGCAAAATTTTAGAAATTTCTTTTATTTTGTTACAGAATTGCAGAAATTTTTCTTATTTTGTGGCAAAAAGGCAGAAATTACCCATATTTTGGTGCAAAAAGGCTGAAATTCCCCTTATTTTGAGGTAAAATCCTGAAATTCCCCATATTTTGGGGCAAAAAGGCAGAAATTCCCCTCATTTTGGGGCAAAAAGGCACAAATTTCCCATATTTTCGGGCATAATTGCAGGAATTTCATTTAATTCGGGGCAAAAAGTCAGAAATTCCTCTTATTTTGGGGCAAAAAGCAGAAATTTCTTTTATTATGGTACAAAAATAAAAAATTTTCTTTATTTTGGAACAAAAAGGCAAAAATTACCCATATTTTGGGGAAAAAGGCAGAAATTCCCCTTATTTTGAGGTAAAAAGGCTGAAATTCCCGTTATTTTGGTGCAAAAATGCAGAAATTCCCTTTATTTTGGGGCAAAAAGGCAGAAATTCCCTATATTTTAGGCAAAAAGGCAGAAATTCCCTTTATTTTGAGGTAATAAGGCTGAAATTCTTCTTATTTTGGGGCAAAAGGCAGAAATTCCTTTTATTTTAGGGCAAAATTGCAGAAATTTCCCTTATTTGGGGGCAAAAAACAGAAATTCCCCTTATTTTGGGGCAAAATTGCAGAAATTTCCCTTATTATGAGGAAAAATTGCAGAAATTTCCCTTATTTTAGGGCAAAATTGCAGAAATTTCACTTATTTCAGAGAAAAAAAGCAAAAATTTTTCTTATTTTGGGGCAAAGAGGCAGAAATTCCCATTATTTTGGGGCAAAAAGGCAGAAATTCACCTTATTTTGGTGAAAAATTGCAGAAATTTCACATATTTCAGGGCAAAAAGGCAGAAATTCCCCTTATTTTGAAACAAAAATGAAGAAATTCCCCTTATTTTGGGATAAAATTGCAGAAATTTCTCTTATTTGGGGGCAAAAAGGCAGAAAATCCACTTAATTTCGGGTAAAAAGGCAGAAATTCCTCGTATTTTGGAGCAAAATTGCAGAAACTCCCCTAATATTGGGGCAAAAATGCAGAAATTCTTTTAATTTTGAGCAAAAAGGCAGAAGTTCCTTTGATTTTCGGGAAAAGAGGCAGAAATTCCCTGTATGTTGAAGCAATATTGCAGAAACTCCCCTAATTTTGGGGCAAAAAGTCAGAAATTCCCTTTATTTTGGGGCAAAAATAGAAAAATTCTCCTTATTTTGGGGCCAAAATCAGAAATTTCACTTATTTTGGGGCAAAATTTTAGAAATTTCTTTTATTTTGTTACAGACTTGCATAAATTTTTCTTCATTTCTGGCAAAAAGGCAGAAATTCCCCATATTTTGGTGCGAAAAGGCTGAAATTCCCCTTATTTTGAGGTAAAATCCTGAAATTCCCCATATTTTGGGGCAAAAAGGCAGAAATTCCCCTCATTTTGGGGCAAAAAGGCACAAATTTCCCTTATTTTCGGGCATAATTGCAGGAATTTCATTTATTTCAGGGCAAAAAGTCAGAAATTCCTTTTATTTTGGGGCAAAAAGCAGAAATTACTTTTATTTTGATACAAAATTGTAGAAATTTTCCTTATTTTGGAACAAAAAGTCAAAAATTACCCATATTTTGGGGAAAAAGGCAGAAATTCACCTTATTTTGAGGTAAAAAGGCTGAAATTCCCGTTATTTTGGGGCAAAAAGGCAGAAATTCCCTTTACTTTGTGGCAAAAGGGCAGAAATTCCCGTTAATTGGGGCAGAAAAGCAGAAATTTTCCTTATTTAAGGGCAATATCGCAGAAATTCCCCATATTTTGTGGCAAAGAGGCAGAAATTTCCCTTATTTGGAGGTAAAATGCTGAAATTCTCCTTATTTTCGGCAAAAAGGCAAAAATTCCTATTATTTTGGGGCAAAATTGCAGAAATTTCAATTATTTCAGGGCAAAAAGTCAGAAATTTGCCTTATTTTGGGGCAAAAAGTAGAAATTCCCCTAATTTTGGGGCCAAAAACAGAAATTCCCCTTATTTTGGGGTAAAATTGCAGAAATTTCAAATATTTCAGGGCAAAAAGGCAGAAATTCCACTTTATTTCGGACAATAACGCAGAAATTCCCAGTATTTTAAAGCTAAATTTCAGAAATTCCCATTATATTGGTGCAAAAATGCAGAAATTCCCTTTATTTTTGTGCAATAAGGCAGATTTCCCCGTATTTTGAAGCAAAATTGCACATATTCCCCTAATTTTGAGGGAAAATGCAGAAATTCACATTATTTTGGAACAAAAAGACAGAAATTCTCCTTATTTCAGGGCAAAAAGTCAGAAATTCCCCTTATTTTGGGGCAAAATTGCAGAAATTTCCTTTATTTTGGCGCAAAATTGCAGAAATTTCCCTTATTTTGGGGCAAAAATGCAGAAATATCACTTATTTCAGGGAAAAAGCGCAGAAATTTCTTTTATTTTGGGGCAAAAAGGCAGAAATTTCTTTTATTTTGGTACAAAATTGCAGAAATTTTCCTTATTTTGGGGCAAAATTGCAGAAATTCCCCATATTTTGGGGCAAAAAAGGCAGAGATTCCCATTATTATGAGTTAAAATGCTGAAATTCCCCTTATTTGGGGGCAAAAAGACAGAAATTCCCTATATTTTGTGGCAAAAAATGCAGAAATTTCCCTTATTTAGGGGCAAAATTGCAGAAATTTCACTTATTTCAGGGCAAAATTCAAAAATTCCTTTTATTTTGGGGCAAAAAGACAGAAATTCCGTTTATTTTTGGGTAAAAAGGCAGAAATTTCATTTATTTTGAGGTAAGAAGGCAGAAATTCCTCTTATTTTGAAGTAAAAATGAAGAAATTTCCCTTTTTTGTGGCAAAAGGAATACATTCCCCTTATTTTCGGGCAAAAAAGCAGAAATTCCTTGTATTTTGGAGCACAATTGCAGAAAATCACCTAGTTGTGGGGCAAAAAGGCAGAAATTCCCTATATTTTAGGGCAAAAAGACAGAAATTTTGTTTATTGTGGGACAAAACTAAGAAATTCCACTTATTTTGGAGCAAAATTCCAGAAATTTCCCTTATTTTGGAACGAAATTGTAGAAATTTCACTTATTTTGGGGCAAAATTGCAGAAATTTCACTTATTTCAGGTAAAAAAGGCAGAAATTTTTCTTATTTTGTGACAAAAATGCAGAAATTCCCCTTATTTTGAGGTAAAAAGGCTGAAATTCCCCTTATTTGGGGGCAAAAAGGCAGAAATTTTCCTTATTTTGGGGCAAAATTGCAGAAATTTCACTTATTTCAGGGTAATAAGTCAGAAATTTTTTTTATTTTGGGGCAAAAAAGAAAGAAATTCCCTTTGTTTTGGGGGGAAAAAACAGAAATTCCACTTATTTAGAGGCAAAAAAGCAGAAATTCCCCTTATTTTGGAGCAAAAATGAAGAAATTTCCCTTTTTTATGGCAAAAAGATATGCATTCCCTTTATTTTCGGGCAAAAAGGAAGAAATTCCCCGTATTTTGAAGCAAAATTGGAGAAATTCCCCTAATTGTGAAGCAAAAAGACAGAAATTCTCCTTATTTTGGGGCAAAACTCAGAAATTCCACTTATTTTGGGGCAAAATTGCAGAAATTTCACTTATTTTCAGGAAAAAAGGCTGAAATATCCTTTATTTTGGGGCAAAAAGGAAGAAATTCCCCTTATTTTGGGGCAAAATTGCAGAAATTCCCCATATTTTGGGGCAAAAAGGCAGAAATTCCTTATATTTTGGGGCAAAAAGGCAGAAATTCCCCTTATTTTGAGGTAATAAGGCTGAAATTCCCCTTATTTTGGGACAAAAAGGCAGAAATTCCCCTTATTTTAGGGTAAAATTGCAGAAATTTCAAATATTTCAGGGCAAAATGGCAGAAATTTCCCTTATTTTGAAGCAAAAAGATGAAATCCCTAATTTTTGGCTAAAATTGCAGAAATTTCACTTATTTCCGGACAAAAAGGCAGAAATTCCACTTAATTTCGGGCAAAAAGGCAGAAATGACCCGTATTTTGGAGCAAAATTGCAGAAATTCCCCTAATATTGGTTCATAAATGCAGAAATTTCCTTTATTTTGGGGGCAAAAAGGCAGAAATTTTCCATATTTTGGTGCAAAAAGGCTGAAATTCTTCTTATTTTGAGGTAAAATGCTGAAATTCCCCATATTTTGGGGCAAAAGGCAAAAATTCTTCTTTTTTGGGGGCAAAAAGGCACAAATTTTCCTTATTTTTGGGCAAAATTGCAGAAATTTCATTTATTTCACGGCAAAAAGTCAGAAATTCCCCTTATTTTGGGGCAAAAAGCAGAAATTTCTTTTATTATGGTACAAAATTGAAGAAATTTTTCTTATTTTTAAACAAAAAGGCAGAAATTCCCCATATTTTGATGCAAAAGGCCGAAATTATTCTTATTTTGAGGTAAAATGCAGAAATTCCCTTTATTTTGTGGCTAAAGGCAGAAATTCCCCGTATTTTGAAGCAAAATTTCAGAAATTCTCATAATTTTCGGGCAAAAAGGCAGAAATTCTCCTTATTTTGGGGAAAAAAGACAGAAAATATCCTTTTTTCGGGAGAAAACACTCAGAAATTCCCCTTATTTTTGGGCAAAAAGTCAGAAATTCCCCATATTTTGGGGCAAAAAGGAAGAAATTCCCCTTATTTTGAGGTATAAAGTCAGAAATTCCCTATATTTTGGGGCAAAAATAGAGAAATTCTCCTTATTTTGTGGCAAAAATCAAAAATTTCCCTTATTTTGGGGCAAAATTTTAGAAATTTCTTTTATATTGTTACAGACTTGCAGAAATTTTTCTTATTTTGTGGCAAAAAGTCAGAAATTCCCCATATTTTGGTGCAAAAAGGCTGAAATTCCCCTTATTTTGAGGTAAAATCCTGAAATTCCCCATATTTTGGGGCAAAAAGGAAAAAATTCCCCTCATTTTGGGGAAAAACGCACAAATTTCCCTTATTTTCAGGCATAATTGCAGGAATTTCATTTATTTCAGGGCAAAAAGTCAGAAATTCCTCTTATTTTGGGGCAAAAAGCAGAAATTTCTTTTATTTTGATACAAAATTATAGAAATTTTTCTTATTTTAAAACAAAAAGGCAAAAATTACCCATATTTTGGGGAAAAAGGCAGAAATTCCCCTTATTTTGAGGTAAAAAGGCTGAAAATCTTGTTATTTTGGGGCAAAAAGGCAGAAATTTCCTTTACTTTGTGGCAAAAAGGCAGAAATTCCCGTTAATTGGGGCACAAAAGCAGAAATTTTCCTTATTTAAGGGCAATAGGGCAGAAATTCCCCATATTTTGTGGCAAAAAGGCAGAAATTCCTTTTATTTGGAGGTAAAATGCTGAAATTCCCCTTATTTTGGCAAAAAGGAAGAAATTCCTATTATTTTGGGGCAAAATTGCAGAAATTTCAATTATTTCAGGACAAAAAGTCAAAAATTTGCCTTATTTTGGGGCAAAAAGCAGAAATGCCCCTAATTTTAAGACCAAAACAGAAATTCCCCTTATTTTGGGGTAAAATTGCAGAAATTTCACATATTTCAGGGCAAAAAGGCAGAAATTCCACTTTATTTCGGACAATAACGCAGAAATTCCCCGTATTTTAAAGCTAAATTTCAGAAATTCCCCTTATATTGGTGCAAAAATGCAGAAATTCCATTTATTTTTGTGCAATAAGGCAGATTTCCCCGTATTTTTAAGCAAAATTGCACATATTCCCCTAATTTTTAGGAAAAATGCAGAAATTCACATTATTTTGGAACAAAAAGACAGAAATTCTCCTTATTTCAGGGCAAAAAGTCAGAAATTCCCCTTATATTGGGGAAAAATTGCAGAAATTTCCTTTATTTTGGGGCAAAATTGCAGAAATTTTCCTTATTTTGCGGCAAAATTGCAGAAATTTCACTTATTTCAGGGAGAAAGCGCAGAAATTTCTCTTATTTTGGGGCAAAAAGGCAGAAATTTCTTTTATTTTGGTACAAAATTGCAGAAATTTTCTTTATTTTGGGGCAAAAATGCAGAAATTCCCCATATTTTGGGGCAAAAAGGCAGAGATTCCCTTTATTTTGTGGCGAAAAGGCAGAAATTTCTCTTATTTTGGGGCAAAATTGCAGAAATTTCACTTATTTCAAGGCAAAATTCAAAAATTCCTTTTATTTTTGGGCAAAAAGACAGAAATTTCGTTTATTTTTGGGTACAAAGGCAGAAATTTCACTTATTTTGAGGTAAGAAGGCAGAAATTCCTCTTATTTTGGGGCAAAAATGAAGAAATTTCCCTTTTATGTGGCAAAAGGTATATATTCCCCTTATTTTCGGGCAAAAAAGCAGAAATTCCCTGTTTTTTTGGAGCACAATTGCAGAAAATCCCCTAATTGTGGGGCAAAAATGCAGAAATTCCCTATATGTTGGGGCAAAAAGACAGAAATTCTCCTTATTTTGGGGCAAAACTCAGAAATGTCCCTTATTTTGGTGCAAAATTGCAGAAATTTCACTTATTTCAGGTAAAAAAGGCAGAAATTTTTCTTATTTTGGGGCAAAAAGGCAGAAATTCCTAATATTTTGTGGCAAAAATGCAGAAATTCCCCTTATTTTGAGGTAAAAAGGCTGAAATTCCCCTTATTTGGGGGCAAAAACGCAGAAATTTCTCTTAAGTTGGGGCAAAATTGCAGAAATTTCACTTATTTCAGGGTAATAAGTCAGAAATTTTCCTTATTTTGGGGCAATAAAGACAGAAATTCTCTTTGTTTTGGAAGGAAAAGACAGAAATTCCACTTATTTAGAGGCAAAAAGGCAGAAATTTTCCTTCTTTTGGAGCAAAATTGCAGAAATTCCCCTAATTGTGGGGCAAAAAAGCAGAAATTCCCTATATGTTGGGGCAAAAAGACAGAAATTCTTTTTATTTTGGGGCAAAACTCAGAAATTCCACTTATTTTGGGGCCAAATTGCAGGAATTTACCTTATTTTGGGGCAAAATTGCAGAAATTTTCCTTATTTGGGCAAAAAGGCAGAAATTTCACTTATTTTCAGGTAAAAAGACTGAAATATCCTTTATTTTGGGGCAAAAAGGAAGAAATTCCTCTTATTTTGGGGCAAAATTGCAAAAATTTTCCTTATTTTGAGGCAAAAAGGCAGAAATTCCTAATATTTCGTGGCAAAAATGCAGAAATTCCCCTTATTTTGAGGTAAAAAGGCTGAAATTCCCCTTATTTGGGGGCAAAAAGGCAGAAATTTCCCTTATTTTGGGGCAAAATTGAAGAAATTTCACTTATTTCAGGGTATTAAGTCAGAAATTTTCCTTATTTTGGGGCAAAAAAGACAGAAATTCCCTTTGTTTTGGGGGAAAAAGACAGAAATTCCACTTATTTAGAGGCAAAAAGGCAGAAATTCCCCTTATTTTGGAGCAAAAATGAAGAAATTTCCCTTTTTTATGGCAAAAAGATATGCATTCTTCTTATTTTCGGGCAAAAAGGCAGAAATTCCCCGTATTTTGGAGCAAAATTGCAGAAATTCTTCTAATTGTGGGGCAAAAAGGCAGAAATTCCCTATATGTTGGGGCAAAAAGACAGAAATTCTCCTTATTTTGGGGCAAAACTCAGAAATTCCATTTATTTTGGGGCAAAATTGCAGGAATTTACCTTATTTTGGGGCAAAAAACAGAAATTTCCCTTTTGTGGGGCAAAATTGCACAAATTTCACTTATTTTCAGGTAAAAAGGCTGAAATATCCTTTATTTTGGAGCAAAAAAAAGAAATTCTCCATATTTTGGGGCAAAATTGCAGAAATTTTCCTTATTTGGGGGCAAAAAGGCAGAAATTCCCCTTATTTTGGGACAAAAAGGCAGAAATTCCTGTTATTTTGAGGTAAAATTTCAGAAATTTCAAATATTTCAGGGCAAAATGGCAGAAATTTCCCTTATTTTGGGGCAAAAAGATGAAATCCCTAATTTTTGGCTAAAATTGCAGAAATTTCACTTATTTCCAGACAAAAAGGCAGAAATTCCACTTTATTTCGGGCAAAAAGGCAGAAATGACCCGTATTTTGGAGCAAAATTGGAGAAATTCACCTAATATTGGTGCAAAAATGCAGAAATTCCCTTTATTTTGGGGGCAAAAAGGCAGAAATTTTCCATATTTTGGTGCAAAAAGGCTGAAATTCCCCTTATTTTGAGGTAAAATCCTGAAATTCCCCATATTTTGGGGCAAAAAGGAAAAAATTCCCCTCATTTTGGGGAAAAACGCACAAATTTCCCTTATTTTCAGGCATAATTGCAGGAATTTCATTTATTTCAGGGTAAAAAGTCAGAAATTCCTTTTATTTTGGGGCAAAAAGCAGAAATTTCTTTTATTTTGATACAAAACTATAGAAATTTTTCTTATTTTAAAACAAAAAGGCAAAAATTACCCATATTTTGGGGAAAAAGGCAGAAATTCCCCTTATTTTGAGGTAAAAAGGCTGAAAATCTTGTTATTTTGGGGCAAAAAGGCAGAAATTTCCTTTACTTTGTGGCAAAAACGCAGAAATTCCCGTTAATTGGGGCACAAAAGCAGAAATTTTCCTTATTTAAGGGCAATAGGGCAGAAATTCCCCATATTTTGTGGCAAAAAGGCAGAAATTCCTTTTATTTGGAGGTAAAATGCTGAAATTCCCCTTATTTTTGGCAAAAAGGAAGAAATTCCTATTATTTTGGGGCAAAATTGCAGAAATTTCAATTATTTCAGGACAAAAAGTCAAAAATTTGCCTTATTTTGGGGCAAAAAGCAGAAATGCCCCTAATTTTAAGACCAAAAACAGAAATTCCCCTTATTTTGGGGTAAAATTGCAGAAATTTCACATATTTCAGGGCAAAAAGGCAGAAATTCCACTTTATTTCGGACAATAACGCAGAAATTCCCCGTATTTTAAAGCTAAATTTCAGAAATTCCCCTTATATTGGTGCAAAAATGCAGAAATTCCATTTATTTTTGTGCAATAAGGCAGATTTCCCCGTATTTTGAAGCAAAATTGCACATATTCCCCTAATTTTTAGGAAAAATGCAGAAATTCACATTATTTTGGAACAAAAAGACAGAAATTCTCCTTATTTCAGGGCAAAAAGTCAGAAATTCCCCTTATATTGGGGAAAAATTGCAGAAATTTCCTTTATTTTGGGGCAAAATTGCAGAAATTTTCCTTATTTTGCAGCAAAATTGCAGAAATTTCATTTATTTCAGGGAGAAAGCGCAGAAATTTCTCTTATTTTGGGGCAAAAAGGCAGAAATTTCTTTTATTTTGGTACAAAATTGCAGAAATTTTCTTTATTTTGGGGCAAAAATGCAGAAATTCCCCATATTTTGGGGCAAAAAGGCAGAGATTCCCTTTATTTTGTGGCGAAAAGACAGAAATTTCTCTTATTTTGGGGCAAAATTGCAGAAATTTCACTTATTTCAAGGCAAAATTCAAAAATTCCTTTTATTTTTGGGCAAAAAGAAATTTCGTTTATTTTTGGGTAAAAAGGCAGAAATTTCACTTATTTTGAGGTAAGAAGGCAGAAATTCCTCTTATTTTGGGGCAAAAATGAAGAAATTTCCCTTTTATGTGGCAAAAGGTATATATTCCCCTTATTTTCGGGCAAAAAAGCAGAAATTCCCCGTTTTTTTGGAGCACAATTGCAGAAAATCCCCTAATTGTGGGGCAAAAATGCAGAAATTCCCTATATGTTGGGGCAAAAAGACAGAAATTCTCCTTATTTTGGGGCAAAACTCAGAAATGTCCCTTATTTTGGTGCAAAATTGCAGAAATTTCACTTATTTCAGGTTAAAAAGGCAGAAATTTTTCTTATTTTGGGGCAAAAAGGCAGAAATTCCTAATATTTTGTGGCAAAAATGCAGAAATTCTTCTTATTTTGAGGTAAAAAGGCTGAAATTCCCCTTATTTGGGGGCAAAAACGCAGAAATTTCTCTTAAGTTGGGGCAAAATTGCAGAAATTTCACTTATTTCAGGGTAATAAGTCAGAAATTTTCCTTATTTTGGGGCAATAAAGACAGAAATTCTCTTTGTTTTGAAAGGAAAAGACAGAAATTCCACTTATTTAGAGGCAAAAAGGCAGAAATTTTCCTTCTTTTGGAGCAAAATTGCAGAAATTCCCCTAATTGTGGGGCAAAAAAGCAGAAATTCCCTATATGTTGGGGCAAAAAGACAGAAATTCTTTTTATTTTGGGGCAAAACTCAGAAATTCCACTTATTTTGGGGCCAAATTGCAGGAATTTACCTTATTTTGGGGCAAAATTGCAGAAATTTTCCTTATTTGGGCAAAAAGGCAGAAATTTCACTTATTTTCAGGTAAAAAGACTGAAATATCCTTTATTTTGGGGCAAAAAGGAAGAAATTCCTCTTATTTTGGGGCAAAATTGCAAAAATTTTCCTTATTTTGAGGCAAAAAGGCAGAAATTCCTAATATTTCGTGGCAAAAATGCAGAAATTCCCCTTATTTTGAGGTAAAAAGGCTGAAATTCCCCTTATTTGGGGGCAAAAAGGCAGAAATTTCCCTTATTTTGGGGCAAAATTGAAGAAATTTCACTTATTTCAGGGTATTAAGTCAGAAATTTTCCTTATTTTGGGGCAAAAAAGACAGAAATTCCCTTTGTTTTGGGGGAAAAAGACAGAAATTCCACTTATTTAGAGGCAAAAAGGCAGAAATTCCCCTTATTTTGGAGCAAAAATGAAGAAATTTCCCTTTTTTATGGCAAAAAGATATGCATTCTTCTTATTTTCGGGCAAAAAGGCAGAAATTCCCCGTATTTTGCAGCAAAATTGCAGAAATTCTTCTAATTGTGGGGCAAAAAGGCAGAAATTCCCTATATGTTGGGGCAAAAAGACAGAAATTCTCCTTATTTTGGGGCAAAACTCAGAAATTCCACTTATTTTGGGGCAAAATTGCAGGAATTTACCTTATTTTGGGGCAAAAAACAGAAATTTCCCTTTTGTGGGGCAAAATTGCACAAATTTCACTTATTTTCAGGTAAAAAGGCTGAAATATCCTTTATTTTGGAGCAAAAAAAAGAAATTCTCCATATTTTGGGGCAAAATTGCAGAAATTTTCCTTATTTGGGGGCAAAAAGGCAGAAATTCCCCTTATTTTGGGACAAAAAGGCAGAAGTTCCTGTTATTTTGAGGTAAAATTTCAGAAATTTCAAATATTTCAGGGCAAAATGGCAGAAATTTCCCTTATTTTGGGGCAAAAAGATGAAATCCCTAATTTTTGGCTAAAATTGCAGAAATTTCACTTATTTCCAGACAAAAAGGCAGAAATTCCACTTTATTTCGGGCAAAAAGGCAGAAATGACCCGTATTTTGGAGCAAAATTGGAGAAATTCACCTAATATTGGTGCAAAAATGCAGAAATTCCCTTTATTTTGGGGGCAAAAAGGCAGAAACTTTCCATATTTTGGTGCAAAAAGGCTGAAATTCCCCTTATTTTGAGGTAAAATCCTGAAATTCCCCATATTTTGGGGCAAAAAGGAAAAAATTCCCCTCATTTTGGGGAAAAAACGCACAAATTTCCCTTATTTTCAGGCATAATTGCAGGAATTTCATTTATTTCAGGGTAAAAAGTCAGAAATTTCTTTTATTTTGGGGCAAAAAGCAGAAATTTCTTTTATTTTGATACAAAATTATAGAAATTTTACTTATTTTAAAACAAAAAGGCAAAAATTACCCATATTTTGGGGAAAAAGGCAGAAATTCCCCTTATTTTGAGGTAAAAAGGCTGAAAATCTTGTTATTTTGGGGCAAAAAGGCAGAAATTTCCTTTACTTTGTGGCAAAAACGCAGAAATTCCCGTTAATTGGGGCACAAAAGCAGAAATTTTCCTTATTTAAGGGCAATAGGGCAGAAATTCCCCATAATTTGTGGCAAAAAGGCAGAAATTCCTTTTATTTGGAGGTAAAATGCTGAAATTCCCCTTATTTTTGGCAAAAAGGAAGAAATTCCTATTATTTTGGGGCAAAATTGCAGAAATTTCAATTATTTCAGGACAAAAAGTCAAAAATTTGCCTTATTTTGGGGCAAAAAGCAGAAATGCCCCTAATTTTAAGACCAAAAACAGAAATTCCCCTTATTTTGGGGTAAAATTGCAGAAATTTCACATATTTCAGGGCAAAAAGGCAGAAATTCCACTTTATTTCGGACAATAACGCAGAAATTCCCCGTATTTTAAAGCTAAATTTCAGAAATTCCCCTTATATTGGTGCAAAAATGCAGAAATTCCATTTATTTTTGTGCAATAAGGCAGATTTCCCCGTATTTTGAAGCAAAATTGCACATATTCCCCTAATTTTTAGGAAAAATGCAGAAATTCACATTATTTTGGAACAAAAAGACAGAAATTCTCCTTATTTCAGGGCAAAAAGTCAGAAATTCCCCTTATATTGGGGAAAAATTGCAGAAATTTCCTTTATTTTGGGGCAAAATTGCAGAAATTTTCCTTATTTTGCGGCAAAATTGCAGAAATTTCACTTATTTCAGGGAGAAAGCGCAGAAATTTCTCTTATTTTGGGGCAAAAAGGCAGAAATTTCTTTTATTTTGGTACAAAATTGCAGAAATTTTCTTTATTTTGGGGCAAAAATGCAGAAATTCCCCATATTTTGGGGCAAAAAGGCAGAGATTCCCTTTATTTTGTGGCGAAAAGGCAGAAATTTCTCTTATTTTGGGGCAAAATTGCAGAAATTTCACTTATTTCAAGGCAAAATTCAAAAATTCCTTTTATTTTTGGGCAAAAAGAAATTTCGTTTATTTTTGGGTAAAAAGGCAGAAATTTCACTTATTTTGAGGTAAGAAGGCAGAAATTCCTCTTATTTTGGGGCAAAAATGAAGAAATTTTCCTTTTATGTGGCAAAAGGTATATATTCCCCTTATTTTCGGGCAAAAAAGCAGAAATTCCCCGTTTTTTTGGAGCAAAATTGCAGAAAATCCCCTAATTGTGGGGCAAAAATGCAGAAATTCCCAATATGTTGGGGCAAAAAGACAGAAATTCTCCTTATTTTGGGGCAAAACTCAGAAATGTCCCTTATTTTGGTGCAAAATTGCAGAAATTTCACTTATTTCAGGTAAAAAAGGAAGAAATTTTTCTTATTTTGGGGCAAAAAGGCAGAAATTCCTAATATTTTGTGGCAAAAATGCAGAAATTCCCCTTATTTTGAGGTAAAAAGGCTGAAATTCCCCTTATTTGGAGGCAAAAAGGCAGAAATTTCCCTTATTTTGGGACAAACTTGAAGAAATTTCACTTATTTCAGGGTTTTAAGTCAGAAATTTTCCTTATTTTGGGGCAAAAAAGACAGAAATTCCCTTTGTTTTGGGGGAAAAAGACAGAAATTCCACTTATTTAGAGGCAAAAAGGCAGAAATTCCCCTTATTTTGGAGCAAAAATGAAGAAATTTCCCTTTTTTATGGCAAAAAGATATGCATTCTTCTTATTTTCGGGCAAAAAGGCAGAAATTCCCCGTATTTTGGAGCAAAATTGCAGAAATTCTTCTAATTGTGGGGCAAAAAGGCAGAAATTCTCTATATGTTGGGGCAAAAAGACAGAAATTCTCCTTATTTTGGGGCAAAACTCAGAAATTCCACTTCTTTTGGGGCAAAATTGCAGGAATTTACCTTATTTTGGGGCAAAATTGCAGAAATTTCCCTTTTGTGGGGCAAAATTGCACAAATTTCACTTATTTTCAGGTAAAAAAGCTGAAATATCCTTTATTTTGGACCAAAAAGGAAGAAATTCCCCATATTTTGGGGCAAAATTGCAGAAATTTTCCTTATTTGGGGGCAAAAAGGTAGAAATTCCCCTTATTTTGGGACAAAAGGCAGAAATTTCTCTTATTTTGAGGTAAAATTGCAGAAATTTCAAATATTTCAGGGCAAAATGGCAGAAATTTCCCTTATTTTGGGGCAAAAAGATGAAATCCCTAATTTTTGGTTAAAATTGCAGAAATTTCACTTATTTCCAGACAAAAAGGCAGAAATTCCACTTTATTTCGGGCAAAAAGGCAGAAATGACCGGTATTTTGGAGCAAAATTGGAGAAATTCACCTAATATTGGTGCAAAAATGCAGAAATTCCCTTTATTTTGGAGGCAAAAAGGCAGAAACTTTCCATATTTTGGTGCAAAAAGGCTGAAATTCTTCTTATTTTGAGGTAAAATGCTGAAATTCCCCATATTTTGGGGCAAAAGGCAAAAATTCTTCTTATTTTGGGGCAAAAAAGCACAAATTTCCCTTATTTTCGGGCAAAATTGCAGAAATTTCATTTATTTCAGGGCAAAAAGTCAGAAATTCTCCTTATTTTGGGGCAAAAAGCAGAAATTTCTTTTAATATGGTACAAAAATGAAGAAATTTTCCTCATTTTGAAACAAAAAGGCAGAAATTCCCCATATTTGGGGCAAAAGGCAGAAATTATTCTTATTTTCATGTAAATGCAGAAATTCCCTTTATTTTGGGGCTAAAAGGCAGAAATTCCCCGTATTTTGAAGCAAAATTGCAGAAATTCTCATAATTTTCGGGCAAAAAGGCAGAAATTCTCCTTATTTTGGGGCAAAAAGACAGAAAATCTCTTTTTTTCGGGAGTAAACAGTCAGAAATTCCCGTTATTTTGGGGCAAAATTGCAGAAATTTCCTTTACATTGGGGCAAAATTGCAGAAATTTCCCTTATTTTGGGGCAAAATTGCAGAAATTTCACTTATTTCAGGGAAAAAAGGCAGAAATTTTCTTTTTTGGGGGCAAAAAGGCAGAAATTTTTTTTATTTTGTAACAAAATTGCAGAAATTTTTCTTATTTTGGGGCAAAAATTCAGAAATTCCCCATATTTTGGGGCAAAAAGGCAGAAATTCCCCTTATTTTGAGGTAAAAAGGCTGAAATTCCCCATATTTTGGGATAAAATTGCAGAAATTTCCATTATTTGGGGGCAAAAAGGCAGAAAATCCACTTAATTTCGGGTAAAAAGGCAGAAATTCCTCGTATTTTGGAGCATAATTGCAGAAATTCACCTAATATTGGTGCAAAAATGCAGAAATTCCCTTTATTTTTAGGGTAAAAGGCAGAAATTTTCCATATTTTGGGGCAAAAGGAAGAAATTCCCTTTATTTTGAGGTAATAAGGCTGAAATTCCCCTTATTTTGGGGCAAAAAGACAGAAATTTCATTTATTTTGGGGAAAAGGCAGAAATTGCACTTATTTTGAGTCAAAAAGATGGAAAATCCCCTTATTTTGGGGCAAAAATGAAGAAATTTCCTTTTTTTATGGCAAAAAGGTATACGTTCCCTTTATTTTCGGGAAAAAAGGCAGAAATTCCCCGTATTTTGGAGTAAAATTGCAGAAATTCCCCTAATTTTTGGGCAAAAAGGCAGAAATTTCCCTTATTTTGGAGTAAAACTACAGAAATTTCACTTATTTCGTCGCAAAATGGCAGTAATTCCCCTTATTTTTGGCGAAAAAGGCAGAAAATCCCCATATTTTGGAGCAAAATTGCAGATATTCACCTGATTTTGGGGTAAAAAATACAGTAATTTTCTTTATTTTGGGGCAAAAAGGCAGAAATTCTCCTTATTTTGGGGCAAAAGGCACAAATTCCCCTTATTTTAGGGCAAAATTGCAGAAATTTTCTTTATTGTGGGGCAAAAAACAGAAATTTCCCTTATTTTAGGGCAAAATTGCAGAAATTTCACTTATTTCAGAGAAAAAAGCAAAAATTTTTCTTATTTTGGGGCAAAAAGGCAGAAATTCCCATTATATTGGGGCAAAGAGACAGAAATTCACCTTATTTTTGGGTAAAATTGCAGAAATTTCACATATTTCAGGGCAAAAAGGCAGAAATTCCTTTTATTTTGGGGTAAAAAAACAGAAATTCCCCTTATTTTGGGATAAAATTGCAGAAATTTCCCTTATTTGGGGGCAAAAAGGCAGAAAATCCACTTAATTTCGGGTAAAAAGGCAGAAATTCCTCGTATTTTGGAGCAAAATTGCAGAAATTCCCCTAATATTGGGGCAAAAATGCAGAAATTCCCTTTATTTGGGGCAAAAAGGCAGAAGTTCCTTTTATTTTTTGGGAAAAGAGGCAGAAATTCCCTGTATTTTGAAGCAAAATTGCAGAAACTCCCCTAATTTTGGGGCAAAAAGGCAGAAATTCCCTTTATTTTGGGGCAAAAATAGAAAAATTCTCCTTATTTTAAGGCAAAAATCAGAAATTTTTCTTATCTTGGGGCAAAATTTTAGAAATTTCTTATATTTTGTTACAGACTTGCAAAAATTTTTCTTATTTTGTGGCAAAAAGGCAGAAATTCCCCATATTTTGGTGCAAAAAGGCTGAAATTCGACTTATTTTTAGGTAAAATCCTGAAATTCCCCATATTTTGGGGCAAAAAGGCAGAAATTCCCCTCATTTTGGGGCAAAAAGGCACAAATTTCCCTTATTTTCGGGCATAATTGCAGGAATTTCATTTAATTCAGGGCAAAAAGTCAGAAATTCCCCTTATTTTGGGGCAAAAAGCAGAAATTTCTTTTATTTTGATACAAAATTGTAGAAATTTTATTTATTTTGGAACAAAAACAAAATTACCCATATTTTGAGGAAAAAGGCAGAAATTCCCCTTATTTTGAGGTAAAAAGGCTGAAATTCCCGTTATTTTGGGGCAAAAAGGCAGAAATTCCCTTTACTTTGTGGCAAAAAGGCAGAAATTCCCGTTAATTGGGGCAGAAAAGCAGAAATTTTCCTTATTTAAGGGCAATAGAGCAGAAATTCCCCATATTTTGTGGCAAAAAGGCAGAAATTCCCCTTATTTGGAGGTAAAATGCTGAAATTCCCCTTATTTTCGGCAAAAAGGCAGAAATTCCTATTATGTTGGGGCAAAATTGCAGAAATTTCAATTATTTCAGGGCAAAAAGTCAGAAATTTGCCTTATTTTGGGGCAAAAAGAAGAAATTCCCTTAATTTTGGGGCCAAAAACAGAAATTCCCCTTATTTTGGGGTAAAATTGCAGAAATTTCAAATATTTCAGGGCAAAAAGGCAGAAATTCCACTATATTTCGGGCAATAACGCAGAAATTCCCCGTATTTTAAAGCTAAATTTCAGAAATTCCCCTTATATTGGTGCAAAAATGCAGAAATTCCCTTTATTTTTGTGCAATAAGGCAGATTTCCTCGTATTTTGAAGCAAAATTGCACATATTCCCCTAATTTTGAGGGAAAATGCAGAAATTCACATTATTTTGGAACAAAAAGACAGAAATTCTCCTTATTTCAGGGCAAAAAGTCAGAAATTTCCCTTATTTTGGGGCAAAATTGCAGAAATTTCACTTATTTCAGGGAAAAAACGCAGAAATTTCTCTTATTTTGGGGCAAAAAGGCAGAAATTTCTTTTATTTTGGTACAAAATTGCAGAAACTTTCTTTATTTTGGGGCAAAAATGCAGAAATTCCCCATATTTGGGGGCAAAAAGGAAGAGATTCCCCTTATTATGAGGTAAAATGCTGAAATTCCCCTTATTTTGGGGAAAAAAGACAGAAATTCCCTTTATTTTGTGGCAAAAAGGCAGAAATTTCCCTTATTTTGGGGCAAAATTGCAGAAATTTCACTTATTTCAGGGCAAAATTCAAAAATTCCTTTTATTTTGAAGCAAAAAGACAGAAATTTCATTTATTTTTGGGTAAAAGGGCAGAAATTTCACTTATTTTGAGGTAAGAAGGCAGAAATTCCTCTTATTTTGGGGCAAAAATGAAGAAATTTTTTCTCTTTTGTGGCAAAAGTTATACATACCCCTTATTTTAGGGCAAAAAAGCAGAAATTCCCCGATTTTTGGAGCACAATTGCAGAAAATCCCCTAATTGTGGGGCAAAAAGGCAGAAATCCCTATATGTTCGGGCAAAAAGACAGAAATTCTCCTTATTTGGGGGCAAAATTCAGAAATTCCACTTATTTTGGGGCAAAATTCCAGAAATTTCTTTTATTTTGGGGCAAAATTTCAGAAATTTTTCACTTATTTTGGTGCAAAATTGCAGAAATTCCCCATATTTTGGGGCAAAAAGGCAGAAATTCCTTATATTTTGGGGCAAAAAGGCAGAAATTCCCCTTATTTTGAGGTAATAAGGCTGAAATTCCCCTTATTTGGGGGCAAAAAGGCAGAAATTTCCCTTATTTTGGGGCAAAATTGCAGAAATTTCACTTATTTCAGGGTAATAAGTCAGAAATTTTCCTTATTTGGGGCAAAAAAGACAGAAATTCTCTTTATTTTGGGGGGAAAAGACAGAAATTCCACTTATTTAGAGGCAAAAAGGCAGAAAGTTCAATTATTTTGGAGCAAAAATGAAGAAATTTCCCTTTTTATGGCAAAAAGATATGCATTCCCCTTATTTTCAGGCAAAAAGGCAGAAATTCCTTGTATTTTGGAGCAAAATTGCAGAAATTCCCCTAATTGTGGGGCAAAAAGGTAGAAATTCCCTATATGTTGGAGCAAAAAGACAGAAATTCTCCTTATTTTGGGGCAAAATTCAGAAATTCCACTTATTTTGGGGCCAAATTGCAGGAATTTACCCTATTTTTGGGGCAAAATTGCAGAAATTTTTTTTGGGGGCAAAATTGCAGAAATTTCACTTATTTTCAGGTAAAAAGGCTGAAATATCCTTTATTTTGGGGCAAAAAGGAAGAAATTCCCCTTATTTTGGGGCAAAATTGCAGAAATTCCCCATATTTTGGGGCAAAAAGGCAGAAATTCCTTATATTTTGGGGCAAAAAGGCAGAAATTCCCCTTATTTTGAGGTAATAAGGCTGAAATTCCCCTTATTTGGGGGCAAAAAGGCAGAAATTTCCCTTATTTTAGCGCAAAATTGCAGAAATTTCACTTATTTCAGGGTAATAAGTCAGAAATTTTCCTTATTTTGGGGCAAAAAAGACAGAAATTCCCTTTATTTTGGGGGGAAAAGACAGAAATTCCACTTATTTAGGGGCAAAAAGGCAGAAATTCCATTTTGGAGCAAAAATGAAGAAATTTCCCTTTTTATGGCAAAAAGATATGCATTCCCCTTATTTCAGACAAAAAGGCAGAAATTCCACGTATTTTGGAGCAAAATTGCAGAAATTCCCCTAATTGTGCAGCAAAAAGGTAGAAATTCCCTATATGTTGGAGCAAAAAGACAGAAATTCTCCTTATTTTGGGGCAAAACTTAGAAATTCCACTTATTTTGGGGCCAAATTGCAGGAATTTACCTTATTTTGGGGAAAAATTGCAGAAATTTTCCTTATTTGGGGCAAAATTGCAGAAATTTCACTTATTTTCAGGTAAAAAGGCTGAAATATCCTTTATTTTAAGGCAAAAAGGAAGAAATTCCCCTTATTTTGGGGCAAAATTGCAGAAATTCCCCATATTTTGGGGCAAAAAGGCAGAAATTTCTTATATTTTAGGGCAAAAAGGCAGAAATTCCCCTTATTTTGAGGTAATAAGGCTGAAATTCCCCTTATTTTGGGACAAAAAGGCAAAAAATCTGCTTATTTTGGGGTAAAATTGCAGAAATTTCAAATATTTCAGGGCAAAATGGCAGAAATATCCCTTATTTTGGGGCAAAAAGATGAAATCCCTAATTTTTGGCTAAAATTGCAGAAATTTCACTTATTTCCGGACAAAAAGGCAGAAATTCCACTTAATTTCGGGCAAAAAAGCAGAAATGACCCGTATTGTGGAGCAAAATTGCAGAAATTCCCCTAATATTGGTGCATAAATGCAGAAATTCCCTTTATTTTCGGGGCAAAAAGGCAGAAATTTTCCATATTTTGGTGCAAAAAGGCTGAAATTCTTCTTATTTTGAGGTAAAATGCTGAAATTCCCCATATTTTGGGGCAAAAGGCAAAAATTCTTCTTTTTTGGGGGCAAAAAGGCACAAATTTTTCTTATTTTTGGGCAAAATTGCAGAAATTTCATTTATTTCAGAGCAAAAAGTCAGAAATTCCCCTTATTTTGGGGCAAAAAGAAGAAATTTCTTTTATTATGGTACAAAATTGAAGAAATTTTTATTTTTAAACAAAAAGGCAGAAATTTTCCATATTTGGGGAAAAAGGCAGAAATTATTCTTATTTTGAGGTAAAATGCAGAAATTCCCTTTATTTTGGGGCTAAAAGGCAGAAATTCCCCGTATTTTGAAGCAAAATTGCAGAAATTCTCATAATTTTCGGGCAAAAAGGCAGAAATTCTCCTTATTTTGGGGCAAAAAGACAGAAAATCTCCTTTTTTTGGGAGCAAACAGTCAGAAATTCCCCTTATTTTGGGTCAAAATTGCAGAAATTTCCTTTTCATTGGGGCAAAATTGCAGAAATTTCCCTTATTTTGGGGCAAAATTGCAGAAATTTCACTTATTTCAGGGAAAAAAGGCAGAAATTTTCTTTTTTGGGGCAAAAAGGCAGAAATTTTATTATTTTGTTACAAAATTGCAGAAATTTTTCTTATTTTGGGGCAAAAATTCAGAAATTCCCCGTATTTTGGGGAAAAAGGCAGAAATTCCCCTTATTTTGAGGTAAAAAGGCTGAAATTCCCCATAATTTGGGATAAAATTGCAGAAATTTCCCTTATTTGGGGGCAAAAAGGCAGAAAATCCACTTAATTTCGGGTAAAAAGGCAGAAATTCCTCGTATTTTGGAGCAAAATTGCAGAAATTCACCTAATATTGGTGCAAAAATGCAGAAATTCCCTTTATTTTTTGGGAAAAAGGCAGAAATTTTCCATATTTTGGGGCAAAAAGGCAGAAATTCCCTTTATTTTGAGGTAATAAGGCTGAAATTCCCCTTATTTTGGGGCAAAAAGACAGAAATTTCGTTTATTTTGGGGAAAAGGCAGAAATTGCACTTATTTTGAGTCAAAAAGGTGGAAAATCTTCTTGTTTTGGGGCAAAAATGAAGAAATTTCCTTTTTTATGGCAAAAAGTTATACGTTCCCTTTATTTTCGGGAAAAAAGGCAGAAATTCCCCGTATTTTGGAGTAAAATTGCAGAAATACCCCTAATTTTTAAGCAAAAAGGCAGAAATTCCCCTTATTTTGGGGTAAAACTACAGAAATTTCACTTATTTCGCTGCATAATGGCAGAAATTCCCCTTATTTTTGGCGAAAAAAACAGAAAATCCCCATATTTTGGAGCAAAATTGCAGATATTCACCTGATTTGGGGTAAAAAATACAGTAATTTTCTTTATTTTGGGGCAAAAAGGCAGAAATTCTCCTTATTTTGGGGCAAAAGGCACAAATTCCCCTTATTTTAGGGCAAAATTGCAGAAATTTCCCTTATTTGGGGGCAAAAAACAGAAATTTCCCTTATTTTAGGGCAAAATTGCAGAAATTTCACTTATTTCAGAGAAAAAAGCAAAAATTTTTCTTATTTTGGGGCAAAAAGGCAGAAATTCCCATTATTTTGGGACAAAGAGGCAGAAATTCACCTTATTTTGGGGTAATATTGCAGAAATTTTACATATTTCAGAGCAAAAAGGCAGAAATTCCCCTTATTTTGGGGTAAAAAGGCAGAAATTCCCCTTATTTTGGAGCAAAATTGCAGAAACTCCCCTAATTTTGGGGCAAAAAGGCAGAAATTCCCTTTTTGGGGGCAAAAATAGAAAAATTCTCCTTATTTTGGGGCAAAAATCAGAAATTTCCCTTATTTTGGGGCAAAATTTTAGAAATTTCTTTTATTTTGTTACAGACTTGCAGAAATTTTTCTTATTTTGTGGCAAAAAGGCAGAAATTCCCCATATTTTGGTGCAAAAAGGCTGAAATTCGACTTATTTTGAGGTAAAATTCTGAAATTCCCCATATTTTGGGGCAAAAAGGCAGAAATTCCCCTCATTTGGGGGCAAAAAGGCACAAATTTCCCTTATTTTCGGGCATAATTGCAGGAATTTCATTTAATTCAGGGCAAAAAGTCAGAAATTCCTCTTATTTTGGGGCAAAAAGCAGAAATTTCTTTTATTATGGTGCAAAAATAAAAAATTTTCTTTATTTTGGAACAAAAAGGCAAAAATTACCCATATTTTGGGGAAAAAGGCAGAAATTCCCCTTATTTTGAGGTAAAAAGGCTGAAATTCCCGTTATTTTGGGGCAAAAAGGCAGAAATTCCCTTTACTTTGTGGCAAAAAGGTAGAAATTCCCGTTAATTGGGGCAGAAAAGCAGAAATTTTCCTTATTTAAGGGCAATAGGGCAGAAATTCCCGATATTTTGTGGCAAAAAGGCAGAAATTCCCCTTATTTGGAGGTAAAATGCTGAAATTCCCCTTATTTTCGGCAAAGAGGCAGAAATTCCTATTATTTTGGGACAAAATTGCAGAAATTTCAATTATTTCAGGGCAAAAAGTCAGAAATTTACCTTATTTTGGGGCAAAAAGCAGAAATTCCCCTAATTTTGGGGCCAAAAACAGAAATTCCCCTTATTTTGGGG
This sequence comes from Micromys minutus, assembly GCF_963924665.1. Classification (NCBI taxonomy): domain Eukaryota; kingdom Metazoa; phylum Chordata; class Mammalia; order Rodentia; family Muridae; genus Micromys; species Micromys minutus. The sequence goes on along the minus strand of NW_027667666.1, from coordinate 61,822 downwards.
TAAAATTGCAGAAATTTCAAATATTTCAGGGCAAAAAGGCAGAAATTCCACTTTATTTCGGACAATAACGCAGAAATTCCCCGTATTTTAAAGCTAAATTTCAGAAATTACCCTTATATTGGTGAAAAAATGCAGAAATTCCCTTTATTTTTGTGCAATAAGGCAGATTTCCTCGTATTTTGAAGTAAAATTGCACATATTCCCCTAATTTTGGGGAAAAATGCAGAAATTCACATTATTTTGGAACAAAAAGACAGAAATTCTCCTTATTTCAGGGCAAAAAGAAATTCCTCTTATTTTGGGGCAAAATTGCAGAAATGTCCTTTATTTTGTGGCAAAATTGCAGAAATTTTCCTTATTTTGCGGCAAAATTGCAGAAATTTCACTTATTTCAGGGAAAAAGCGCAGAAATTTCTCTTATTTTGGGTCAAAAACGCAGAAATTTCTTTTATTTTGGTACAAAATTGCAGAAATTTTCTTTATTTTGGGGCAAAAATGCAGAAATTCCCGATATTTTGGGGCAAAAAGGCAGAGATTCCCTTTATTTTGTGGCAAAAAGGCAGAAATTTCCCTTATTTTGGGGCAAAATTGCAGAAATTTCACTTATTTCAGGGCAAAATTCAAAAATTCCTTTTATTTTGAAGCAAAAAGACAGAAATTTCATTTATTTTTGGGTAAAAGGGCAGAAATTTCACTTATTTTGAGGTAAGAAGGCAGAAATTCCTCTTATTTTGGGGCAAAAATGAAGAAATTTTTTCTCTTTTGTGGCAAAAGTTATACATACCCCTTATTTTAGGGCAAAAAAGCAGAAATTCCCCGATTTTTGGAGCACAATTGCAGAAAATCCCCTAATTGTGGGGCAAAAAGGCAGAAATCCCTATATGTTGGGGCAAAAAGACAGAAATTCTCCTTATTTGGGGGCAAAATTCAGAAATTCCACTTATTTTGGGGCAAAATTCCAGAAATTTCTTTTATTTTGGGGCAAAATTTCAGAAATTTTTCACTTATTTTGGTGCAAAATTGCAGAAATTCCCCATATTTTGGGGCAAAAAGGCAGAAATTCCTTATATTTTGGGGCAAAAAGGCAGAAATTCCCCTTATTTTGAGGTAATAAGGCTGAAATTCCCCTTATTTGGGGGCAAAAAGGCAGAAATTTCCCTTATTTTGGGGCAAAATTGCAGAAATTTCACTTATTTCAGGGTAATAAGTCAGAAATTTTCCTTATTTGGGGCAAAAAAGACAGAAATTCTCTTTATTTTGGGGGGAAAAGACAGAAATTCCACTTATTTAGAGGCAAAAAGGCAGAAAGTTCAATTATTTTGGAGCAAAAATGAAGAAATTTCCCTTTTTATGGCAAAAAGATATGCATTCCCCTTATTTTCAGGCAAAAAGGCAGAAATTCCTTGTATTTTGGAGCAAAATTGCAGAAATTCCCCTAATTGTGGGGCAAAAAGGTAGAAATTCCCTATATGTTGGAGCAAAAAGACAGAAATTCTCCTTATTTTGGGGCAAAATTCAGAAATTCCACTTATTTTGGGGCCAAATTGCAGGAATTTACCCTATTTTTGGGGCAAAATTGCAGAAATTTTTTTTTTGGGGCAAAATTGCAGAAATTTCACTTATTTTCAGGTAAAAAGGCTGAAATATCCTTTATTTTGGGGCAAAAAGGAAGAAATTCCCCTTATTTTGGGGCAAAATTGCAGAAATTCCCCATATTTTGGGGCAAAAAGGCAGAAATTCCTTATATTTTGGGGCAAAAAGGCAGAAATTCCCCTTATTTTGAGGTAATAAGGCTGAAATTCCCCTTATTTGGGGGCAAAAAGGCAGAAATTTCCCTTATTTTAGCGCAAAATTGCAGAAATTTCACTTATTTCAGGGTAATAAGTCAGAAATTTTCCTTATTTTGGGGCAAAAAAGACAGAAATTCCCTTTATTTTGGGGGGAAAAGACAGAAATTCCACTTATTTAGGGGCAAAAAGGCAGAAATTCCATTTTGGAGCAAAAATGAAGAAATTTCCCTTTTTATGGCAAAAAGATATGCATTCCCCTTATTTCAGACAAAAAGGCAGAAATTCCACGTATTTTGGAGCAAAATTGCAGAAATTCCCCTAATTGTGCAGCAAAAAGGTAGAAATTCCCTATATGTTGGAGCAAAAAGACAGAAATTCTCCTTATTTTGGGGCAAAACTTAGAAATTCCACTTATTTTGGGGCCAAATTGCAGGAATTTACCTTATTTTGGGGAAAAATTGCAGAAATTTTCCTTATTTGGGGCAAAATTGCAGAAATTTCACTTATTTTCAGGTAAAAAGGCTGAAATATCCTTTATTTTAAGGCAAAAAGGAAGAAATTCCCCTTATTTTGGGGCAAAATTGCAGAAATTCCCCATATTTTGGGGCAAAAAGGCAGAAATTTCTTATATTTTAGGGCAAAAAGGCAGAAATTCCCCTTATTTTGAGGTAATAAGGCTGAAATTCCCCTTATTTTGGGACAAAAAGGCAAAAAATCTGCTTATTTTGGGGTAAAATTGCAGAAATTTCAAATATTTCAGGGCAAAATGGCAGAAATATCCCTTATTTTGGGGCAAAAAGATGAAATCCCTAATTTTTGGCTAAAATTGCAGAAATTTCACTTATTTCCGGACAAAAAGGCAGAAATTCCACTTAATTTCGGGCAAAAAAGCAGAAATGACCCGTATTGTGGAGCAAAATTGCAGAAATTCCCCTAATATTGGTGCATAAATGCAGAAATTCCCTTTATTTTCGGGGCAAAAAGGCAGAAATTTTCCATATTTTGGTGCAAAAAGGCTGAAATTCTTCTTATTTTGAGGTAAAATGCTGGAATTCCCCATATTTTGGGGCAAAAGGCAAAAATTCTTCTTTTTTGGGGGCAAAAAGGCACAAATTTTTCTTATTTTTGGGCAAAATTGCAGAAATTTCATTTATTTCAGAGCAAAAAGTCAGAAATTCCCCTTATTTTGGGGCAAAAAGAAGAAATTTCTTTTATTATGGTACAAAATTGAAGAAATTTTTATTTTTAAACAAAAAGGCAGAAATTTTCCATATTTGGGGAAAAAGGCAGAAATTATTCTTATTTTGAGGTAAAATGCAGAAATTCCCTTTATTTTGGGGCTAAAAGGCAGAAATTCCCCGTATTTTGAAGCAAAATTGCAGAAATTCTCATAATTTTCGGGCAAAAAGGCAGAAATTCTCCTTATTTTGGGGCAAAAAGACAGAAAATCTCCTTTTTTTGGGAGCAAACAGTCAGAAATTCCCCTTATTTTGGGTCAAAATTGCAGAAATTTCCTTTTCATTGGGGCAAAATTGCAGAAATTTCCCTTATTTTGGGGCAAAATTGCAGAAATTTCACTTATTTCAGGGAAAAAAGGCAGAAATTTTCTTTTTTGGGGCAAAAAGGCAGAAATTTTATTATTTTGTTACAAAATTGCAGAAATTTTTCTTATTTTGGGGCAAAAATTCAGAAATTCCCCGTATTTTGGGGAAAAAGGCAGAAATTCCCCTTATTTTGAGGTAAAAAGGCTGAAATTCCCCATAATTTGGGATAAAATTGCAGAAATTTCCCTTATTTGGGGGCAAAAAGGCAGAAAATCCACTTAATTTCGGGTAAAAAGGCAGAAATTCCTCGTATTTTGGAGCAAAATTGCAGAAATTCACCTAATATTGGTGCAAAAATGCAGAAATTCCCTTTATTTTTTGGGAAAAAGGCAGAAATTTTCCATATTTTGGGGCAAAAAGGCAGAAATTCCCTTTATTTTGAGGTAATAAGGCTGAAATTCCCCTTATTTTGGGGCAAAAAGACAGAAATTTCGTTTATTTTGGGGAAAAGGCAGAAATTGCACTTATTTTGAGTCAAAAAGGTGGAAAATCTTCTTATTTTGGGGCAAAAATGAAGAAATTTCCTTTTTTATGGCAAAAAGTTATACGTTCCCTTTATTTTCGGGAAAAAAGGCAGAAATTCCCCGTATTTTGGAGTAAAATTGCAGAAATACCCCTAATTTTTAAGCAAAAAGGCAGAAATTCCCCTTATTTTGGGGTAAAACTACAGAAATTTCACTTATTTCGCTGCATAATGGCAGAAATTCCCCTTATTTTTGGCGAAAAAAACAGAAAATCCCCATATTTTGGAGCAAAATTGCAGATATTCACCTGATTTGGGGTAAAAAATACAGCAATTTTCTTTATTTTGGGGCAAAAAGGCAGAAATTCTCCTTATTTTGGGGCAAAAGGCACAAATTCCCCTTATTTTAGGGCAAAATTGCAGAAATTTCCCTTATTTGGGGGCAAAAAACAGAAATTTCCCTTATTTTAGGGCAAAATTGCAGAAATTTCACTTATTTCAGAGAAAAAAGCAAAAATTTTTCTTATTTTGGGGCAAAAAGGCAGAAATTCCCATTATTTTGGGACAAAGAGGCAGAAATTCACCTTATTTTGGGGTAATATTGCAGAAATTTTACATATTTCAGAGCAAAAAGGCAGAAATTCCCCTTATTTTGGGGTAAAAAGGCAGAAATTCCCCTTATTTTGGAGCAAAATTGCAGAAACTCCCCTAATTTTGGGGCAAAAAGGCAGAAATTCCCTTTTTGGGGGCAAAAATAGAAAAATTCTCCTTATTTTAAGGCAAAAATCAGAAATTTTTCTTATCTTGGGGCAAAATTTTAGAAATTTCTTATATTTTGTTACAGACTTGCAAAAATTTTTCTTATTTTGTGGCAAAAAGGCAGAAATTCCCCATATTTTGGTGCAAAAAGGCTGAAATTCGACTTATTTTGAGGTAAAATCCTGAAATTCCCCATATTTTGGGGCAAAAAGGCAGAAATTCCCCTCATTTTGGGGCAAAAAGGCACAAATTTCCCTTATTTTCGGGCATAATTGCAGGAATTTCATTTAATTCAGGGCAAAAAGTCAGAAATTCCCCTTATTTTGGGGCAAAAAGCAGAAATTTCTTTTATTTTGATACAAAATTGTAGAAATTTTATTTATTTTGGAACAAAAACAAAATTACCCATATTTTGAGGAAAAAGGCAGAAATTCCCCTTATTTTGAGGTAAAAAGGCTGAAATTCCCGTTATTTTGGGGCAAAAAGGCAGAAATTCCCTTTACTTTGTGGCAAAAAGGCAGAAATTCCCGTTAATTGGGGCAGAAAAGCAGAAATTTTCCTTATTTAAGGGCAATAGAGCAGAAATTCCCCATATTTTGTGGCAAAAAGGCAGAAATTCCCCTTATTTGGAGGTAAAATGCTGAAATTCCCCTTATTTTCGGCAAAAAGGCAGAAATTCCTATTATGTTGGGGCAAAATTGCAGAAATTTCAATTATTTCAGGGCAAAAAGTCAGAAATTTGCCTTATTTTGGGGCAAAAAGAAGAAATTCCCTTAATTTTGGGGCCAAAAACAGAAATTCCCCTTATTTTGGGGTAAAATTGCAGAAATTTCAAATATTTCAGGGCAAAAAGGCAGAAATTCCACTATATTTCGGGCAATAACGCAGAAATTCCCCGTATTTTAAAGCTAAATTTCAGAAATTCCCCTTATATTGGTGCAAAAATGCAGAAATTCCCTTTATTTTTGTGCAATAAGGCAGATTTCCTCGTATTTTGAAGCAAAATTGCACATATTCCCCTAATTTTGAGGGAAAATGCAGAAATTCACATTATTTTGGAACAAAAAGACAGAAATTCTCCTTATTTCAGGGCAAAAAGTCAGAAATTTCCCTTATTTTGGGGCAAAATTGCAGAAATTTCACTTATTTCAGGGAAAAAACGCAGAAATTTCTCTTATTTTGGGGCAAAAAGGCAGAAATTTCTTTTGGTACAAAATTGCAGAAACTTTCTTTATTTTGGGGCAAAAATGCAGAAATTCCCCATATTTGGGGGCAAAAAGGAAGAGATTCCCCTTATTATGAGGTAAAATGCTGAAATTCCCCTTATTTTGGGGAAAAAAGACAGAAATTCCCTTTATTTTGTGGCAAAAAGGCAGAAATTTCCCTTATTTTGGGGCAAAATTGCAGAAATTTCACTTATTTCAGGGCAAAATTCAAAAATTCCTTTTATTTTGAAGCAAAAAGACAGAAATTTCATTTATTTTTGGGTAAAAGGGCAGAAATTTCACTTATTTTGAGGTAAGAAGGCAGAAATTCCTCTTATTTTGGGGCAAAAATGAAGAAATTTTTTCTCTTTTGTGGCAAAAGTTATACATACCCCTTATTTTAGGGCAAAAAAGCAGAAATTCCCCGATTTTTGGAGCACAATTGCAGAAAATCCCCTAATTGTGGGGCAAAAAGGCAGAAATCCCTATATGTTGGGGCAAAAAGACAGAAATTCTCCTTATTTGGGGGCAAAATTCAGAAATTCCACTTATTTTGGGGCAAAATTCCAGAAATTTCTTTTATTTTGGGGCAAAATTTCAGAAATTTTTCACTTATTTTGGTGCAAAATTGCAGAAATTCCCCATATTTTGGGGCAAAAAGGCAGAAATTCCTTATATTTTGGGGCAAAAAGGCAGAAATTCCCCTTATTTTGAGGTAATAAGGCTGAAATTCCCCTTATTTGGGGGCAAAAAGGCAGAAATTTCCCTTATTTTGGGGCAAAATTGCAGAAATTTCACTTATTTCAGGGTAATAAGTCAGAAATTTTCCTTATTTGGGGCAAAAAAGACAGAAATTCTCTTTATTTTGGGGGGAAAAGACAGAAATTCCACTTATTTAGAGGCAAAAAGGCAGAAAGTTCAATTATTTTGGAGCAAAAATGAAGAAATTTCCCTTTTTATGGCAAAAAGATATGCATTCCCCTTATTTTCAGGCAAAAAGGCAGAAATTCCTTGTATTTTGGAGCAAAATTGCAGAAATTCCCCTAATTGTGGGGCAAAAAGGTAGAAATTCCCTATATGTTGGAGCAAAAAGACAGAAATTCTCCTTATTTTGGGGCAAAATTCAGAAATTCCACTTATTTTGGGGCCAAATTGCAGGAATTTACCCTATTTTTGGGGCAAAATTGCAGAAATTTTTTTTGGGGGCAAAATTGCAGAAATTTCACTTATTTTCAGGTAAAAAGGCTGAAATATCCTTTATTTTGGGGCAAAAAGGAAGAAATTCCCCTTATTTTGGGGCAAAATTGCAGAAATTCCCCATATTTTGGGGCAAAAAGGCAGAAATTCCTTATATTTTGGGGCAAAAAGGCAGAAATTCCCCTTATTTTGAGGTAATAAGGCTGAAATTCCCCTTATTTGGGGGCAAAAAGGCAGAAATTTCCCTTATTTTAGCGCAAAATTGCAGAAATTTCACTTATTTCAGGGTAATAAGTCAGAAATTTTCCTTATTTTGGGGCAAAAAAGACAGAAATTCCCTTTATTTTGGGGGGAAAAGACAGAAATTCCACTTATTTAGGGGCAAAAAGGCAGAAATTCCATTTTGGAGCAAAAATGAAGAAATTTCCCTTTTTATGGCAAAAAGATATGCATTCCCCTTATTTCAGACAAAAAGGCAGAAATTCCACGTATTTTGGAGCAAAATTGCAGAAATTCCCCTAATTGTGCAGCAAAAAGGTAGAAATTCCCTATATGTTGGAGCAAAAAGACAGAAATTCTCCTTATTTTGGGGCAAAACTTAGAAATTCCACTTATTTTGGGGCCAAATTGCAGGAATTTACCTTATTTTGGGGAAAAATTGCAGAAATTTTCCTTATTTGGGGCAAAATTGCAGAAATTTCACTTATTTTCAGGTAAAAAGGCTGAAATATCCTTTATTTTAAGGCAAAAAGGAAGAAATTCCCCTTATTTTGGGGCAAAATTGCAGAAATTCCCCATATTTTGGGGCAAAAAGGCAGAAATTTCTTATATTTTAGGGCAAAAAGGCAGAAATTCCCCTTATTTTGAGGTAATAAGGCTGAAATTCCCCTTATTTTGGGACAAAAAGGCAAAAAATCTGCTTATTTTGGGGTAAAATTGCAGAAATTTCAAATATTTCAGGGCAAAATGGCAGAAATATCCCTTATTTTGGGGCAAAAAGATGAAATCCCTAATTTTTGGCTAAAATTGCAGAAATTTCACTTATTTCCGGACAAAAAGGCAGAAATTCCACTTAATTTCGGGCAAAAAAGCAGAAATGACCCGTATTGTGGAGCAAAATTGCAGAAATTCCCCTAATATTGGTGCATAAATGCAGAAATTCCCTTTATTTTCGGGGCAAAAAGGCAGAAATTTTCCATATTTTGGTGCAAAAAGGCTGAAATTCTTCTTATTTTGAGGTAAAATGCTGAAATTCCCCATATTTTGGGGCAAAAGGCAAAAATTCTTCTTTTTTGGGGGCAAAAAGGCACAAATTTTTCTTATTTTTGGGCAAAATTGCAGAAATTTCATTTATTTCAGAGCAAAAAGTCAGAAATTCCCCTTATTTTGGGGCAAAAAGAAGAAATTTCTTTTATTATGGTACAAAATTGAAGAAATTTTTATTTTTAAACAAAAAGGCAGAAATTTTCCATATTTGGGGAAAAAGGCAGAAATTATTCTTATTTTGAGGTAAAATGCAGAAATTCCCTTTATTTTGGGGCTAAAAGGCAGAAATTCCCCGTATTTTGAAGCAAAATTGCAGAAATTCTCATAATTTTCGGGCAAAAAGGCAGAAATTCTCCTTATTTTGGGGCAAAAAGACAGAAAATCTCCTTTTTTTGGGAGCAAACAGTCAGAAATTCCCCTTATTTTGGGTCAAAATTGCAGAAATTTCCTTTTCATTGGGGCAAAATTGCAGAAATTTCCCTTATTTTGGGGCAAAATTGCAGAAATTTCACTTATTTCAGGGAAAAAAGGCAGAAATTTTCTTTTTTGGGGCAAAAAGGCAGAAATTTTATTATTTTGTTACAAAATTGCAGAAATTTTTCTTATTTTGGGGCAAAAATTCAGAAATTCCCCGTATTTTGGGGAAAAAGGCAGAAATTCCCCTTATTTTGAGGTAAAAAGGCTGAAATTCCCCATAATTTGGGATAAAATTGCAGAAATTTCCCTTATTTGGGGGCAAAAAGGCAGAAAATCCACTTAATTTCGGGTAAAAAGGCAGAAATTCCTCGTATTTTGGAGCAAAATTGCAGAAATTCACCTAATATTGGTGCAAAAATGCAGAAATTCCCTTTATTTTTTGGGAAAAAGGCAGAAATTTTCCATATTTTGGGGCAAAAAGGCAGAAATTCCCTTTATTTTGAGGTAATAAGGCTGAAATTCCCCTTATTTTGGGGCAAAAAGACAGAAATTTCGTTTATTTTGGGGAAAAGGCAGAAATTGCACTTATTTTGAGTCAAAAAGGTGGAAAATCTTCTTATTTTGGGGCAAAAATGAAGAAATTTCCTTTTTTATGGCAAAAAGTTATACGTTCCCTTTATTTTCGGGAAAAAAGGCAGAAATTCCCCGTATTTTGGAGTAAAATTGCAGAAATACCCCTAATTTTTAAGCAAAAAGGCAGAAATTCCCCTTATTTTGGGGTAAAACTACAGAAATTTCACTTATTTCGCTGCATAATGGCAGAAATTCCCCTTATTTTTGGCGAAAAAAACAGAAAATCCCCATATTTTGGAGCAAAATTGCAGATATTCACCTGATTTGGGGTAAAAAATACAGCAATTTTCTTTATTTTGGGGCAAAAAGGCAGAAATTCTCCTTATTTTGGGGCAAAAGGCACAAATTCCCCTTATTTTAGGGCAAAATTGCAGAAATTTCCCTTATTTGGGGGCAAAAAACAGAAATTTCCCTTATTTTAGGGCAAAATTGCAGAAATTTCACTTATTTCAGAGAAAAAAGCAAAAATTTTTCTTATTTTGGGGCAAAAAGGCAGAAATTCCCATTATTTTGGGACAAAGAGGCAGAAATTCACCTTATTTTGGGGTAATATTGCAGAAATTTTACATATTTCAGAGCAAAAAGGCAGAAATTCCCCTTATTTTGGGGTAAAAAGGCAGAAATTCCCCTTATTTTGGAGCAAAATTGCAGAAACTCCCCTAATTTTGGGGCAAAAAGGCAGAAATTCCCTTTTTGGGGGCAAAAATAGAAAAATTCTCCTTATTTTAAGGCAAAAATCAGAAATTTTTCTTATCTTGGGGCAAAATTTTAGAAATTTCTTATATTTTGTTACAGACTTGCAAAAATTTTTCTTATTTTGTGGCAAAAAGGCAGAAATTCCCCATATTTTGGTGCAAAAAGGCTGAAATTCGACTTATTTTGAGGTAAAATCCTGAAATTCCCCATATTTTGGGGCAAAAAGGCAGAAATTCCCCTCATTTTGGGGCAAAAAGGCACAAATTTCCCTTATTTTCGGGCATAATTGCAGGAATTTCATTTAATTCAGGGCAAAAAGTCAGAAATTCCCCTTATTTTGGGGCAAAAAGCAGAAATTTCTTTTATTTTGATACAAAATTGTAGAAATTTTATTTATTTTGGAACAAAAACAAAATTACCCATATTTTGAGGAAAAAGGCAGAAATTCCCCTTATTTTGAGGTAAAAAGGCTGAAATTCCCGTTATTTTGGGGCAAAAAGGCAGAAATTCCCTTTACTTTGTGGCAAAAAGGCAGAAATTCCCGTTAATTGGGGCAGAAAAGCAGAAATTTTCCTTATTTAAGGGCAATAGAGCAGAAATTCCCCATATTTTGTGGCAAAAAGGCAGAAATTCCCCTTATTTGGAGGTAAAATGCTGAAATTCCCCTTATTTTCGGCAAAAAGGCAGAAATTCCTATTATGTTGGGGCAAAATTGCAGAAATTTCAATTATTTCAGGGCAAAAAGTCAGAAATTTGCCTTATTTTGGGGCAAAAAGAAGAAATTCCCTTAATTTTGGGGCCAAAAACAGAAATTCCCCTTATTTTGGGGTAAAATTGCAGAAATTTCAAATATTTCAGGGCAAAAAGGCAGAAATTCCACTATATTTCGGGCAATAACGCAGAAATTCCCCGTATTTTAAAGCTAAATTTCAGAAATTCCCCTTATATTGGTGCAAAAATGCAGAAATTCCCTTTATTTTTGTGCAATAAGGCAGATTTCCTCGTATTTTGAAGCAAAATTGCACATATTCCCCTAATTTTGAGGGAAAATGCAGAAATTCACATTATTTTGGAACAAAAAGACAGAAATTCTCCTTATTTCAGGGCAAAAAGTCAGAAATTTCCCTTATTTTGGGGCAAAATTGCAGAAATTTCACTTATTTCAGGGAAAAAACGCAGAAATTTCTCTTATTTTGGGGCAAAAAGGCAGAAATTTCTTTTGGTACAAAATTGCAGAAACTTTCTTTATTTTGGGGCAAAAATGCAGAAATTCCCCATATTTGGGGGCAAAAAGGAAGAGATTCCCCTTATTATGAGGTAAAATGCTGAAATTCCCCTTATTTTGGGGAAAAAAGACAGAAATTCCCTTTATTTTGTGGCAAAAAGGCAGAAATTTCCCTTATTTTGGGGCAAAATTGCAGAAATTTCACTTATTTCAGGGCAAAATTCAAAAATTCCTTTTATTTTGAAGCAAAAAGACAGAAATTTCATTTATTTTTGGGTAAAAGGGCAGAAATTTCACTTATTTTGAGGTAAGAAGGCAGAAATTCCTCTTATTTTGGGGCAAAAATGAAGAAATTTTTTCTCTTTTGTGGCAAAAGTTATACATACCCCTTATTTTAGGGCAAAAAAGCAGAAATTCCCCGATTTTTGGAGCACAATTGCAGAAAATCCCCTAATTGTGGGGCAAAAAGGCAGAAATCCCTATATGTTGGGGCAAAAAGACAGAAATTCTCCTTATTTGGGGGCAAAATTCAGAAATTCCACTTATTTTGGGGCAAAATTCCAGAAATTTCTTTTATTTTGGGGCAAAATTTCAGAAATTTTTCACTTATTTTGGTGCAAAATTGCAGAAATTCCCCATATTTTGGGGCAAAAAGGCAGAAATTCCTTATATTTTGGGGCAAAAAGGCAGAAATTCCCCTTATTTTGAGGTAATAAGGCTGAAATTCCCCTTATTTGGGGGCAAAAAGGCAGAAATTTCCCTTATTTTGGGGCAAAATTGCAGAAATTTCACTTATTTCAGGGTAATAAGTCAGAAATTTTCCTTATTTGGGGCAAAAAAGACAGAAATTCTCTTTATTTTGGGGGGAAAAGACAGAAATTCCACTTATTTAGAGGCAAAAAGGCAGAAAGTTCAATTATTTTGGAGCAAAAATGAAGAAATTTCCCTTTTTATGGCAAAAAGATATGCATTCCCCTTATTTTCAGGCAAAAAGGCAGAAATTCCTTGTATTTTGGAGCAAAATTGCAGAAATTCCCCTAATTGTGGGGCAAAAAGGTAGAAATTCCCTATATGTTGGAGCAAAAAGACAGAAATTCTCCTTATTTTGGGGCAAAATTCAGAAATTCCACTTATTTTGGGGCCAAATTGCAGGAATTTACCCTATTTTTGGGGCAAAATTGCAGAAATTTTTTTTGGGGGCAAAATTGCAGAAATTTCACTTATTTTCAGGTAAAAAGGCTGAAATATCCTTTATTTTGGGGCAAAAAGGAAGAAATTCCCCTTATTTTGGGGCAAAATTGCAGAAATTCCCCATATTTTGGGGCAAAAAGGCAGAAATTCCTTATATTTTGGGGCAAAAAGGCAGAAATTCCCCTTATTTTGAGGTAATAAGGCTGAAATTCCCCTTATTTGGGGGCAAAAAGGCAGAAATTTCCCTTATTTTAGCGCAAAATTGCAGAAATTTCACTTATTTCAGGGTAATAAGTCAGAAATTTTCCTTATTTTGGGGCAAAAAAGACAGAAATTCCCTTTATTTTGGGGGGAAAAGACAGAAATTCCACTTATTTAGGGGCAAAAAGGCAGAAATTCCATTTTGGAGCAAAAATGAAGAAATTTCCCTTTTTATGGCAAAAAGATATGCATTCCCCTTATTTCAGACAAAAAGGCAGAAATTCCACGTATTTTGGAGCAAAATTGCAGAAATTCCCCTAATTGTGCAGCAAAAAGGTAGAAATTCCCTATATGTTGGAGCAAAAAGACAGAAATTCTCCTTATTTTGGGGCAAAACTTAGAAATTCCACTTATTTTGGGGCCAAATTGCAGGAATTTACCTTATTTTGGGGAAAAATTGCAGAAATTTTCCTTATTTGGGGCAAAATTGCAGAAATTTCACTTATTTTCAGGTAAAAAGGCTGAAATATCCTTTATTTTAAGGCAAAAAGGAAGAAATTCCCCTTATTTTGGGGCAAAATTGCAGAAATTCCCCATATTTTGGGGCAAAAAGGCAGAAATTTCTTATATTTTAGGGCAAAAAGGCAGAAATTCCCCTTATTTTGAGGTAATAAGGCTGAAATTCCCCTTATTTTGGGACAAAAAGGCAAAAAATCTGCTTATTTTGGGGTAAAATTGCAGAAATTTCAAATATTTCAGGGCAAAATGGCAGAAATATCCCTTATTTTGGGGCAAAAAGATGAAATCCCTAATTTTTGGCTAAAATTGCAGAAATTTCACTTATTTCCGGACAAAAAGGCAGAAATTCCACTTAATTTCGGGCAAAAAAGCAGAAATGACCCGTATTGTGGAGCAAAATTGCAGAAATTCCCCTAATATTGGTGCATAAATGCAGAAATTCCCTTTATTTTCGGGGCAAAAAGGCAGAAATTTTCCATATTTTGGTGCAAAAAGGCTGAAATTCTTCTTATTTTGAGGTAAAATGCTGGAATTCCCCATATTTTGGGGCAAAAGGCAAAAATTCTTCTTTTTGGGGGCAAAAAGGCACAAATTTTTCTTATTTTTGGGCAAAATTGCAGAAATTTCATTTATTTCAGAGCAAAAAGTCAGAAATTCCCCTTATTTTGGGGCAAAAAGAAGAAATTTCTTTTATTATGGTACAAAATTGAAGAAATTTTTATTTTTAAACAAAAAGGCAGAAATTTTCCATATTTGGGGAAAAAGGCAGAAATTATTCTTATTTTGAGGTAAAATGCAGAAATTCCCTTTATTTTGGGGCTAAAAGGCAGAAATTCCCCGTATTTTGAAGCAAAATTGCAGAAATTCTCATAATTTTCGGGCAAAAAGGCAGAAATTCTCCTTATTTTGGGGCAAAAAGACAGAAAATCTCCTTTTTTTGGGAGCAAACAGTCAGAAATTCCCCTTATTTTGGGTCAAAATTGCAGAAATTTCCTTTTCATTGGGGCAAAATTGCAGAAATTTCCCTTATTTTGGGGCAAAATTGCAGAAATTTCACTTATTTCAGGGAAAAAAGGCAGAAATTTTCTTTTTTGGGGCAAAAAGGCAGAAATTTTATTATTTTGTTACAAAATTGCAGAAATTTTTCTTATTTTGGGGCAAAAATTCAGAAATTCCCCGTATTTTGGGGAAAAAGGCAGAAATTCCCCTTATTTTGAGGTAAAAAGGCTGAAATTCCCCATAATTTGGGATAAAATTGCAGAAATTTCCCTTATTTGGGGGCAAAAAGGCAGAAAATCCACTTAATTTCGGGTAAAAAGGCAGAAATTCCTCGTATTTTGGAGCAAAATTGCAGAAATTCACCTAATATTGGTGCAAAAATGCAGAAATTCCCTTTATTTTTTGGGAAAAAGGCAGAAATTTTCCATATTTTGGGGCAAAAAGGCAGAAATTCCCTTTATTTTGAGGTAATAAGGCTGAAATTCCCCTTATTTTGGGGCAAAAAGACAGAAATTTCGTTTATTTTGGGGAAAAGGCAGAAATTGCACTTATTTTGAGTCAAAAAGGTGGAAAATCTTCTTGTTTTGGGGCAAAAATGAAGAAATTTCCTTTTTTATGGCAAAAAGTTATACGTTCCCTTTATTTTCGGGAAAAAAGGCAGAAATTCCCCGTATTTTGGAGTAAAATTGCAGAAATACCCCTAATTTTTAAGCAAAAAGGCAGAAATTCCCCTTATTTTGGGGTAAAACTACAGAAATTTCACTTATTTCGCTGCATAATGGCAGAAATTCCCCTTATTTTTGGCGAAAAAAACAGAAAATCCCCATATTTTGGAGCAAAATTGCAGATATTCACCTGATTTGGGGTAAAAAATACAGTAATTTTCTTTATTTTGGGGCAAAAAGGCAGAAATTCTCCTTATTTTGGGGCAAAAGGCACAAATTCCCCTTATTTTAGGGCAAAATTGCAGAAATTTCCCTTATTTGGGGGCAAAAAACAGAAATTTCCCTTATTTTAGGGCAAAATTGCAGAAATTTCACTTATTTCAGAGAAAAAAGCAAAAATTTTTCTTATTTTGGGGCAAAAAGGCAGAAATTCCCATTATTTTGGGACAAAGAGGCAGAAATTCACCTTATTTTGGGGTAATATTGCAGAAATTTTACATATTTCAGAGCAAAAAGGCAGAAATTCCCCTTATTTTGGGGTAAAAAGGCAGAAATTCCCCTTATTTTGGAGCAAAATTGCAGAAACTCCCCTAATTTTGGGGCAAAAAGGCAGAAATTTTCTTTTTGGGGGCAAAAATAGAAAAATTCTCCTTATTTTGGGGCAAAAATCAGAAATTTCCCTTATTTTGGGGCAAAATTTTAGAAATTTCTTTTATTTTGTTACAGACTTGCAGAAATTTTTCTTATTTTGTGGCAAAAAGGCAGAAATTCCCCATATTTTGGTGCAAAAAGGCTGAAATTCGACTTATTTTGAGGTAAAATTCTGAAATTCCCCATATTTTGGGGCAAAAAGGCAGAAATTCCCCTCATTTGGGGGCAAAAAGGCACAAATTTCCCTTATTTTCGGGCATAATTGCAGGAATTTCATTTAATTCAGGGCAAAAAGTCAGAAATTCCTCTTATTTTGGGGCAAAAAGCAGAAATTTCTTTTATTATGGTGCAAAAATAAAAAATTTTCTTTATTTTGGAACAAAAAGGCAAAAATTACCCATATTTTGGGGAAAAAGGCAGAAATTCCCCTTATTTTGAGGTAAAAAGGCTGAAATTCCCGTTATTTTGGGGCAAAAAGGCAGAAATTCCCTTTACTTTGTGGCAAAAAGGTAGAAATTCCCGTTAATTGGGGCAGAAAAGCAGAAATTTTCCTTATTTAAGGGCAATAGGGCAGAAATTCCCGATATTTTGTGGCAAAAAGGCAGAAATTCCCCTTATTTGGAGGTAAAATGCTGAAATTCCCCTTATTTTCGGCAAAGAGGCAGAAATTCCTATTATTTTGGGACAAAATTGCAGAAATTTCAATTATTTCAGGGCAAAAAGTCAGAAATTTACCTTATTTTGGGGCAAAAAGCAGAAATTCCCCTAATTTTGGGGCCAAAAACAGAAATTCCCCTTATTTTGGGGTAAAATTGCAGAAATTTCAAATATTTCAGGGCAAAAAGGCAGAAATTCCACTTTATTTCGGACAATAACGCAGAAATTCCCCGTATTTTAAAGCTAAATTTCAGAAATTACCCTTATATTGGTGCAAAAATGCAGAAATTCCCTTTATTTTTGTGCAATAAGGCAGATTTCCTCGTATTTTGAAGCAAAATTGCACATATTCCCCTAATTTTGGGGAAAAATGCAGAAATTCACATTATTTTGGAACAAAAAGACAGAAATTCTCCTTATTTCAGGGCAAAAAGAAATTCCTCTTATTTTGGGGCAAAATTGCAGAAATGTCCTTTATTTTGTGGCAAAATTGCAGAAATTTTCCTTATTTTGCGGCAAAATTGCAGAAATTTCACTTATTTCAGGGAAAAAGCGCAGAAATTTCTCTTATTTTGGGTCAAAAACGCAGAAATTTCTTTTATTTTGGTACAAAATTGCAGAAATTTTCTTTATTTTGGGGCAAAAATGCAGAAATTCCCGATATTTTGGGGCAAAAAGGCAGAGATTCCCTTTATTTTGTGGCAAAAAGGCAGAAATTTCCTTTATTTTGGGGCAAAATTGCAGAAATTTCACTTATTTCAGGGCAAAATTCAAAAATTCCTTTTATTTTTGGGCAAAAAGACAGAAATTTCGTTTATTTTTGGGTAAAAAGGCACAAATTTCACTTATTTTGAGGTAAGAAGGAAGAAATTCCTCTTATTTTGGGGCAAAAATGAAGAAATTTCCCTTTTTTGTGGCAAAAGGTCTATATTCCCCTTATTTTCGGGCAAAAAAGCAGAAATTCCCCGTTTTTTGGAGCACAATTGCAGAAAATCCCCTAATTGGGGGGCAAAAAGGCAGAAATTCCCTATATGTTGGGGCAAAAAGACAGAAATTCTCCTTATTTTGGGGCAAAACTCGGAAATTCCTCTTATTTTGGGGCAAAATTCCAGAAATGTCCCTTATTTTGGGGCAAAATTTCAGAAATTTCACTTATTTCAGGTAAAAAAAGGCAGAAATTTTTCTTATTTTGGGCAAAAAGGCAGAAATTCCTAATATTTTGTGGCAAAAATGCAGAAATTCCCCTTATTTTGAGGTAAAAAGGCTGAAATTCCCCTTATTTGGAGGCAAAAAGGCAGAAATTTCCCTTATTTTAAGGCAAAATTGCAGAAATTTCACTTATTTCAGGGTAATAAGTCAGAAATTTTCCTTATTTTGGGGCAAAAAAGACAGAAATTCTCTTTGTTTTGGGGGGAAAAGACAAAAATTCAAACTATTTAGAGGCAAAAAGGCAGAAATTCCCCTTATTTTGGAGCTAAATTGCAGAAATTCCCCTAATTGTGAAGCAAAAAGGCAGAAATTCCCTATATGTTGGGGCAAAAAGACAGAAATTCTTCTTATTTTGGGGCAAAACTCAGAAATTCCACTTATTTTGGGGCCAAATTGCAGGAATTTACCTTATTTTGAGGCAAAATTGCAGAAATTTTCCTTATTTGGGGCAAAATTGCAGAAATTTCACTTATTTTCAGGCAAAAAGGCTGAAATATCCTTTATTTTGGGGCAAAAGGAAGAAATTCCCTTTATTTTGGGGCAAAATTGCAGAAATTTTCCTTATTTGGGGGCAAAAAGGCAGAAGTTCCTTATATTTTGGGGCAAAAAGGCAGAAATTCCCCTTATTTTGAGGTAATAAGGCTGAAATTCCCCTTATTTTGGGACAAAAAGGCAGAAATTCCTTTTATTTTGGGGTAAAATTGCAGAAATTTCAAATATTTCAGGGCAAAATGGCAGAAATTTCTCTTATTTTGGGGCAAAAAGATGAAATCCCTAATTTTTGGCTAAAATTGCAGAAATTTCACTTATTTCCGGACAAAAAAGCAGAAATTCCACTTAATTTCGGGCAAAAAGGCAGAAATTTTCCATATTTTGGTGCAAAAAGGCTGAAATTCTTCTTATTTTGAGGTAAAATGCTGAAATTCCCCATATTTTGGGGCAAAAGGCAAAAATTCTTTTTTTAGGGCAAAAAGGCACAAATTTTCCTTATTTTTGGGCAAAATTGCAGAAATTTCATTTATTTCGGGGCAAAAAGTCAGAAATTCCCCTTATTTTGGGGCAAAAAGAAGAAATTTCTTTTATTATGGTACAAAATTGAAAATTTTTTCTTATTTTGAAACAAAAATGCAGAAATTCCGCATATTTTGAGGCAAAAGGCCAAAATTATTCTTATTTTGAGGTAAAATGCAGAAATTCCCTTTATTTTGGGGCTAAAAGGCAGAAATTCCCCGTATTTTGAAGCAAAATTTCAGAAATTCTCATAATTTTCGGGCAAAAAGGCAGAAATTCTCCTTATTTTGGGGCAAAAAGACAGAAAATCTCCTTTTTTCAGGAGCAAACAGTCAGAAATTCCCTTTATTTTGGGGCAAAATTGCAGAAATTTCCTTTACATTGGGGCAAAATTGCAGAAATTTCCCTTATTTTGGGGCAAAATTGCAGAAATTTCACTTATTTTAGGAAAAAAAGGCGAAAATTTTTTTGGGGGGGGCAAATGGCAGATATATTTTTATTTTGGTACAAAATTACAGAAATTTTTCTTATTTTGGGGAAAAAAGTCAGAAATTCCTCATATTTTGGGGCAGAAAGGCAGAAATTTCTCTTATTTTGAGGTAAAAAGGCTGAAATTTCCTTTATTTTGGGGCACAAAGAAAGAAATTTTGTTTATTTTGGGGAAAAGGCAGAAATTGCACTTATTTTGAGTCAAAAAGTTGGAAAATCCCCTTATTTTGGGGCAAAAATGAAAAATTTTTCTTTTTTTATGGCAAAAAGGTATACATTCCCTTTATTTTCGGGCAAAAAGGCAGAAATTCCCCATATTTTGGAGCAAAATTGCAGAAATTCCCCTAATTTTTGGGCAAAAAGGCAGAAATTCTCCTTATTTTGGGGTAAAACTGCAGAAATTTCACTTATTTCGTGGCAAAATGTCAGAAATTCCTTTTATTTTCGGCAAAAAAGGCAGAAAATCCCCGTATTTTGGAGCAAAATTGCAGAAATTCACCTAATTTTGGGGTAAAGAATACAGTAATTTTCTTTATTTTGCGGCAAAAAGGCCGAAATTCTCCTTATTTTAGGGCAAAAAGGCAGAACTTCCCCTTATTTTAGGGCAAAATTACAGAAATTTCCCTTATTTGGGGGCAAAAACAGAAATTCCCCTTAATTTGGGGCAAAATTGCAGAAATTTCCCTTATTATGGGGATAAATTGCAGAAATTTCCCTTATTTTAGGGCAAAATTGTAGGAATTTCACTTATTTCAGAGAAAATAAGCAAAAATTTTTCTTATATTGGGGCAAAAAGGCAGAAATTCCCATTATTTTGGGGCAAAAAAGCAGAAATTTCATATATTTCAGGGCAAAAAGGCAGAAATTCACCTTATTTTGGGGTAAAATTGCAGAAATTTCATATATTTCAGGGCAAAAATGCAGAAATTCTCCTTATTTTGGGGCAAAAAGGCAGAAAATCCCCTTAATTTCGGGCAAAAAGGCAGAAATTACCCTTATTTTGGAGCAAAATTGCAGAAATTCTTCTAATATTGGGTCAAAAATGCAGAAATTCCCTTTATTTGGGGCAAAAAGGCAGAAGTTCCCCTTATTTTCGGGAAAAGAGGCAGAAATTTGCTGTATTTTGAAGCAAAATTGCAGAAACTCTCCTAATTTTGGGACAAAAATGCAGAAATTCCCTTTATTTGGGGCAAAAATACAGAAATTCTCCTTATTTCAGGGCAAAAATCAGAAATTCCTTTTATTTTGGGGCAAAAAGACAAAAATTTCCCTTATTTTGGGGCAAAATTGCAGAAATTTCACTTATTTCAGGGAAAAAAGGCAGAAATTTTCCTTATTTTGGGGCAAAAAGGCAGCAATTCTCCATATTTTGGAGCAAAAAGGCAGAGATTCCCCTTATTATGAGGTAAAAAGGCTGAATTTCCCTTATTTTGTGGCAAAAAGGCAGAAATTCCCCTTATTTTGGAACAAAAAGGCAGAGATTTTCCTTCTTATGTGGTAAAAAGGCTGAAATTCCCCTTATTTTGGGGCAAAAAATGCAGAAATTCCCCTTAATTTGGGGCAAAATGGCAGACATTTCTCTTATTCTGGGGCAAAATTGCAGAAATTTCACTTATTTCAGGGCAAAAAATCAGAAATTCCCCTTATTTTGGGGCAAAAAGACAGAGATTCTCCTTCTTATGTGGTATAAACGCTGAAATTCCTTTTATTTTGGGGCAAAAATGCAGAAATTCCCCTCATTTTGGGGCAAAAAGGCAGACATTTCTCTTATTTTGGGGCAAAATTGCAGAAATTTCACTCATTTCAGGGCAAAAAATCAGAAATTCCCCTTATTTTGAGGCAAAAAGACAGAAATTCCGTTTATTTTTGGGTAAAAAGGCAGAAATTCCATTTATTTTGAGGTAAAAATGCAGAAATCCCCCTTATTTTGGGGCAAAAATGAAGAAATTTCTCTTTTTTTATGGCAAAAGGTATACATTCCCCTTATTTTCGTGCAAAAAAGAAGAAATTCCTCGTATTTTGGGCAAAATTGCAGAAATTCCCCTAATTCTGGGTCATAAAGGCAGAAATTCCCTTTATTTTGGGGCAAAAAGTCAGAAAATTTTCTAATTTCGTGGCAAAAATCAAAAATTCCCCTTTGGGGATTAATTCTAGAAATTTCTTTTATTTTGGGGCAAAATTGCAGAAATTTCCCTTATTTTGGGGCAAAATTGCAGAAATTTCCCTTATTTTGGGGCAAAATTGCAGAAATTTCACTTATTTCAGGAAAAAAAGGCAGAAATTTTTCTTTTTTGGGGGCAAAATTGCAGAAATTTCACTTATTTCAGGAAAAAAAGGCAGAAATTTTCCTTTTTTGGGGGCAAAATTGCAGAAATTTCACTTATTTCAGGGAAAAAAGGCAGAAATTTCTCTTATTTTGAGGCAAAAAGGCGGAAATTTCTTTTATTTGGTACAAAATTGCAAAAATTTTTCCTTATTTTGGGGCAAAAAGGCAGATATTCCTGAAATTTTGGGGCAAAAGGCAGAAATTCTATTTATTTTGAGGTAATAAGGCTGAAATTCCCCATATTTTGTGGCAAAAAGGTAGAATATCCCCTTATTTTGGGGTAAAATTGCAGAAATTTCAATTATTTCAGGGCAAAATTTAGAAATTCCTTTTATTTTTGGGCAAAAAGACAGAAATTCCCTCTATTTTGGGGAAAAAGGCAGAAATTCCACGTATATTGATGTAAAACGGCAGAAATTCAACTTATTTTGAGGAAAAAAGGAAGAAATTTCCCTTTTTTTATAGCAAAATGGCAAAAATTCCCTTTATTTTTTTTCCAAAAAGGCAGAAAATCCTTATATTTTGGAGCAAAATTGCAGAAATTCACCTAATTTAGGGCAAAATTGCTGAAATTTCGCTTATTTGGGGCAGAATTGTAGAAATTTAATTTATTTCAGGGAAAAATCTCAGAAATTCCACTTATTTTGGGGCAAAAATCAGAAATTCTTTTTGTTTTGGAGCAAAAAGGCAAAAATTCTTCTAATTTTGGCGCAAAAATGCAAAAATTACTTTTATTTTGGGGCAAAAATGAAGAAATTTCCCTTATTTAATGGCAAAAAGGCAGAAAATTCTTTTATTTTGTGGCAAAATTGCAGACATTTATTTTGGGGCAGAGAGGCAGAAATTCCTTTTATTTTTGGGCAAAATTCCAGAAATTCCCCTCATTTTGGGGCAAAATTGCAGAAATTTCCCTTATTTTGGGCCAGAAAGGCAGAGATTCCCCCAGTTTTGGGTCGAAAAGGCAGAAATGCCCCGTTTTTTTGGACAAAATTCCAGAAATTGCCCTTATTTTTGTGCAAAATTGCAGCAATTTTTTTTATTTTGGAGCAAAAAGCCAGAAATTTATTTTGGGGCAAAATTGCACATTAATGATTTTGTTGACAATTATTTTGGGTATATAAATTATTCTGACATTGATTATTTTGGTAACGTTAATTCTTTAGTAAACATTAATTATTTCAGTGACATTAATCATTTAGATGACATCAAAAATTTTGGTGACATTAATACTTTTGGTGACAGCGAGAGAGAGCAGAGAAAGAGAGGAGTGTAAGAGTGTGTCAAGATTCAAAAAGGAGAGGAGAGAGAGTAGAAAGAGGGTAGAGTGACAAAGAGAGAAAGATGAGAGATAGGAGAGATAGGAGAGGAGAGACATGATAAACAGAGACAGAGAAGAGAGAAAGAGACATTGAAAGCAAGAGAGAGAAGAGAGAGGAGAGAGATTGAAGCAAGAGAGAGGAGAGAGCAAAGAGAGAAGAGAGAGGAGAGAATAGAAAGATGGAAAGACAGAATAGAAAGAGTTTAGAGAAAAAGAAAGAGAGAGATGAGAAAGAGAGAGACAGAGAAGAGATAGAGGAAAGAGATTAGAGAAGAGTGTAAGAGACAGAGAGGAGAAAGAGGAGAAAGAGGAGTGTAAGAGAGAGAAAATAGAGAGGAGAGAGTAGAAAGAGGAGAGATAGAGAGAAAAAGGGAAGGAAGAGAAAGACAGATGAGAAAGAGTGAGACAGAGAAGAGAGAGTGAAGAGAGAGGAGAGGAGAGAGATATTAAAGTGAGAGAAGCGTAAGAGACAAGAGAGAAGCGAGAGAGAGGAGAGAGAAAGGGAGATAGAGGAGAGAGAAAATAAAGAGGAGATAGAAAAAAGAGAGAGGAGTGAAAGTTAAAGAGAGAGAGGAGAAAGACAAAACAAAGAGACAGAGAGGAGCGAGGAAAGATAGAAATAGGAGAAAGGTGAGAAAGAGAGAAAAAGAAAGAGGACAGAGAGGAGGGAGAGAATAATAGATAATGGAGAGAAAAAGAAGAGAGAGGAGAGAGAAAGAAAAAAATGAGAGAAAGAGGAGAGAGAGGAGAGAGGAGAGAGAGGAACGAATAAGAGAGAGAGTAGAAAGAGAGAGTCGAGAGAGAGAGGGGAGAGACAAAAAGATAGAGGGGAAGGAGAGAGTGGAGAGAGATAAAGGAGATAGAGAGATAGAGAGGAGAGAGAGAAAGAGAAAATCATAGAGAAAGAGGATAAAGAGAAGAAAGAGGAGAGTGAAAAATTGAGAGATGACAGAGGAAAAAGAGGCGAGAGCGGCAACAGATGGAGAGAGAGAGGAGAGAAAGGAGATAAAAGTAAAGGGAAAGAACGGAGAGATGAAGAGAAAAAGAGAGAAGAGGTAGGAAAAAGAGACAGAGAAAAGGGAGAGTAGTAGTTTCAACTTTTCAGTTACTGGGGTAGTGTCTTCAGTCAATAACGAAGTACAGCAGGTTTCGGGTACTTCCCAGTTGTTTTGGGTGATTCGGGTGTAGTTTCAACTTTTCAGTCACCGGTTCAGCATTTTTAGTCACGACGTGCAGCATGTGTCGGGGACTTTCCACTCGTTATGTGTGGTTCGCGAGACGTATCAACTTTTCAGTCACCGGGACAGCGTCCAGGGCATACCCAGTCGTTTTTGGTGGATTGCGGGTTGTTTCACCTTTTCAGTCTCTGAAACAGTTTTTTCAATCACTTTCTATGAGCAGCCCATTTCGAGAACTTCCCAGTCGTTTTGGGTGGTTGGCGGGTCGCTTCAACTTTTTAGTCACCAGTACAGCATTTTCTGTCAACTCCGACGTGCAGCCCGTTCAAAAGACTTACCAGTCGTTTTGGGAGCTTCACGGGTCGTTTGACCTTTTGAGTCACCGGGATATGTTTTCAGTCACTTCCGACGTACAGTTCTTTCTCAGGACTTCCCAGTCGTTTTCCATGATTTGCGGGTCATTTCAACTTTTCAATCACCGAAGAAAAGTTTTCAGTCAATTCCAACGTGCAACCCGTTCCGTGGTCTTCCCACTCATTTTGAGTTGTGTGCGGGTCGTTTCAACTTTTCTGCCAAAGGGGCAGCGATTCAGTCACTTCAGACATGCAACCCGTTCCGTAGTCTTCCAACTCGTTTTGAGCTGTGTGCGGGTCTTTTCAACTTTTCTGTCAAATGAGCAACGTTTCAGTCATGTCAGACATGCAGCCCATCCGGTGACTTCCCATTCGTTTTGGGTGGTTCTCGAAACGTTTAAACTTTACAGTCACCGGGTAGAATTTTCAGTCATTTCCGACGTGCATCCCATTCCGGATACTTCCCAGTCGTTTTGGTGAGTCACATGTCGTTTCAACCTCTTAGTCACCGGGGAAACTTTCTCAGTACCTTCCGACGTTCATCCCATACCGGTGACTTCCCAGTCAAGATGGGCGATTGGCGTTTCATTACAAGTTTTCAGTCATTGGGGCACTATTCTCAGTCAATTCCTATGAGCAGCCCGTTTCAATGACTTCTGAGTATTTTTTGCGTGGTTCGCTCGAAATTGGAATATTTCATTCACCTGGACAGCGTTTTCAGTCAATTTCAACGTGCAGCTCGTTCCAGGAACTTCCCAGTTGTTTTGGGTAATTCTCGGGTCGTTTCAACTCTTCAGTCACCGCAAAATCATTTTCAGTTAATTCGGACGTGCAACCCATTCTGAGGACTTCCCAGTCTATTTGTGAATTTTGTGGGTCGTTTGAACTTTTCAGTCACCCGGTAAGCGTTTTAGTCACTTTCAATGTGAAGCACATTCCGGAGACTTCACAGTCGTTTTCAGAGGTTCGCGAGTGTTTTCTATTTTCATTCACTTGGGGCAGCATTTTCCGTAACTTCCTACGTGCAGCCCATTCGGTGACCTTCCCAGTCGTTTTTGGTGGTTTGTGAGTTGTTTCAAATTTACAGTAAGTGGGACTGCTTTTTCAGTCACTTCCGACCTGCGGCACATTCCGGGTCTTCTAGTCGTTTAAGGAGGATCACGGTTCAAGTTTTCTGTCATCAGAGCAGCGTTCTCAATTAATTCCAAAGTGCAGTTTAATCTCGGGGCTTCCTAGTCGTTTTGGGTGATTCGCGGGTCATTTCAACTTTAAGTCAATGGGCAGTGTCTTCTGTCAATTTCTAAGTGCATCCCGTTCTGATGACCTCTCAATCCTTTTGTGTGGTTCGCGTGTCGTTTCAATATTCAGTTACCGATGCAGCGTTGTCAGTCATGTCCGACGTGCACACCGTTTCATGGACTTACCATTTGTTTTGTGTGGTTCTCGGTTTCATTCAACTTTTCAGTAACAAGACACGCATTTTCAGTCAAGTTATGCAGCACATTTCTGGGACTTCCCAGTCATTTCGGGTGGTTCACATACCGTTTCACCTTTAAAGTTTCTGGGGCAGCGTTTTCAGTATAGTCTGCCCATTCTGGGGACTTTCCAGACATTTAGGATAGTTCTTAGGTCGTTTCAACTTTTCAATCACCGGTCAGCGTTTTCTATCACTTCCTAAGTGCAGTCGATTCCGTGAATTTCCCAGTTGTTTTGCGTGGTTCGCCCTTCCTTTCAATTTTTCAGTCACCATGGCAACGTTTGGGCAACTTTTTCAGTAACTTCTGACATGCACCCATTCTGGAGACTTCCCAGTTGTTTTGGGTGGTTCTCCTGTGTTTTCAAATTTTCAGTCACACGGGCAGCGTTTTCAGTCACTTCCGACGTACAACTCGTTTCATGGACTTCCCAGTTGTTTCAAAAGTATCGCATGTCATTTCAACTTATCAGTAACCGGGCAGCGTTTTCAGTCACTTCCGACGTCCAGCCCATGGCGGGGACTTTCCAGTCTTTATTGTTGTTTCGCTGGTCGTTTCGACTTTTCAGTCACTGAAGCAGAGATTTGCGTCATTTCTTATTTGCAAGCTCTTTACGGAAATTTCCCAGTCATTTCTGGTCGTTTCAACCTTTCAGCCCCCGGGTCAGTGTTTTCAGTCACGTCCGACGTGCTGACCATTCCGTGTACTTCCTAAATGTTTTGGGTGGTTCGCGTTTCAACTTTTTATTCACTTGGGCAGCGTTTTCAGTCAAATTTGACATGCAGCTCATTCAGGAGAATCTCCAG
This sequence comes from Micromys minutus, assembly GCF_963924665.1. Lineage (NCBI taxonomy): Eukaryota > Metazoa > Chordata > Mammalia > Rodentia > Muridae > Micromys > Micromys minutus. Next base: position 35,519 of record NW_027667666.1, on the reverse strand, counting down.
TTGTACTTGGTAGTTCTTGGGTCGTTTCAAGTTTACAGTCAAAGGGTAGACTTTTCAATCACTTCCGCCGTGCAGCCAATTCCGGGGAATTCCAAGTCGTTTTGGGTTGATCGCAGTTCATTTCAACTTTTCAGTCATGGAAGTAGCGTTTTGTGTCAATTCCTATGTGCAGCCCATTTCAGCGTTTTCCCAGTCGTTTTGGGTGGTTTTATGGACGTTTCTACGTATCAGTCACCAGGGTAGCGTGTTCAGTCACTATGGACATGCAGTCAGTAATGGGGACTTCCGAATTGTTTTTTTGGTTCGGAGGTCGTTTCAACCATTCAGTCACCGGGTAGAGTTTTTAGTCGGTTCCGATGAGTAGCATGTTCTGCGGACTTCATTGTCGTTTTCGGTGGTTCGCGAGTCGTTTTAAATTGTTGAACACCAGGGCAGCGTTTTCAGTCATATCCGACGTGCAGCTTATTCTGGGGATTTCCCAGTAGTTTTGGGAGGTTTGCTGGTCGTTTTAAAGTTACAGTCAAAGTTTAGACTTTTGAGTCACTTCCGACATGTAGTCAGTTCCGGGGACTCCATATTTGTTTCGTGTGGATCGCAGTTCGTTTCTACATTTCACTGTTTAGGGGTAGCGTTTTTAGTCACTTTTAAATAGCCGCTGTGCCGGGGATTCACCAGTCGCTTTTGGTGGATAGCAGTTAGTTTCAACTTTTTAAGTCTCTGAGTCACAACCGACATGAAATACGTTTCAGAGACATTCGTTTGTTGTCGTTGGCGGGTCGAATAATTTTGTAAGTCACCAGCGCACCGATTTTAGTCACTTTACGAGCAACCCTTCCGGTGACTTCTAAGATGTTTCTGGTGGTTCCCGGTTCGTTTCAACTTTTCAGTCAACAATGCAGCGTTTTCAGTCACTTCTGACATGCCACCCATTCCTGTGACTACCCAGTTATTTAGGATTGTGCACGGGTTGTTTCAACTTTTCAGTCACCCGCGTAGCGTTTTCAATCACTTCCGACGTGCAACCCACTCCGTGGACTTCCCAGTTGCTTTGACTGGTTCGCTGATCGTTTCAAATCTACAGTCACCTGTGTAGCATTTTCACTTATTTCCGATGTGCAGCTCATTTCGAAAAATTACCAGTAGTTTCGTGTGGTTTCCAGGTCGTTTCAACTCTTCAGTCACTCGGGCATTGTTTTCAGTCACTCCCAAAGTGCAACTGATTCCTTGGTCTTCCCAGAGTCATTGACAGGTTCGCGGGTCTATTTAAATTTACCGGTGAAGTTTGCAGTCACTTCCGACGTGCAGTTCATTCTGGGTACTTCCAAGTCTTTTTTTGTAAATCACATATTCTTTCAACTCTTCAGTCAGCGGGGCAGCGTTTTCAGTCATAACCGATGTTCATCTTATTCCGGGTACTTCCTAGTCGTTTTTGCTGTTTCGCCTGTCGTTTCTACTTACAGTCACCGGGGCAGCGTTTTCAGGAACTACCAACGTGCAGCTAATCCAAGGTCTTCACAGTCGTTTTGGGTTATTCGCAGATCGTTTCTACCGAGGCAGCGTTTTCAAACACTCCCTACGTGCAGTCTACTCTGTGGACTTCCCAGTCACTTAGGGTGGGACTCAGTTCATTTCAACTTTTCATTCACCAGGAAAGCGTTTTCAGGTACTTCCAATGTGCAGCCTATTCTGGGAACATGCCTGTCGCTTTTGATGGATCCCAATTCTTTTCAACTTTTCTGTCAGTCGGGCAGTGTTTTCAGTCACTTCTTATGTGCAGCCTATTCCAAAAACTTCCTAGTCGTTTTGGGTCTTTTCCAGGTCGTTTTACCCTTTCAGTATCCGGGGCAACGTTTTCCGTTATAACCCACGCGCAGTATGTTTCTGGTACTTTATAGTCGTTTAGTAAGGTTTGCGAAGCGTGTAACCTTTTCAGTCACCAAGAAGCGTTTTCAGTCATTTACGACATGCAACCTATTACTGAGATTTTACAGTCGTTTCGTGTGGTTCGCGTGTCATTTAAACTTCTTAGTCACCAGGGCAGCGTTTTTAATGAATTGTGACGTGCAACCCGTTTTGTGAACTACACTGTCGTTTCAGGTGATTTTGAGTCGTTTCAACATTTCAATCACCGGGTAGACTTTTCATTTACCTCCGACGTGCAGCTCATTCACTGGACTTACCTGTCCTGTGGAGTGGTTCGCAGGTCATTTCATCTTTTCAGTCACCGGGGCACGTTTTCATTCATATCGGACGTGCAGTTTATTCCGAGGAATTACCAGTCGTTTTGGCTGGTTAGACTGTCCTTTCAACTTTTCATTCACCGAGGCTGGGTATTCAGTAAATATTGACAGGCAACCCATTCCGGGGACTTCTTAGTCGTTTTGGGTGTTTCGTGGGTCTTTTCAACTTTTCAGTTACAGGGGCAGCGTTTTCAGATACTTCCGATGTGCAGCTCATATTGGAGAGTCCCAGTCTTTTCGGTTTGTACCCGGGTTAGGGTTAGTGTTAGGGTTAGGGTTAGGGTTCGGGTTCGGGTTCAAGTTAAAGTTAGGGTTAGGGCTAGAGTTAGAGTGGTGCGCATGTGCAGAGTGGTTAGAATTAGGGTTAGGGTTAGGGTTAGGGTTATTGTTAGGTTTAGGGTTTAGGGTTTAGGGTTCTTTATGGTTTAGGGTTTAGTGTTTAGGGTTTAAGGTTTAGGGTTTAGGATTGTTTAAGATTTAGGGTGGTTTAGGTTTAGGGTTTAGAATTTAGGATTTTTTAAGGTTTAGGGTTGTTTAGGGTTTAGGGTTTAAAGTTGTTTAGGGTTGTTTAGGGTTTAGTGTTTAAGGTTTAGGGTTTAGGGTTGTTTTGGGTTTAGTGTTTAGTGTTGTTTAGGGTATAGTGATTAGGGTTGTTTAGGGTTGTTTAGAGTTTAGTGTTTAGGGTTATTCAGGGTTTAGGATTTAGGGTTGTTCAGGGTTTAGGATTTATGGTCGTTCAGGGTTTAGTATTTAGGGTTTAAGGTTAAGGAGTTAGGGTTAGGGTTAGGGTTAGGGTTAGGGTTAGGGTTAGGGTTAGCATTAGGGTTAGAGTTAGGGTTATGGGGTTATGTTAGGCTTAGGGTTAGGGTTAGGGCTAGGTTTAGGTTTAGGGTTAGGGTTATGGTTATTGTTAGAATTATGGTTTAGGATTTAGAGTTTAGGGTTTAAGGTTTAGGGTTTAGGATTGTTTAAGTTTTAGGGTGGTTTAGGTTTAGGGTATAGCGTTTAAGATTGTTTAATGTTTAGGGTTGTTAAGTGTTTAGCGTTTAGAGTTGTTTAGAGTTGTTTAGGGTTGTTTAGGATTTAGTGTTTAGGGTTGTTAAGGGTTTATGATATAGGATTTTTTAAGATTTAGGGTGTACGGTTGTATAGTGTTTTAGGGTTTAGGGTTATGGTTGTTTATGGTTTAGGATTGTTTAGGGTATAGTGTTAATGGTTTAGGGGTTTTTAGCGTTTAGTGTTTAGAGTTTAGTGTTTAGGGTGCTTTTGGATTAGTGTTCAGGGTTTTTCAGTGTTTAGGGTTTAGGGTTGTTCAGGGTTTAGAATTTAGGGTGGTAGGGTAAGTGTTAGGATTAGGGTTAGGTTTATGGTGAGGGTTAGGGTTAGGGTTAGGGTTAAGGTTAGGGTTAGTGTTAGGGTAAGGTTTAGGGTTAGGGTTAGAGTTAGGGTTAGCGTTAGGGTTAGGGTTAGGGTTAGGGTTGAGGTTAGCGTTAAGATTAGGGTTAGAGTTAGGGTTAGATTTAGGGTTATGGGGTTATGGGGTTATGTTAGGCTTAAGGTTAGGGTTAGGGTTAGGGGGTTAAGGTTAGGGTTAGGGTTAGGGTTAGGTTTAGGTTTAGGGTTATGGTTAGGGTTAGGGTTAGGGTTAGGGTTAGGGTTAGGGTTAGGGTTAGGGTCAGGCTTAGGGTTAGGATTAGGGTTAGGGTTAGGGTTAGAGTTAGGGTTAGGGTTAGGGTTAGGGTTAGGGTTAGTGTTAAGTTTAGGGTTTAGGGTATAGTGTTAGGATTAGGGTTAGGGTTAGGGTTAGGGTTAGGGTTAGGGTTAGGGTTATGGTTAGTGTTATGGTTATTGTTAAGTTTAAGGTTTAGGGTTTAGGGTTTAGGGCTTAAGGTTTTGGGTTTAGGATTGTTTAAATTTCATCGTGGTTTTGGTTTAGGGTTTAGTGTTTAGGGTTTTGAAGTGAGAGAAGCGTAAGAGACAGGGGAGAAGCAAGAGAGAGGAGAGAGAAAAAGAGATAGAGGAGAGAGAGAATAAAGAGGAGAACAAAAAGAGAGAGAGGAGTGAAAGTTAAAGAGAGAGAGGAGAAAGAGAGGAGAGAAGACAGAGGAGAGAGGAGAGAGGAGAAACAGAAAGAGTGAGAGAAGAGAGAGGAGAAAGACACAACAAAGAGACAATAAGGAGCGAGGAAAGTGAGAGATAGGAAAAAGGCGAGAAAGAGAAAGAGAAAGAGGACAGAGAGGAGGGAGAGAATAATAGATAATAGAGAGAAAGAGAGAGGAGAGAGAAAGAGAAAAAAATGAGAGAAAGAGGAGAGGAGAGAGGAGAGAGAGGAACGAATTAGAGAGAGTAGAAAGAGAGTCGAGAGAGAGAGGGGAGAGACAGAAAGATAGAGGGGAAGAAGAGAGTTAAGAGAGATAAAGGAGATAGAGAAATAGGAGAAAGAAAGAGAAAGAGAAAAACAGAGAAAGAGAGGATAAAGAGAAGAAAGAGAAGAGTGAAAAATTGAGATGACAGAAAGGAAAAGGAGTCGAGAGAGGAAACAGATGGAGAGAAAGAGGAGAGAAAGGAGATAAAGGTAAAGAGAAAGAACGGAGAGATGAAGAGAAAAAGAGAGAAGAGGTAGGAGAGAGAAAGAAACAGAAAAAAGGGAAAGTAGTAGTTTCAACTTTTCAGTCACTGGGGTAGTGTCTTCAGTCAATAACAAAGTACAGCAGGTTTCGGGTACTTCCTAGTTGTTTTGGGTGATTCGCGTGTAGTTTCAACTTTCAGTCACCGGTTCAGCATTTTTAGTCACGACGTGCAGTATGTGTCGGGGACTTTCCACTCGTTATGTGTGGTTCACGAGACCTATCAACTTTTCAGTCACCGGGACAGCGTTTTCTATCACAAAGGACATGAAGCCGATTCCAGGGCGTACCCAGTCGTTTTTGGTAGATTGCGGGTTGTTTCACCTTTTCAGTCTTTGAAAGTTTTTTCAATCACTTTCTATGAGCAGCCCATTTCGAGAACTTCCCGTTCGTGTTGGGTGGTTGGCGGGTCGCTTCAACTTTTTAGTCACCAGTACAGCATTTTCTGTCAACTCCGACGTGCAGCCCGTTCAGAAGACTTACCAGTCGTTTTGGGAGCTTCACGGGTCGTTTGACCTTTTGAGTCACCGGGATATGTTTTCAGTCACTTTCGACTTACAGTTTTTTCTCAGGACTTCCCAGTCGTTTTCCATGATTTGCGGGTCATTTCAACTTTTCAATCACCGAAGAAAAGTTTTCAGTCAATTCCAACGTGCAACCCGTTCCGTGGTCTTCCCACTCGTTTTGAGTTGTGTGCGGGTCGTTTCAACTTTTCTGCCAAAGGGGCAGCGATTCAGTCACTTCAGACATGCAACTCGTTCCCTAGTCTTCCAACTCGTTTTGAGCTGTGTGCTGGTCTTTTTAACTTTTCTGTCAAATGAGCAACGTTTCAGTCATGTCAGACATGCAGCCCATCCGGTGACTTCCCATTCGTTTTGGGTGGTTCTAGAAACGTTTAAACTTTACAGTCACCGGGTAGAATTTTCAGTCATTTCGGACGTTCATCCCATTCCGGATACTTCCCAGTCGTTTTGGTGGGTCACATGTCGTTTCAACTTCTTAGTCACCGGGGAAACTTTCTCAGTATCTTCCAACGTTCATCCCATACCGGTGACTTCCCAGTCAAGATGGGCGATTGGCGTTTCATTACAAGTTTTCAGTCATTGGGGCACTATTCTCAGTCAATTCCTATGAGCAGCCCGTTTCGATGACTTCTGAGCTCTTTTTTGCGTGGTTCGCTCGAAATTGGAATATTTCATTCACCTGGACAGCGTTTTCAGTCAATTCCGATGTGCAGCTCGTTCCAGGAACTTCCCAGTTGTTTTGGGTAATTCTCAGGTCGTTTCAACTCTTCAGTCACCGCAAAATCATTTTCAGTTAATTCGGACGTGCAACCCATTCTGAGGACTTCCCAGTCTTTTTGTGAATTTTGTGGGTCGTTTGAACTTTTCAGTCACCCGGTAAGCGTTTTAGTCACTTCCAATGTGAAGCACATTCCGGAGACTTCCCAGTCGTTTTCAGAGGTTCGCGAGTGTTTTCTATTTTCATTTACTTGGGGCAGCGTTTTCCGTAACTTCCTACGTGCAGCCCATTCGGTGACCTTCCCAGTCGTTTTTGGTGGTTTGTGAGTTGTTTCAACTTTACAGTAAGCGGGACTGCGGCACATTCCGGGTCTTCCAGTCGTTTAAGGAGGATCACGGTTCAAGTTTTCTGTCATCAGAGCAGCGTTCTCAATTAATTCCAACGTGCAGTTTAATCTCGGGGCTTCCTAGTCATTTTGGGTGATTCGCGGGTCATTTCAACTTTAAGTCAATGGGCAGTGTCTTCTGTCAATTTCTAAGTGCATCCCGTTCTGATGACCTCTCAATCCTTTTGTGTGGTTCGCTTGTCGTTTCAATATTCAGTTACCGATGCAGCGTTGTCAGTCATGTCCGACGTGCAGACCGTTTCATGGACTTACCATTTGTTTTGTGTGGTTCTCGGTTTCATTCAACTTTTCAGTAACAAGACACGCATTTTCAGTCACGTTATGCAGCACATTTCTGGGACTTCCCAGTCATTTCGGGTGGTTCACATAACGTTTCACCTTTAAAGTTTCTGGGGCAGTTCGTTTCTACATTTCACTGTTTAGGGGTAGCGTTTTTAGTCACTTTTAAATAGCCGCTGTCCCAGGGTTTCACCAGTCGCTTTTGGTGGATAGCAGTTAGTTTCAACTTTTTAAGTCTCTGAGTCGTTTTGTGTGGTTGGCGGGTCGAATAATTTTGTAAGTCACCAGCGCACCGATTTTAGTCACTTTCTACGGGCACCCCTTCCAGTGACTTATAAGAAGTTTCGGGTGGTTCCCGGTTCGTTTCAACTTTTCAGTCAACAGTGCAGCGTTTTCAGTCACTTCTGACATGCCACCCATTCCTGTGACTACCCAGTCCTTTAGAATTGTGCACGGGTCGTTTCAACTTTTCAGTCACCCGCGTAGCATTTTGAATCACTTCCGACGTGCAACCCACTCCGTGGACTTCCCAGTTGCTTTGACTGGTTCGCTGATCGTTTCAAATCTACAGTCACCTGTGTAGCATTTTCACTTATTTCCGATGTGCAGCTCATTTCGAAAAATTACCAGTAGTTTCGTGTGGTTTCCAGGTCGTTTCAACTCTTCAGTCACTCGGGCATTGTTTTCAGTCACTCCCAAAGTGCAACTGATTCCTTGGTCTTCCCAGAGACATTGACAGGTTCGCGGGTCTATTTAAATTTACCGGTGAAGTTTGCAGTCACTTCCGACGTGCAGTCCATTCTGGGTACTTCCAAGTCTTTTTTTGTAAATCACATATTCTTTCAACTCTTCAGTCATCGGGACAGCGTTTTCAGTCATAACCGATGTTCATCTTATTCCGGGTACTTCCTAGTCGTTTTTGCTGTTTCGCCTGTCGTTTCTACTTACAGTCACCGGGGCAGCGTTTTCAGGAACTACCAAGGAACGTCCAAGGTCTTCACAGTCGTTTTGGGTTATTCGCAGATCGTTTCTACCGAGGCAGCGTTTTCAAACACTCCCTACGTGCAGTCTACTCTGTGGACTTCCCTGTCACTTAGGGTGGGACTCAGTTCATTTCAACTTTTCATTCACCAGGAAAGCGTTTTCAGGTACTTCCAATGTGCAGCCTATTCTGGGAACATGCCTGTCGCTTTTGATAGATCCCAGTTCTTTTCAACTTTTCTGT